>NW_025814213.1:0-353942 GCF_018902025.1 Drosophila willistoni
CAGTGGCGAACGGTGTCTACACCAGGATCATCAGATAAGATATAAATTAAAATAGTTTATATTATATTATATTATTATATATATATAATAATATGTACATATATACATATACTTATATACTTATACCGGTATCCTAATATATAAATAAGACGAAAATGTTCCCCACAAAAACTGAAAAATTGTTAGCGAAGCAACATGAGTTGCATAAAAGGTTAAAGAAGCTAGAAGAGTTAGATGCTAGTAAGTTTACTAGCCAGATTATTAACGAAGTAAGTGAGATACAGAAGCTATGGATTAGTTACCATAGCCAAATGATAGAGAGTGGTGTAACTCAACACTACTATTTCACAGATGAGAAGTATGAGGAAGGTTTAGATATGGCAGCCAAATTACTAGCCAAAGGAGAGTCTAGCAGGCAGAGCACTGTTGGTTCGGAAACCATTGAAGCAGATGCAACAATGTCAGAAAATGTTGAGGTCAGCAACGGAGAGTCGCGGGGAAACGCGACCTCCAGTATTGAGAACCAGGAAAAATTTGAAGAAAAGGTTCGTCATCTCCAGCAATATTTGGAGATGGTGAGCAAAGATTTACATACGATAGACAATAGAACAGGCGAAACGTATATTAAGAAAATAAAATTCTTGTTCAGGAAGGTACAGGTGTGCCAAGCTTATACACATGAACTATACAGAGATAATGAAACGTTTAAAGAAGTCATAGAAGAATTGGAGTTCGACCTTCAGAATACCTTGGTAGCATTAGAAGAGAAAATAAACGATCAGAAAAATTTGAAAGTTGAGAATGTTACCGTGAGAGAGGAACTACCGGTGTTGCCAAAAATACAGGTACCCACATTTTCTGGAGAACCTAGAGAATGGGATCTGTTTGTGGAATTATTCGCGAAATTAATTGAAAAAAGAGAGGATTTAAGTCTGGCTCTTAAGTTCAATTATTTAAAATCCGCGTTAAAGGGCGAAGCAAGGAACATGGTAGCTCATCTATTGTCAGGTTCAGCTGACAATTATAGTGCCGCTTGGGAACAAACAAACAAACAAAACTGTTAACCAAGCGGTACGAGAATAATCGGAGGGTATTTTCCGAACAACTAAGTCGGATCGTTGATTTACCGATGATCAACAATGAATCCGCGAAAAATGTTAGGGATGTGATTGACATAGTTAATGAGTCAGTGCACCTGATCAAAATTAAAGCAAATTTGTCCGATGAAGTTGACGTAATATTCGCTCAACTGCTGCTAAGGAAATTTGACAGAGAGGCTCTGCAATTGTATGAGAGCCAAATTAGAAAAACAAGGGAAATTCAAAAGCTATCTGATGTCATGGAATACTTGGAGCAAAGATATTGCTCGTTAAGTGCCATGGGCAAAGAAGAGAAGAAGCCGCTACAAACTGTTTTAAATTATGCGGAATTCGAAGCTAAATGTCCGATTTGCAAAGTTGCCGGGCATAAAGCGTATAAGTGCTATAAGTTTAAAGGATTGACACCTACGCAAAAGTATGAAACAGCCAAAAAAGTACACCTGTGCACAAGATGCTTGAACCATTCAAGCAATAAAGTGTGCACTAAAATAGTCTGTTCATTGTGCAGTAAGGGACACCATACCTTACTCCATTTTGAAGAAAAACAGGAGAGTATTAATACTTGTGTAACGGCACAACCAACACTGTTGGCCACAGCTGTAATACAAGTAAAAAATGTAAATGGGGGATATAAGACTCTAAGAGCCCTTATTGATTGTGGTTCACAGAGCACAATTTTGTACGAAGAGGCCGCTCAAATATTAAAATTACCTAAAATTAAACCAAATACAGAAATAAATGGCGTGTCCTCAATAAAAGCCAAAAAAACAAAATATAAGGTAAACATAGATGTAAAGACGCGAAATCCCTGGAAAAGACATCTTAAGGTAGAGGCAATTGTGTTGCCAAAGTTAATGGAAGCTCTTCCATTAAAAATAGCAAACGTGGATATGTCAAAATGGCAAACTTACGTGCTAGCTGATCCTTCTTTTAATAAACCTAGAAAGGTTCATATTATAATGGGGGAAAACGTTTATACCCAAATCTTAAAAGGGGGAGTTACAAAAATTGATGAGCTGCTAGGTCAAAATACTCAATTTGGTTGGATCGTCTCGGGATGCACTGAATCAAAAAAGTATAAATCTGTAGTGGCAACAACAATAGATGTCACAGGTTTTAAACAACGTTGGGAGAACAAGAAAGGTAAATGTCAAAATAAAAAAAATACAATGCCAAACAAACTCAACAACAAAACTCAAGAAATAAATTAATGGCCCCCGGCAGGACCTTACATTGGAGGTAAAGTAAAAACTGGGGAAGAAAAAGTAAATATCCCAGAGCCAGTACAAAATAAGAATATTCAGATGGCAATGGTGCAATTAAATAATGATAATTTAAAAAATAATGTCAACAAAGGTTCCGTTAAAAAATTGTCCGAGTCCGAATTCACCGCGCAGATGCGCGCACACACATGCAGACGCAACATAAAAAGGACAGAATGATACCTTAAATGATGTGTCTGTGCATTGATGAAATTATTTATACAAAAATAGTTTTCAGGACTGCAAGGGCTTCTTTAATATTTTTTTTCCAAATTTTTCAAAGCAGTTTTTATTTTCAAAATAAGAATACATATATGGATAAATAATCACAGCAACAATAAAACAACTTCAAATTCAACTCAATCTCCGACCTGCATAATACATGCTGCAATCTGCTCTGTATGACGGCGGAATTCAAATGGCCTACGCTTTATCGAACATCGCATCAAGAAGTCTCGGTTCCGTTGCATTCCGTGAATTCGCTCTCTCAAACTGTGCACAGCGTTGTCTCTCGCTTTGCTCGATGTCACGGCAGCTCAGTTTTGAGCAGCCTATTCGCTTGCCGTGCCCACTGGCGCCGCTGACCGAAGTATCATCACTCGGTCATCACTCGGTCATCACTCTTCTGCGCGCAACCAATCATAGAAGAGATCTACTGACCAATCAGATTCTTTCTACGAACGAAAAAAATGTAATTTGATTGAAATGACGGCAGACACAGTATTGTATCAAACTCAAAATGGATTTAGTTCCAGAGTTGTGCCATGGCATGGCATAATCATTACTTTTTTATTAAGACTGAAATGGATTGATACTAATGAAATTGTCATTTTGATAAAATACAAAAAGTAATAAAATTCGGAGAAGATAAATCTATATTTATATAAATGTTGTGTGAGTTCCTACAATCGCTATGCATTCAGAAACTACAGCACTGATTGCATTCAAATTTTGATACACTGTGTAGTATAAGTATAAACATATGTTAAGTAGAAGTAATAAAACTTACCACCTGTTTTGAACTCTTTTCCACACTAACTTGAGGTAGAGTTCGTGTCGCGTATTTTTTTAAGTGGTTCCCCAGTGGGCCTAGTCCACTATTCTATTTATTGAGCAAGCAATGAATTTATTTAGACACCCCACGGGAACAATATGGTCCGTTTTTATTATTTTAGGTATGCCACTTGCAAATAGAAAAGGCAAATATTCCCCCACCCAAATCAAAAAAGAATGCCCCCCACCCATTGCTTTGTATGTTCATTGCTCACATAGCTTGCAAATTAAATCGGACAAAATACAGGGTATAAGTAGGTCTTTTAAGCACTTAGTGCAAAGAAACCTTTTGCATCTAATGCAACTCTCATATTGGAATCCAGATGCCCCACTTGAGCAATGCAAGCAGGTATTTAGTACTGCATCACTGCAGTTGACTAACTTTTTAAAAACATCTTTTCTGAATTCCCTTGGGGATGTTAAATTTGTAAATGCTGTGTCTTGTATATAGCATTTTGCATATTGCAAAATGAAGCCCCAACAATTAAAAGAATTCCTTTGGATATCATGAAAGACCGCAGCATGTCTATATTCCCCAAGTAAATTGGAATAATGCCTAATCAACTTCGCCGCTTTAGAAGTGTGACCAAAAGGATCCAAAAAGGTGAATTCCAATTTATTTTGTTAATAAATAGAGTGAAGAAATGGTCCTTATAGCAATGAGGAACAATTATTAGCTTCTGCGAGCTTTTTAATGCATCTTTTATAAAAATGCTATTTTGAAATAGATTATTTCTGTTTTGGCATGGAATATTGATGATACTGCTATCGTTGTGATCGAAAAAGATCGAAGTCAAAACAGCATCAACAATGAAGCCAAGAGTTACCCAACAAGGTGATAATATTGTCCAATTCAATATTGTACGGGAAACCTTGAATAATAATAAATAAACTGCAAACCAAAATTCTTTTAGTAAAGTTTAGCAATGCAACTATTCAGATTTGAATGGCTACCGATTATTGCCTTATATTCTTTTTCGATTCCAAACGGATTTCGAGAATAAGAATGGCGAAATTGAACTGTGAAGTCAGCAGAACGAATTATATTTTCTGTACCTACTGAACCTTCCCCATCATTATCAATATCATAAGGATACATCAACGCTCTCGAGGAAGACGGACGTGTTTTTTTTAAGCTCCCGCGTTTTAACTGATTTTATAATTTTTTTTATTTTGTGTTATCGGCATCGCGATCGAAAAATATAATTATAATATTAAATCTAACTTGCACCATATCACTCGTTTGCGTTTTTGTGTGTTTGTGTTAATAATTTTTAACAACCTTAATTCTGTTAAAACCTTTGTTGGTTTTTTTCTTTTCTTTCTCTCTTTCCCACCTTTTTTCTTTCTTGTAAATCACAAGCAACGCTCATTTGTTGTTGTCTTGAAATTTCTGTGAGTTCTTGTTGCAGTGTTTTTGTTTTTGTGATTTCTAGCTCCCGCGCTCGCGCTCTTTAACTTATTTTTTTTTTCTCTCGTTTTCGTTTCACTTGTCGCCGTTATTTGCGCTCATACTGCAGTCTGTTGTGTGTCTGTAATTTAGACTCTATAGTGCTCTCTTTATCTTTTAACCCTTGTGCA
This sequence comes from Drosophila willistoni, assembly GCF_018902025.1. Lineage (NCBI taxonomy): Eukaryota > Metazoa > Arthropoda > Insecta > Diptera > Drosophilidae > Drosophila > Drosophila willistoni. Next base: position 4,997 of record NW_025814213.1, read on the forward strand.
CCCCCAATATCTCGCTTTCTTATTATTTCTGGACCTCAGAGTGAGTTATATATTTTAATACCAATACATATCTCATTTTTATTTGTTTGGTTACTAATTCATCTAATTAACTCATAATGCCTGTCTGTTCGGTTAAAAATTGTTTGCAGCCCGCCCCACCCCTGAATAGTTTTATTTACTGTTGGTTGTGTAAAACTACAGTACATGTTAAGTGCGCCGGCTTTACATGCAGGGTAAAGGATCTTTTAGATCAAAAAAAGGGTCTCAAATGGGGATGTGAGTCATGCCGTATCGTGGAAGATGAAATGGAACTTTTCATGCGGCAAACAAAGGATAACCTGATGAGTCTGTCCGCCAGTTTTCTTAAACTCTCGCAAGAGTTTAAAGCTGTCGAGTCTCAGTTTAGTAGTTTAACGCTACTGACTGAGTCTCGAAAGCGTAAGAAGGCAGGAGAACAGACTTCTGATTTGTCCTTGTGTCCTCCCCTTCTCAACCAATGCAAACTCCAATTCCGCAGACGATGTCTGTAGTGTCCGTTTTGTCTGGGCAAGAATCTACACCCATGGATTTTGCCGATAGGGATTCTAGTGATAGTAGTGCCGGAATGCCACTTGTTGCAACTGATGCTACAATTAATGCGGTAGCTGATGCAATACCTGCAATGCCGAAACCATTGGTGGGAGTGCCACCTAAAAAACACATTTTTGTTTCGAGACTTCTCCCTGATGCTACATCGGATGATGTCATGGCCCACATTCGGGCTAAACTGAATGTCTCCAATATATCAATAGAAAAGTTCAAATTTTCATATTCTAGAGAAATTTCATCTTTTAAAATCAGTGTTCCAATTGAGTTCTTTGACTGTATCTGCAGTTCTAGCTTCTGGCCGAAAAGCTTAATTGTGAAGGAGTTTATATCCAGAAAAAAGAAGACACGGGGCCAAACAAGGATTCCTTCACCATCTATTCCTCTTTCTTCCTCATCTATTCCCACTCCTTCCTTATCTATTCCTTCTTCTACTCTATCAAAAAACTAACAACTTCCTTCTCTGTCGGCTATCAGAATGTCAGAGGCCTTAATAGTAAACTTACTAAACTCTTTGTAGATAGTCTGTCTTTTGATTTTGACCTAATTGTCTTTACTGAGACTTGGTTAAAACCTGACGTTTTTGACGCCACAGTTCTACCCTCTAATTTCAATATTTTTAGACGTGATCGTACTGATCGTAGGGGTGGTGGAGTTCTTATTGCTGTAGATTCCGCCCTATCATCGGGTCTGATAACAATACCTGTCTCAAGTACTATCGAATTTATATGCGTTAAGGTATCTTTTAGTCGTTTTTCCATTTTTGTTACCTGTTCTTACATTCCGCCCCAATCGGAATGGCCAACCTATTTACTACACTTAGATTCTATTAAATTTATAGTTGAACTACTTTCTGACAGAGACTTATTAATTGTCCTAGGGGACTTTAACCTGCCCACTATGACTTGGTCAACAGTTAATGGTAGCAAAACGTTGCTGCCCTCTGGGTGTCATGATTTTATTGATGGTCTGCTTGAGCTTTCGTTGGCCCAGCTGAATTCGATTTCTAATACGTCTGGCAGATTTCTGGATCTGATTTTTACTTCTGATCCTAGCTTTTGTGAAGTATCTAGAACTAGTCCAATGGTGTTACCAGAGGATAGTTATCATCCAACTTTAGAGTTATCTATTGAGTTTCCCAGCCGCGAGCCCATCTCCGAGTGTGATCCTACGGTAAGCACCCGATGTTTTCGGAAGACTGACTTTGTCGCACTAAACAATGCCTTTCTTAATACCGATTGGACTAATTTATACACTTGTACGGATATGAATTCCGCTATTTCTTTATTTTATACCACTGTTGACTCGATCTTTAATGACTGTGTACCCCTAGTGTCTCCTGTGGTGACGCAAAAATCACCATGGTTTACGCGGGGGCTGTCAAAACTGAAGAATCTTAAGTCTAGGTATTACAAAAAATATAAAGTCACGGGTCTATCATCGGATCTGTCTCGTTACTTGGTTGCTAAATCGAATTTTATTGTTTCTAATTCTAAATGCTATAATAATTACTTACAACGTTGCAAGTTGCAATTCTCCGAAAATCCTAAAGAGTTCTATAGTTTCGTTAACTCAAAGCGAAATTCTGTCTCCCTTCCATCGTTTGCAGTTTTTAATAATGATTCGGCCTCTTCTGATCAATCTATTTCTAATTTATTTGCTAACTTCTTCTCGACTACGTACATATCTACTAAGTACAACTCTAGCCAGATATATCCATATCCTATAACGAAATCCAACTGTATTCTTAATCCTATTATAACGCAAAGTTCGGTAGCTAAGGAACTAATGACGATTAAGCCGGTATACTCACCGGGCCCAGACGGTATTCCCGCTTGTGTCCTGAGGTTCTGTGCGGAGTCATTGTGCTCGCCTTTACTTAAGCTTTTTGAGTTGTCCGTTACACTGTCCGAGTTTCCAACTATATGGAAGGATTCGTTCATTTTACCTCTTCACAAATGTGGCAATAAATCCGAAGTCACTAATTACAGAGGAATTTCTAAATTGTCAGCGATACCTAAACTGTTTGAGAAAATTATGACGTCTCAAATACAGCATTTATGTAAATCTATTTTTTCGCCATACCAGCATGGGTTTGTCAAGAATAGGTCTACCACAACTAACCTTTTACAGTTTACATCTTTTGTAATCCAAGGTTTTAAGAAACAAAAGCAAACTGATGTTATATATACGGATTTCAGTAAGGCTTTCGATTCGATAAACCATGCCTTACTATTACATAAGCTGAATTTAGTTGGCTTTCCGGATGCTCTGCTTGCTTGGATTTTACAATATCTAAGCAATAGGAGGCAGAGGGTTCTTTTTAGGTCCTCTCTTTCTAAGATCATTTGTGTTGAATCGGGAGTCCCACAGGGCAGTCACCTTGGCCCATTATTATTTACCATTTTTATTAATGATCTCCCCACCGTTCTTTTAAATTCCAGACTTCTTATGTATGCCGATGATGTAAAAATCGCTAATCGCATCGTAGACTCTCTCTCATGTCATACCTTGCAAGCTGACCTGAATGCTTTTCAGGGGTGGTGTAGGACTAACTTGTTATCTCTAAACTGTTCTAAGTGCAAAGTTATGTCTTTTTATAGAGGTTCTCCCCAATTAACGAGTTACTTTTTAAATAATTTCCCGTTAGAAAAAATTAATAATCTTCCTTGGTTGTAAAAGATTTGGGGATCTTAATCGACCACAAACTTAGTTTTAATCAGCATATATCGACTACTGTTAGTAGGGCTAAGAGTGTTCTTGGCTTTATGAAGCGCTGGTCGAAGGAGTTCAAGGATCCATATATTACCAAAATACTTTTTACTTCTTTAGTCCGCCCCATATTAGAATATGGATCTTGTGTTTGGTCTCCTCAATATGAGTTTTATCAAAACAAATTAGAATCTGTACAAAAACAGTTTTTACTCTTTGCCCTTCGTGATTTGCGCTGGGATCCAACTGTACAACTTCCATCTTATTCTAGTCGACTTCAGTTAATTAACCTTCCTTCTTTAACTAATCGTAGAACAATGCTTGGTGTAACTTTTCTTTACAAACTTTTGAATGGTGAGATTGACTCTTCCGAGCTGTTGAGCCAAATTAACATTTCTGTTCCATCTAGAAGGACCCGCAATTTCACACCGCTTATACTTCCCACTTGCACAACTAACTATTCTCTGCATGAACCTTTTCGTATACTATGTAGTGACTACAACAGACTTTGGCACGTTATCGGTTCCGAAACATCGCTTCCGGGTATTAAAACTGCGATCTTGTCATTCCTCGCTCGTAATTAGTTGTAATCATCTTTATTTATACCTATCCTGTTTTCTTTTTATATGTAACCTATTATCTCATTACATTTAATATTTTCTTTTTCTTTAGTTTAATTTATGTTTATATATGTAATACGCCTATGCCCTTAGGTCGGAGTGGGTAGAGGTTGTAACATTAACTTTACTTAGGGTCTTTCGTAACAGGCCCGGGCCTGGTGTCATATGGGCCACTTGTTCGTACTGAGCGTTGTACGACTACGTCTATATAAAAACAAAAAAATGTGATTCCCGAACCCTAGTTGGTCCGGTGAAATCACCACGAAATAATCCAGATTTCAATTTTTTTTTGGCCCTTTTTGTTCCAACTTTCCTTATAATTGGCCAGTTTTTTATTAGACATTTCTATATTTATCCCGCCCTTTAAAATCCCCACCATCTTATTGGGCTTACCCTTCACTACTGAACCGTGCACTATGGATGGGTACAAGATTTCTGGCCGAGCCAGTTGAAATTGTTTGGCAAATGAATTCGAAAGATCATTCATTTTTCGAATATATCTTCCCAGCTTCATCCCTTGCTTATACTAAATTATGCTCGATTTAAGAGTCTTAAAACCGATTCTATTGGAGCATTGCTGGGTCTTTTATTGGAACTATCAATAAAAATCCCCACCAAATTTGTCCAAAACGGAGCAAAGACAACATATTTCCTTAAAATGACCTGTGCCATATTGGAATTATAAAATATATTATCCTCTTCATCTTTTTTGGACAGTCGAGAAATCATGTTCATGGCATTATTCATAATGTCTGTGAAACGTTTTCTCAACCTGCTGTTGCCAGCAACAGTTTTGCGGCTTTCCTCATATTTATGTTTTTCCTAACAACTTTATTTTCATGGTCGGATAAATCAACATATAGCGCACGTTCATTCATAAAGTATTTGATGGAATTGCGAACCATCTCATTTGAATTGCGGGACAAAAGAATTGTTACCAAATGTTGGAACCATTCCTCCTTTGCAAGCCAATGCACAGTGGTCTGCCCCATAGGCCAAAAATAAAAAAAAAAGTTAAATTTTTTGCTTAAAATGTGGCAACTCTATTTCAAAATAGATCAAACTTTTTTAATCAGCTGTTTTTTTGACACTGTGCCAGCTGTTCTCTTCAAAAATAACTGTTAAACACAAAGCATGAAATTTTACTCGTTTTGCAGCGTGAGTACAACAAAGAGAACAGAAAACTTAAAATTAAATAAAGTATTTAAAAAGTCGTTTTATAACAATGGAAGTTTTGAATGTTGTTAATAAAGGTATTAGCTATTATTTAAAATTATTTTTATGTTCTCTGCAAGTTACTTTTATTTGTAAATATTAATGTAATATATGTTCAATTTCTTTACTAATTCGTGTGAATACTTAAATTTCACCTAAGCTTTTAGTTATGAAGCTAATCGTAGCTAACAATCAAATTGACTTCAATAAATTTGTCCAAATTTAAAGATTATAATATGTAAAATTTAGCTGCTAGTTATTGCAAGCTGCCGCGCAATCTTTCCTAGAATTATGCGACTTCGACTTTTTCGGTGTCTTTTTCGTCTGTCTAACTGTGCATTCTTGTGCTGTGTGTTGTGATTATCGTCTTCGTCTCTTTTCTGCATTATGCTGAATGTTTTTGTGATTGATGTCTGAGTTTCTATTTGTTCTTTTTGTTTGTTTTTATGTTGTATTTTTATTTTAAATTTGTATTATTTTAAATTTTTGTACTGGAGATTTTTTTGAATGTGAATTGAGTCGTAAGTTCATATTTGATAAGTGGTGTTCCGAGACTGGTACAAATCCAGAGAAGATTCGGCGCATATCTCAATCTTTAAAATTAATGATTGAAAAAGAAGGATACAATATTGGATCTACGTACTTGGAGGAATTACAAAATCGCGTTAGTTATTAAATTAAATCGTTCGTTTTGGAAAAGCAGTCTGATTGGCTTGGAAAAAATGACTCATTTAAATTTAAATGTGAGTTGCATACTCCACCTGAAAGCAATATTGACCGTGGTCGTCCGAAGACAAATTATTCAGACTGCTCATCCCGAACAAAGAGAAGACGGATCGCTGAGATAGCCAAAATCGATGAGCCGTTTGCTGACGTTTTGCGCTCTTCTGACCAAGGACAATTGACAATTGTGCCTGCAAGTGCTGCTGAAGTTGTCTCCCTAATCATGGATGCCAATTTAACGAAGCATCAATATATTCTCATTAGAGAATTTGTTAACAGCAAAATTTCTGCAGAGCTCTTGTGCGGTTATGAGAGTGTCTTACAGCTATGGTCACATAATTGGCACAAAAAAAATTTATATTTTTAAGGGTAATTTTTTATTATATAATAAAATATAAGGAACACATATTGGATGGCATTTTCTAGCCCAAGGTTTGACTAATCTATGACCACAAAAAAAAAATTAATTTAATTTCAAAAAGTCATAAAAACTCAAAAACTTAATAAAAAACTCAAAAATTGCCTGGACACATAATTGGCACAAAATATTAAAGAATCGTTTTTTTACAAAAACTAACTATAATTGCCCGATGAAAACAGAATTTAATACTAGTATTTCGTACTGTATCCATTATTTTCGATGACTGCCTGACATCTCCTGTTCATACTCTCCACTAGCTTCTGACATTTGTCCTTAGGTATGGAATATCACGCTTCCTTGACTCCAGACCACAAATCTTCCAAATTTATAAACTTTTTCTTTGCAATTTCCACTTTGACATCGTTCCACAGATTTTCGATAGGGTTAAGGTCTGGACTTTGAGGTGGCCATTCCATAACTTCCAGCTTTTCTTCCTCGAACCAGCGTTTAACGACCTTTGATGTGTGTTTGGGGTCATTGTCCTTCATAAATGTCCATCTCACAGGCATGTTGTCGAAGGCGAAAGGTTCCATGGTGTTTCTTAGTATATCCAAATACTGAAATTTGTCCATATTACCCTCAATCCTTACGAGCGGGCCCACACCGTGCCAAGAAAATGCACCCCAACACATGATTCTACCTCCTCCATGTTTGATCGTCTTGGTGGTGTACCTGGGATTAAGGGCTTGGTTTTTTGGGCGACGAACAAATGTTTTTCCATCAGGTCCCATTCTATTTGTCTTTGTTTCGTCACTCCAGAGCACGTTTTTCCAGAATTGGCCATCTTTATCCTTGTGGGCCTTTGCGAAAAGCAATCGTTTTTGTATATTCGCTTTTGACAGGAGCGGTTTCTTCCTGCTCATGCGCCCAAAGAGTAAATTTTCGTTTAATCGTCTTGAAACAAGTCTTCTGGATACGTTTAAGTCATATTCGTCATTGATTTCAACCATAATGTCTCGTGCAGACTTAAAAGGGTCAGCCTTACTCTTGCGAGCTATGATCTTGTCGATGTTGGGGTCAGTCTTTCGAGGCTTTGGCTTCCTGGTCTTGTTCTCTTTTAGGTACTTGGGATTTTTTTTAACCAAGGCAAGTGCATTGTATACCATTTTTCTGGAACATTTCATTAGCTCAGCGATTTCTGCTGGCTTTTTACCCGACAAGCTTAGCCGGTGAATGATTGCTCTTTCCTCAATGGTACACGTCTTTCCACTACCCATTTTTTCAATAAAATTATTAAATTGGTTATATTTTAGCAAAATATCCAAAAATATTCAACTAACGCGACTTTTTTACAAGAAAAATGTGCTTTCCAAAGTTTTGTGCCAATTCTATGTCCAACAAAAAACCAAGCTGTGCTAAGAAAATGCAGATCAAAACAAAACCAATAGAAGTAACGGAACAATTGTCCGTTACATTTAAAGAGCATGATCCAAGTAAAGTAATAAATCCAAAAATTTTAAAAAAATGTGACCAAGTTTCCCCAAAAAAAGTTTTTAAAGCAAAATTTTTTTTTGTGCCAATTATGTATGTGACCATAGCTGAAAATGTAAATGAAAAAAATAAATGTTATCCCCAAAAAATAACAGTAAGCGAGTCACATGCTGAAGTGGATCTTCAAAGTTTGTTGGACCACACCACGAAGAGAATAGTTAAGTTGCAGGATAATGTAATAGACGATGCTCTCAGTAAACCCGTGAACAACTTAAAACTTATCGGGAAATGGGGCTTCAACGGAAGTTCCGGGCACAGTGAATATAAGCAGAAAGTGGAGAACAATAACTTGGAAGACAGCCACATGTTTGTCACTTCATATGTCCCACTTGCCCTGATACTTAGTGAAGACAGCTCAAAGATTATCTGGAAAAATCCACGACCATCATCCACTCGATATTGTCGACCTGTGCGATTCCAGTTGAAAAAGGAATCAAGTGAAGTGAGCATTGAAGAGGAAAAGCACTTTAAGAATCAAATAGAAAAGCTCCTTCCAACAGATATTGTTATTGAAAATAAGACAGTATATGTTCATCATGTGCTGCAATTAACAATGGTTGATGGCAAAATATGTAATGCCTTAACTCAAACTTCATCCTCTAAATGCTATATATGCAACACGAAGCCCACAGAGATGACCAACATAGAGGAAAGCATGCAAAGGGAAGTTCAGAAGGATCGATATGAGTTCGGATTGTCACCACTTCATGCATACATAAGATTTTTTGAATATTTTATTCATTTGGCTTATAGACTTGATGTCAAAGTCTGGCAAGTTAGATGCATTGAAGGAAAGGAGCAAGTCAATGAGCGAAAAAAAAAATTCAAACAGAATTTCGCTTAAAAATGGGATTGTTAGTCGACAAGCCCAAAGTTGGAGGGTCTGGATCATCGAATGATGGAAACACTGCCAGACACATATCGTCTGCAACATACCCGCAAGATTTCTCGTCAGGCAACAAATGAAGATTTATTTAATCGACTATTGCTGACGTCAGATCCTTTTATTACAGAACAGCGAAAGTTACCCAAAAAAAAAAAAATCAATTTTAAATAAATCTGTTTTTGATTTGTTAGAATAGTATTTTATATTTAATCAAACTTAGCATAATATATTACAACAAATTTGAAATATATTCAACTTTTTTAAAAATGAGGATTTGGGGCCATGGCCATGGGTGGCATATCGGAAGGGGCTTACTTACGGAAGATTTATATATATTTTAACAATTACTGTGTTTTTATAGAATTTCGGAAAAAATTTCAGAATTTTATCTCCACTAGAAGTAATTTTGGCCGCTCGCTCCATACAAGCCCAACCATTGTGCAATGGTGCCATCTATATCAGCACACATTATTTTGACATTGTGGCTTGTGCAAAATTATACTAATAACGCCGGAAAATTGCTTTCGTTATATAGAAACTGATAGCACATTTCGTTGTACTCTGTGAGAGTACAACAGCAGTTTTCTTTAAGAACTGCTGAAATAATAGCAAAACATACATCCGTTATGATGCGTTTGCAGATTGGCGTGTGCAATTTTTATACCCTTGCAAAAAGGGTATATTAATTTTGGTCAAAAGTGTGCAACGCATAGAAGGAAGCATCTCCGACCATATAAAGTATATATATTCTTGATCAGCACGACGAGACGAGTTCAAATCGCCATGTCCGTCCGTCCGTCCGTCCGTCCGTCTGGATCAACGCAAACTCCTCCTACACCGTTGGAGCTACAGAGCTGAAATTTTGCATGTAGGCTTGTATATACTGCAGGCGTTGTATATCTCGGATTCAGCCGGATCGGATCACTATATCATATAGCTCCCATACAAATGGCAAAGTCACGAACAGTGACTTTTCTCAACAACTTCGTTATTTTCTTAGCTATTGTCGTGAAATTTAATATTGGTGAGTTAATTACAGATATAAACGACTATGCCAAGTTTGGTCAAGATCGGGTGACTATATCATATAGCTCCCATAGGAACGATCTTTCGAAAACAGTGACTTTTATCAATAACTTCGTTACTTTTAACGCGATTGCTTTCAAATTAATTATTTGTCAGTTTAATATATCTGTTAATGACTGTGCCAAATTTGATAAAGATCGGCTAACTATATCATATAGCTCCCATAGGAACGATCGGAGGAAAACAGTGACTTTGATCAATATCTTCGTTCTTTCCTATGCTAAGATTTTAGGCCGTTCTTTCGCAATATTAGCCTTTTTAGATAAAACGTTTTTCTACTTTAATGGCTATAGGTAAGGAAAGAGTTACCAAAAAAGTTGCAAGGGTATACAAACTTTGACGCGGTCGAAGTTAGCCCCGGCCCTCTGGTTTTTCCTTAAGGAAGATATTTAAATCACTCAAAAAGCGGCCTATATCATAGGCTGAGTGATTTGAAAGAACGGCATGTGCCACTCCATACGTTACACACATGTCAGTAATGTGTGCTACTATAGAATAAAGAAATATCCTCTTTTGGCTACTACTAGGGGTCTTATAACACATCCCGTGGCGTCTATGTGTGACGTATGGAAATTGATGTTTTCTTGGAAGAATCGTATATGGTCAACATTTCATAGAAATACTTCCAATTTTGCAGATAAATGTTTTATGTAGGAATACCCATTTTTGAACATTATATATGCATCAATAAATGGATCTTTATCCAAATCATCCCCAGCATTAAATTCGGACTATAAATTGCGGTAGTAAGCTAGATTTTTATTAATCATTTGCTTATTACCAACAAGGTTCCTATCATTGCTTGCAACTTTGAGCAAATTTTCCCTGTGCTTAAATGCTGTGAGGTGTCTAAGTGCTTTCTGCTCAAGAAAGCGATTAATGCCCCTGCATTGGTGAGTCTTTTTAAAATTTATTGTGTGACAAATTTCTAACTTATTGGAATACACATCAATATTACCCTCAAAATTACCATTAAGTCTAACAATAAGCTTTAAGCAAGACGTATCATTGCAGTAAGCATATACAGAGAACATGCAATTTGACTTATTAATTCGAACACTCTTAATATTCAAATTGCAGACATTGTTCGTCTGATTGTAGTATTCGCGAACAATGTGGGCAATTTTATTCATCGAAAAATTGCCAGTGCAGGTTGCCAAAAGGTTATTGAAGTCCTGCACTTTCATATTACAGATGTAATGGCGATAACCATTTTTACAATCGCGTAAGAGAGATGGCTGTTCAACCATTTTAACATCTATATTTAAACTGGTATTTCCTATTCTACAATCTTTTCGTAAGCACTTTTATTTTCTTTCGATTAGACTTTCGTCTGGGGGTTGTGAAGATAATTGTAACTCTGATAGGTCGAAACAAGAAATATTGGGTTGGATTATGTTAAAACTACTATTCATTAACTTTTTAAAGTTTTCCTCAATTTCAACTTCAGAACATATTTCTGCTGTGTTTACTATTACGGAATTTTTGCTTAACAACATTAATTTTAAGCATTTGTTTACAAGTGAACGCCATTCACAACTTGAGCTCTTTACTTTAAAGACTCTATGAGTTTCATTGAGCCTTTCATTTGATAAATTAGCAATTTGTAAATATTGTTCATCCCCCAATTCGTTGCTATAATCGATAATCCCTTTAGAAATGGCTTTTTCTAGCACAATTCTAATGCCCCGAACTTGGTTTCTGAAAATGAATGGAAAGGAAGAGAAAAATAGTAAGTCAACTGTGGAAATTAGATTAAAGGAAATAAAATAACTTAAACTAATGGAATAAAGTAAGTAAATCGGCTCACAGAGGTCCGATCCGGTTGAATCCGAGATATACAATAACTCTTTTTTTCTTTCTTTTTTATACCCTTGCAGAGAGTATTGTAAAGTTGGTCAGTTGTTTGTAACGCACAGAAGGAGACGTTTCCGACCCCATAAAGTATATATATTCTTGATCAGCATAATGAGACGAGTTCATATAGCCATGTCCGTCCGTCCGTCTGTCCGTCTGGATCAACGCAAACTCCTCCTAGACCGTTAGAACTACAGAGTTGAAATTTTGCATGTAGGTTTGTATATACTGCAGGCGTTGTATATCTCGGATTCAGCCGGATCGGACCATTATATCATATAGCTCCCATACAAACGCCAAAGTCACGAACAGTGACTTTTCTCAATAACTTCGTTATTTTCTGAGCTATGATCATGAAATTTAATATTGGTCAGTTTATTACACCTACAAATGACTGTGCCAAATTTGACTATATCATATAGCTCCCATAGGAATAATCGCTCGAAAACAGTGACTTTTGTCAATATCTTCGTTATTTCCGTTTTTGATTGTAGGCCGTTCTTTCGGAAACATTAGCCTTTTTAGCTTAAACGTTTTACCACTTTGATTGCTATAGGTAAGGAAAGAGTTACCAAAAATGTTGCAAGGGTATACAAACTTTGACGCGGTCGAAGTTAGCACCGGCCCTCTGGTTTTATGTTATTTTTATATTTATGTATTCCTATATATGTATTAGAGTCCTGCACGAATACACTCATTTGCCTCAGTCTTTCAAATACTTACAAATTTTCCTATATTTGATTTGATAATATTGCTTCGGAACGAATGAAACGAGATGAAAAGTCTCGAAGTTTTGTGTTTCGTAGTTCCTGAATGTATCAAGCCGAACAAACAAAAACAAAATCAAAGCAAGCCGAAACAAATAAGAAAGACTACAAACGAAACAAATGAATACGGTACTTCTTTCAAGTTACTTGGTACTTCCAAGTACTCGTGAGTATGGTCATACTTATGAAATGTCAATCAATTTTCGAATGCCAATTTAATTTCGGTTTTATTTTAATCTCACTGGAGTATTTTCCTAATATAAATTAAAGTAATAGCTTTGGTGACTTATAAGTAAAACGCCGAGTAGACTACAAGCAGCTCGACTGTGTAAGGGTTAGAGGTCCTGCCTAAAATCGACGAAACTCTGGTTCAACCCCGGCCAGAAACTAGTTAGTTTTGGGTTTTCATTTTTTTTTGCTTTTTTAATAATTATTTTTGTCTATATTTGCTTCTCGATATGCTCGGATTTGCTTTACCGGATTTTTCGGTATGCCCTGCTCGTTTAAACTCATTCGTTCGTTTGAGATGCTTGATATACTCGATTTACAAATACGAGTAAGTGTGAAAACGAGTTCCGATAGTGTAGAGGGATTTCGTTTTCAGTTTCGAATGTACTCGTGCAGGTCTCTAATATGTATATACCTATACATACATATATATATATGTGAAAGTGTGAAATATTTTTTTCATTTTATTTCATTTTTATACCCTTGCAGAGGAAAAATAAAGTATGAAAACCATCAGGATCGGACGACTATATCACATAGCTTTAGAAGAACTAGAAAAAACATTTTCATAAAAATTGGAGTATGCTATGAAATTTACGTATGTGATAATATTGGATATAAAACCCCAGATCCCAAAATTTGAATGTTTGATAAATATAACAATATAACACAAGTTACAGTCAATATAATAAACGGCTCTGCTCCCAGCTCTGCCGGCAGCGCTGCTTGTACATGCATACACACACAGACGCAACTCTACATAAACTGTATGTGTATGCGTGCGTTGCTTTGCTTTGGGAATGAGGGAAGAAGAACAAATTGTAAAATAGAGAGTAAAATTGTTTTGTTTGTATATTGATGAATTGAGTTGCAGAAAACAAATTTTGAACATGTAAAATTAGTATTACCAAGGACTGCAAGGGTATATAAACTTCGGCATAGCCGATGTTAGCTTCTTTGATTTTTATAAATATAGATTTATCTTTTCCGAATAATATTACTTTTTGTATTTTATCAAATTGACAATTTTATTAGCATGGATTCATTTCAGTGTTAATAAAAAAGTAATGCCATGCCATGGCACAACTCTGGAACTAAATCCATTTTGAGTCTTATATAATACTGTGTCTGCCGTCATTTCAATCAAATTACATTTTTTGAAGTGAAAACTTCTTTAGAATCGTTGGGAGTGATTTCAGACCCGATGAAACGAAAAAGCGACACTAAACAGAGACACAGAGAATGAGATGCAAATATATAAAAAGCATTATAAATAACACTTTGTAAATTGTCGACGTGGCTGTGTTATCAGTGTGCTCGCTTGGCGATCGGTCGGCCGGGGTTCGACTCCCAGCTTGGTCGAAGTTTTTCATAATGCTTTTTATTCATAATGCTTTTTATATATTTATATATTTTTTTGTGATACATTTTTATTTACTTTTTATACCCTTGCAGAGGGTATTGTAAAATTGGTCAGATGTTCGTAACGCACAGAAGGAGGCGTTTACGACCCCATAAAGTATATATATTCTTGATCAGCATGAGAAGCTAAGTCGATATAGCCATGTCCGCAAAATGTTTTCTTCTAGACCTATATGATATAGTGGTCCGATCCTAAAGATTTTCATACTTTATCTTACCCGGGTAATAAAAAACCCCAAAAAAAGATTTCATCCCGATAGCTCTTAAGACGGCTGAGTAAAACGCATACGCACAGACGGACGAACAGATGGACATGGCTATATCAACTCAGCTTCTCAGGTCGTAAACGCCTCCTTCTGTGCGTTACGAACTTCTGACCAATTTTACAATACCCTCTGCAAGGGTATAAAAAGTAAATAAAAATGTATCACAAAATATATAATGAATGAATGCACAGCAACTAGAATAATCACTGTCTGTTCAGCTCTCTAAAGTGGGAGAAATATGTGCATGCGAAACCAGATTGAGCAATGGAAAAACAGTTTTAATTGTGGCAATTTATATTTCACCGAATCAATCAATAAATAGCATCACGGAATTCATTCATGAAAATTTAATAAAGTATACACCAGAAGTATCGCGGATACTTAGAAAAGATTACGATAAAGTTCCATTGATTTTAAGTGGCGATTTTAACGTAAATTTTGCATTGGACACAGCGGTTCCTTTAATTGACTTTCTCAATACAACATTCAGTTTAAAAATGTGTAACAATCGCACTGAATCAACAACACGATCAAAAACAACAATTGACGCGGTATTTCAAAGATATGTTGACAACATCGAAACCAAAGCATTTGTATCATATTTTAGCTATCATAAGCCACTCGTATCATTTGTTGAAATTGAAAACATTGAGGATGAATAATAATAATAAAATGAAGAAAATAATAAAATGAAGAAAATAAAAAATATGACCTTTATAGCAATATTATAATGAACCTATAATTATCCCGCTCCTAATGCTGCTTTCATCTCATTCTCTCTCAGTTTGTTTTACGGAAGGTTTCACTTCTATCGTGTCTAGCCGTTAGACGCCCTCTTTTTTTTTTTTCTTTCGTAGAAAGAATCTGATTGGTCAGTAGATCTCTGCTATGATTGGTTGCGCTCAGAAGAGTGATGACCGAAACTTACTTCGGTCAGGGGCGCCAGTGGGCACGGCAAGCGAATAGGCCGCTGTGCACAGTTTGAGAGAGCGAATTCACGGAATGCAACGGAACCGAGACTTCTTGATGCGATGTTCGATAAAGCGTAGGCCATTTGAATTCCGCCGTCATACAGAGCAGATTGCAGCATGTATTATGCAGCTCGAAGATTGACTTGATTATGAAGTTGTTTTATTGTTGCTGTGATTTATTTATTTTTTTGAAATTTCTTTCCCTGCAACTCAATTCATCAATACACAAAAAAAACATTAGTCTCTTTACTAAATTTTTTCTAATTCTTCTATCATTTCCTAAGCAAAGCACGGCACGCATACACATACAGTTCATGTAGCGATGCGTCTGTGTGTGTATGCGTGTGCTCTGTTGATTTGATGCTGACGTAGTAGGCAGCAAGCAGCGCTGCCGGCAGCGTTTGAACCGATTTATATTGACTGGAACTTGTGTTCTATTTATCCGATCAAATTCAAATTTTGGGATCTGAGGTTTAATATCCAATACTATTATAGTAGTAAATTTCATGGGGATACTCCAATTTTTATGAAAATGTTTCTTCTAGTTCTTCTAGACCTATATGATATAGTGGTCCGATCCTGATGGTTTTCATACTTTATTTTTCCCGGGTAATAAAAAATCCCGAAAAAAATTTCAGCCCGATAGCTCTTAAGACGGCTGAGTAAAACGCATACGCACAGGCGGACAGACCGACATGGCTTTATCGACTCAGATTCTCATGCTGATCAAGAATATATATACTTTATGGGGAAACGTCTCCTTCTGTGGGTTACAAACATCTGACCAATTTTATAATACCCTCTGCAAGGGTATAGAAACCGCAGTTTCTAATTTATTGTTTGTACCGATATATTTCGGTTGCGCAGCGGCAATCGTCTTCATTGCAACTACAAGAGAGTACAAGAACGTTTAAAAATTAGGTGACTTTTAACTAAATTGTAACATACATCATTTTACACGTCAGCACCGTTCGACGTGGCGTTGGGACAGTGGCGGATCGTACGCTTGATTTTCGGGGGGGACATCGAAGTCAAAAATTGGGTTGACCAAGTAAAATTTCTTAACCAAACTCTGATTGTCTATCCGACTCGGAGTTTTGGGAGGGGGAAATTTACCATTTTTCATCCCCCGTAGATCCGCTACTGAGTTGGGAACTAATTTTTGTCAGGTAAATGACTGTATATGTGGGCGCAATTGTCGGTATCAGTCTTAAAGTTAAGTTGTGTAGCGTTCGGAGTAGTAATGATATGTAGCATATGCATGGTGAACCTTTTGTTGTAGTGCCGCTCTTAATCTAGTATTACTGTCTCTTCAAAATTCGTTAAATCTGTTTTACTTACTGTATGGAAATTTGTATGGCAATTAATGCAAATATGCCTGTTACATCTAATGCAGTGGGCGTCAGATGTAGTGCATGAACAATGCAGACAAGTTTCCAAAATTGCATCACTACAGCCAATCAATTTTTGAAAAATGTCTTCTCTAAACAAAACAGGAGGTAATAAATTTGTCAAAGCTTTATTTTGAATGTAGCACTCTGCATATTGCAGTATGAAAATACCCTAATGATAAGTATCCGTTTGTACCTATATCGTGAATAATTTCAAGGGATCTATAGCTTTTAAGCAATCCTTGATAATATTTTATAAACTTTGAAGTTAAAAAATCCTTTCCAAAAGGATTTAAGACAGCGAACTCCAACTTTTCTTTATTCAATACCAAAACATAGAAATGGTTCTCATCACAATGAGGTAAAACTATAATGTTTGAAGGGTTTTTTAATTAATTGTTGATTGTTATTTATTGCTCAATGCAGCTTGCTCGACTTGGCATGGAACATTGACGATACTGCTATCGTTCTGATCAAAGATAATTGCAGTCAAAGCTGCATCAAAAATAAAGTTTGATAGCCAAGATTTACCCAACAAAGTAACAATATCGTTGTCGGAGTTTCAGTTCTTCATTCTTTTGCATGTGTGAATCTCGAATTCTACTGGGTCCGGTAAAATCACCTTTGAATAAACTCGACTTCAACTTTTTAGGTCCTTTCTTATTCCAGAATAGTTCTTGAATTATTCTTGAATAGTTCATCCATTTTGCGAATGAATCTTCCCAATTTTATGCCTCTCTTATCTTTAATTACACTTTGTTTTAGCTTCTTAAAAAAAGATTCTATTGGAGCATTGCTGGGTCATCTATTGGATTTATCAATGAAAATACCCATCAAATTGGTCCAAAACGGAGCAAACACTACGTACTTGTTCAAAACAACTTGTGCCATTTTGGAGTTATAATATATATTTTGCTCCTCTTCTTCTGGCAGTTCAGAAATCATATTCATGACATCTTCTAAAATATCACTGAAACGTTTTCGTAACCTACTATTGCCAGCAATGGTTTTAACGCTATCTGTACGAAACCTTTCTTTGGGAACAGCATTTTCATGATCGGACAATTTAAAATTAACTGAACCGTCATCTTTGAAATTTTCCATGGCATTGCGAACCACGTCATTTAAAGTACGAGACAGAGGAATGGTTACAAAATGCTGGAACCATTATCCAAAATCGCCTATTGCGAAAATATTGTACCCCACTCCAAGAGCATTTCTTAAGAAAGATCTAATTGTAAGTGCAGTATTTTGCAAGCCTACCGTGCGATCAATATCAGTACACATTATTTTAGCATAATGGCTGGTGCAAAATTGGACAATTGTCGCCGGAAATGTTTTGCTTTCTTTATATAAATATTGATAGCACATATCATTGTACTCTATAAGATTACAGCAGCAGTTTTCTTTGAGGACTGCGGAAATAAGAGCGAAACTAACATCAGTTATGATGCGTTTGCAGATCGGCGTTTTCAATTTATTTTTTCTACAAGACATATTCAAATCACCTAAAAAGCGTCCTATGTCATAGGAAAAACGATTCGAAAGAATCGCATGTGCCATAGGTTATCGATAAGTCAGGAATGTGTGCCACTAAAGAATAGAGAAGAATCCTTTTTTTCGTTATGTTAAGCGGTCTTACAACACATTCTGTTGCATCTATGTATAAGGTATGTATTTTGAAATGTTTTTGAAATAGTCTTATATGGTCAATGTACCAAAGAAACACTTCGATCTTAGCAGATAAATGCTGAATGTATGGAAGTCCATAAATTAACCTTTTATATGCATCTATAAATGCATCCTTATCGAAATCATTTTTAGTATTTTCTTCAGCTCTCATGTTTCGATAATATGATAAATGCTTATTGATCATTTGATCGTTCCCAATCACTTTTCTATCTTTATTTCCCATTAGTGCCAAATATTTTTTTTGGTACTCAAATGCTGTGCGAGATTTTAATTAATTCTTTTCTAAGAAGCGACTTACAACTCTACACTGGGAAGTTTTATTTAAGTTCATTGTGTGGCAAACATCGGTTCTGTTAGAATAGACTGAGATACAACCATCGAACTGAACTGTAAATCTAAACTTGTTGCAAGATGGGTTTTTGCAGTATCCATATGCAAAAAAGTTACTCCTATTAATTCGTGTTGAATTGAAATACACATTACAGGCGTTATTCATGAGAAAATAATGTTCCCGCTTAATATGCTCAATATTTTTTTGTTTGATGAATTTAGCTGTATATATTCATTCATATAAGATTGCCGAGTCTACAGTTTTTTCGCAGGCACTTTAATTCATTAAGAAACACCATACTAATTGGTTCCTAAATTGCAACGGCAATACCTATGGATTATTCACTAAAAAAAAAAAAACAAATAAAACCAGAGGGCCGGGGCTAACTTTGACCGCGTCAAAGTTTGTATACCCTTGCAAGTTTTTTGTGTAAAAGGTCTAATATTTGCGAAAGAACGGCTTAGGAAATAACGAAGTTATTGACAAAAGTCACTGTTTTCAACCGATCGTTCCTATGGGAGCTATATGATATAGTCACCCGATCTTGATCAAACTTGGTCGTTAACAAGCGTAATAAACTTTCTAATATTAAATTTCACGACAATAGCTAAAAAAATAACGAAGTTTTTGAGAAAAGTCACTGTTCGTGACTTTGGCATTTGTATGGGAGCTACATATGTGATATAGTGGTCCGATCCGGCTGAATCCGAGATATACAAGCCTACGTCCAAAATTTCAACTCTGTAGCTCTAACGGTCTAGGAGGAGTTTGCGTTGATCCAGACGGACGGACGGACATGGCTATATGAACTCGTCTCGTCATGCTGATCAAGAATATATATACTTTATATGGTCCTACTATGCGTTGCACACTTCTGACCAAAATTAATATACCCTTTTTGCAAGGGTATAAAAATATGATTTTTTCTTAATTCCATGTAAAAA
The DNA here is from genome assembly GCF_018902025.1 of Drosophila willistoni. Classification (NCBI taxonomy): domain Eukaryota; kingdom Metazoa; phylum Arthropoda; class Insecta; order Diptera; family Drosophilidae; genus Drosophila; species Drosophila willistoni. Next base: position 24,605 of record NW_025814213.1, read on the forward strand.
AACTAATATGTACACAAAATAACAAAGAATATAGAGAAATTTCAAAACAATTCAATTTTTCAATGCTGTATTAAAAACAAAGAATAACTCAAGGTTAAAAATCTGAAAAATGTCATTGTTTTTAATGTCGTATAAAAATCAACAAAAAAATGAACTAGCAAAATTTACCAACATGGAGTTATGTTCGGTGTAGTATTATACTTTTATAAAATTGTATATTTGATAGGATAAACTAGACAAAACAATAAAAATTTGGATAATAACACAAAGAAATTATTGTGAAACCTCATTTTACACGGAACTTTGCTCTCTTCAACAACAACAGAACTGACGATTGGTTTGTAAATGAGACAGAGTTCCCGCCGGATACAAAATCATTACCGGCAAAGGTTCCAGAGTTTGCATTACCCATGGAACATAAGAAATTCCCTCTCATTAAATACATTGCCAATGGAGAGGAAATAGCTCAGACCAGAATCCGGTGGTGTCTTCAGCCGAATGAACTTGGTTAAATCCAAATTAGAAATGGCATGAATTTAAGCACGCTGAACTCAATTTTAACAGTCAGGTAATAAGGAAATAAAAAGTATTCATGTTAATTTTTTTACTTAATTTTCAATTTCAGATACGGACTTAATCGTAGCACCAAATGCTGCTATGATTACATTTTACCCCAAAAATTGTTGCGTGCAGTGAGCAACCGATCTTATTATCCTGACGAGGAAGAAGTAAATTTAAATGGGATATTAAGTGAAATATAAAAATAAAAAAATTATTTTTAAGCTCGTAATGACTATAAATGATTTTTTTTTATAATTTTATACATCTTGAAATGTATAAAAACAGTTGTTAACTTAAATTTCTAAGAAAATATTGTTTTGATAACTAGCTTTTTTTCAGCTTATTTTTCCTTTGATTTAGCGTTTTTCAGCTTTTTTTTTGGGTAAATATTTACTTAAGCTACTCGAGATTTCAGTGTTGAAAAGTGGAAAAATCGGCTAAAGCTAGATTTCAGTGTTGGCAAACGCTATTTTTTATTTGGCGCATTGTTCGACCGCCCTGGCAGCCAAATATATTACTCTGAATTATAAAATTGAGGTATATTGTATTCTGAAGTATTTGTTGTGATTTGACATCTGGCAGCACTATCTCAAAATTTGTCAGCTTCTTTTAGGCGGAAATAGCTACTTTTTGCTTTAATCCCGCAAAAATCATAATTTTTATTTTGTTAATTACACAAAAACAACGTAATAAATCGCCAAGGCGCACCTGAGGTCGTGTTCGTGTATTTTTCTCTTTCGTTTGATACCAAATTTATGTAGTTTAAGCGCGTTTTGGGCCCGACTAGCTTAAGTAAATATTTACATTTTTTGCTCGAAAAATTATGGCAGCACTGCCCGGCACTCATATCACAATAATATGTTATTGTATCATGCCCCGGGGGACGAAGACGTTCGGCACCTCGTATGCGTGTAACCGAACGGCTGTCGCAGTCCTCACCAGTGTTGCCGTTTTGGCTTATTTTCGGCCAGATCTGGCTTATTTTCAAGAGCGATTGCGGATAAAATTGGGAAATTGCGGATAGCGGAAAATCTGGCTTATTTAAGAATCGAAACAGCTAATTTTTAGCTTATTTAATATATCTTTTAGTTGTTATAATAAAGTTTCCCAAATGCCGATTAATTGACAAAGTTACAGTCTGGCAACTATTGAAGTCTTACATCACTAATTTCTGCAATACTTCCATCTCTAACTACCTTGATTAAATAGATTGGTCATTTGTAAACATGCCTAAAGAAAATTATAAACAAAAAGTTAGAGACGTCTGGCTACAGAGCTCAGAATTCAAGGAATGGCTGAGAAAGGACTTGACTGATTTGACAAGGGCTTATTGCAGCTATTGCAAGTGTAGCATCAACGCTAAATTGTGTGATTTGCGGTACATGCAATTTCCAAGAAGCACACCGGAGCCCTAAATGCTTTCGCCCAAAAAAACAAAATTGAATTCAAAAAAATGCCGACCAAGACCATAGAACAGGAAGTAGCACTGTGTCTTTTTGTGGCAAAGCATACAGCAATAAGCCCTGTTGACCATCTGAGCAACATATGCTCCACAAAATTTGATGACAGCAGTAGTGCTTCTCGCATTAAACTTCATCGAACGAAGTGTACACACATTATAAAAAATGTTCTGGCTGTCCATTTTTACGATGACCTCCATAGAGATATTGGAGACAAAAAATTTAGTTTACTTCTGGACGAATCGACAGACATAAGCTTTACGAAACTTCTCGGTAAGATAATATATATGTATAAGTAAATTTATATTAAATAAGTATATAATTTTTTACATTTAAATATTAATAGTTTTTATATAAATATTGTATGTTTAAATATTGTATGTATGTATATAGGTGTGGTAGTTAACTACTTTTCTGCAGAACATGGAGTAGTTGTATCGACGTTCCTTAGCTTGATACCCGTAGAAAGTGGAGATGCATTGTCATTGGCTGATGGTTTAAGAAAAGAACTGAAACGTTTAAAATTAAATATTAAAAATTTAATTGGAATCGGAACTGACAACGCCAGTGTCATGATTGGCACAAACAACAGTTTGTACACACAATTAAAGAAGGATGCGCCGTCCCTAATTTTAATAAAATGTGTTTGTCATTCGGTGCAATTGGCAGTAAACCACTCGTGTAAGCACTTCTTTCCCGAAAGCCTGGAGTTCTTAATTTATGAGACTTATAACTGGTTTTCTAAAAGTTCTGCTAGGCAAATTATTTACAAAAAAAAGTATGAGTGCATAAATAACGAGAAGGTACACCTAATCATTAGATTTATTTAAATGTGTTCGTAGTTCCCAATGTTTGCTGTGTATTAATATCGCTAAACAGTTCCTAGATCTTGAATCAAATGATTGTTCATATAACTGTTACTTAACAATAACTATTTTAGTACCTTTGTGATTGTCCCAAACGTTCGTTTTTCACATAATTTCTAAATAATATGTTTGTATTATTTAAGGCCCCTCTTAAAATTCCAAGGGTGTGTGACACGAGGTGGTTATCCATCGAAATGGCGGTCACGAGAATTTTGGAACAATGGCATGAGCTTAAGACTCATTTTGGTATTGCTGCCAAGGAGGAGAAATGTCACAAAGCAATCGTTTTATATAATATGTTTCAAGATAATATTAACTATTTATATTTATTGTTTTTGAAACCAATTTTGCAAGATATGCAAAAAGTTAACAAATGCTTCCAAAGCAATACTTCAAATCCATCGAAATTGTTAAACGAGCTAATATTTGCCATCAATTCACTAAAAATCTACATAATAGCTCCAGATAAAAGTGTAGATTGTATAAACGATGATGGATTTGAAAAGTATGTGACTAGAGACTTGTATCTTGGATATGCTTTTGAAAAACATATCAAATCTGTGAGTATATCCAATGATGAGGAAAAGTCGATCCGAGAAAGTTGCACGAATTTCGTAGTTGATCTTGTTAAGCAACTAAAGCAGAGGTAAATATTTAGTTCTTTTTATTTAATTTACAATTATTAATAATATATTTTTCTAATTTTAGGTTACCCGACAATTTTAAAATCTTAAAACAAGCCGATGCTTTTGCAGTAGAAAATATTTTAAAAACTAAAAAAAAAAACATCATTCCGATTTTTGAGTTTTTTGGAATTCCCAATATTGACGAAATTGAACGTCAATACAATGAATTGACACTTATCTCTTGGGAAAATACTGAGGACACAATTAAATTTTGGGTTGAAGTATTGAATTACAGAGACTCGGGCGGAAACAACCGGTTTTCTAAGCTGAGTTCTGTTGCGCTTGAAATACATTCTTTACCTTGGTCGAACGCCGAAGTGGAAAGGGTTTTTAGCCAAGTTAATTTAATAAAAAATAAAATAAGAAATAGGATGAACGTTGACACGTTAAATTCAATATTAACCATAAGGTAATGTCTCAGAAAGTGATAGTCTCATCAGAACAAAAACTTATATTTTTAAATTCTAGATCCGGATTGAGCCGACACAACAAATGTTGCTTTGATTACAAAGTTTCTTCAATCTGCCTGAAGTCTATAGAAAATGTGGCACAATTAGATAATGAGCCCGAACAGTCTGTAGACAATCTAATAGCAGGTTTAATGTCATTTAAATGAACTTTATAAGTTTAAATTTCTTTTGTTTTCGTTTTTTTTTTTTCATAAACATGAAGTTTTTTTAAAAATATATGTTTTTTATAATTTAAAAACTTAAAAAAATTAGCTTATTTTTCAGCTATTTTTTTCTGGGATTTAGCTTATTCTGGCTGGTTTTTTTTGTTAATTCAGCTTATTTTGCTCGGGGAAAAACGGCAACACTGGTCCTCACACAGAGCATGAGGTTGGATTTAGTTGCCTTCAGCATTTCGACATAAGCACATCTATGTCGCTTTGCTCGATCGCTACACATGAAAAAATTAATGCCTTCATTCTTTTTATGTAGCTGGCAACTTTTGCAAAAATATTATGATCTAATATTTTTAATTGAAAATTCAAAGCACAAGCGCAAAAATGTATGCAATATACATACACAAAGCCGGAATATGGAAGCTTTTAGCATTCCAAAAAAATTTTAAAATGTAAATTAAACACTTCCTTCACTCACGGGTTAAAAAAATGAATTTTTATTTATAAAGTCACTTTTATTACAATACAGTATGTTTTAATTATAACTGAAAGATGCTGACTTTGGTGAGCGAATTCGGCGGAGTTTAAGCGAAGTTACCGGTTGGTTTGTACTTAGGCTCAAGACTGATTTGCTATGGTTCGATTATGTTGGATGAAGGCTTGGGTAATCGACGTCGTCGCAGGCGGCGGCGTTGGCTGAGTCCAATAGTCCACTTTAAGTGCGTGGGACCATTCTTTGTTTACACAAGTGTTCAGGACCATTCTTTGTTTATTGCCGAAATTGGTGGCGTGATTCTGCGTATGCACCGAACCCGACACCATTCTTCTAGGGCCTGGGAAAATAAGGTGCAGGCTTATTGTTTATCCTAGCGATCGGACTGTTACTTGAGATTGGCGATCATGCGACAAATGGGCATGTGACGATTGAGTGGGGTTGACCAATGGGTATTGCATGTGATGATGAAATAGGGTCGGCCAATGGGCATGCGGTTAATGGGCATGTGTTGACGGACTTGGGTTATGGCTTCTATGTTATGGTATGAGTTGTGATAGAAGTGCTTAACTCCTCCCCCTTTAAGTGCGGACGTCCTCGGTCGCAACAACATATTGGACAGGCCCGATTGAGACTTCCATTGGTGGACCATGGTTGCCTGTTCCGTGGCTGCAGTATTTTTTAATGATGCAATATGTTATCATCGCATCTGCTAGAAGAGTTAGAATAATCCAGTTTGATGAAGACATAATCAAGTTGTTTCTTTGGATACGCTCCAGATTATTAGTATTATTGATGTGTAGCTCCTTGATCATTTCCAGCGATAGCTTTTCACCTCTCTGCTGCTTATTTGATAGTAATTGTAACAGCGGCGGTTGAACCTCGACTTCAAAGTGTGTCTTCACAATATACCAGGAGTCTTCTATAATGACTGTCGCGTTTTCCGCTTGGATTATGTAGGTGCCTTCTAGGGTGATGTTTTCTCCATTGAAGCTGAGTCCCCTTGGAATTGGTTCAGCAGCAAGGTACCGGGCATTATTTCCGAATGGGATTTTACGTGCTGGTTGTTGATGACCTTACATTGGGGATTCCTTCTTTGCAAGTAGGCTCCTATACATTTACTGTTTTCTAAATTAGTCAGATCTTCCAGTTTACAAATTGTCTTACCATTATGAATTTTACAATTACTCTTATTGGTTAACCCGAAATATTTCTTGTTACATTTCATGATGTTTTCATAGTCTATTTCTTCTATAAATTTTTGATATTAAATTGGTATTGCTAGGATTTGTTTACAAATTTCATTAATTACTCTGGGAAGGCTAACAATCTTCAATGTTTATAAATGTTAAACTTTCTTCTTTAATTGTTTCGATGAAATCTATTTCGGTAGAGGATAATATTAGTGAATTTACTGTATTGGCCTTGGCCCAATCGATTGCATAGATAATATTTGTTATTTCTTCTCTTAGGAGACTCAATTTAAATTTGGTTATTTCAATTTCTTTTGACTTATTGTTAGATTCGGGTTTACCTCTAATTAATATGGTATTAGTTATTTTAGTTAAATCGTTTATCTTATTCTCTATTAGATTATTAATTACGACCTGCCGATTATTGTTTACCAATTTTTCATTGATCTTATTTACCACAATCATATGATCTTCATGATCAGGTGTGCCCGCTAACCATTTCCACGCCGTGCCAAGTATATCAAGCGATCTTTTGTTTCTAAACTGCATCGGCTGTAGCCTCCTCAGTTCATTCTGTATCCGCGTTATCTCATAGGCCAAAAAAGGCTGATACGGACTTAGGTTTGTCGAATTTTTGACGACTTCTTTTAAAACGGATATGGACATTTGATATTTTTCTAGTTCGATGACATGGACGATTTTAAAGGTTCCATTCTGGCGCGCGGCTAACCCAGTTTCCAACATGACCACTCTTGACTTAGTGTAGTCTAATATGGTTGTGTGACCCCAGCAAAGTGGTAACATAAGCAATCTGTCGGAAAAGGATGTTTATCAATATTTCAAGTGGTTTTTATGAACTATCCTGCCTGACCTGCTTTTAACTTTGGTATTAAGATCTTCGGCTACTATTTCTTTTTTATATCTAGACGTTAGTTTCGAACCTAATCGTTTATTAATCCTAACGTAGATGATTTCACCTGGATCGTAAATTTTTATGGGTTTTTTTGTTTTGTTATGGTACCCTAGGTCTTTGTTTTGTTTCTTTAAGATGTTTTCTGAAATCTTTTCTCTTTCGAGTGCTAATTTTTCTGGTGTATGGATTAAATTTGTTGCGAAAAATGCTTCTATTGGCTTTTTATTGGTTGTACTGTGGATTGTTTTATTGTATTCATCTACAGCCTTGAATATTAAATCCTCAAATTCTATTTCTGGGTGCTCTAACTTCAAGCATCTCATTATTTCCGTATATGTGAAATGAAATCTTTCTATTTGGGCGTTGCTAGATGAAGTATATGGTGGGGTAGTGTGGACTTGTATCCCTAACTGATTATTTAAAAGAAATTTTATTGATGCAGAATTTAAAGCTTTTTCGTTATCCATTACCACGGTTTTCGTCATACCGAAGGCTATCAATAACTCACGTAAGGGCACTTTAAGATGTTCTGCTGCTTTTGAGTTTACGAGTTTAACTTGCGCATACTTAGAAAATTTGTCTATGGCTGTTAGAATGATCTTATTTTGGGTGGAATATAAATCTATATGAATTATTTCGCCTGGATATGTCGGAATAGGGGTTGGTTGTATTTCTTGATTCGGAGGGTGTCGTTGATACTTCGAGAGTTTACATGTTTGGCAAGAGTTTACTATTGCTTCTACTTTTTTCTTCATACCTGGGAAAAAATACTCAGATAAAATTTGCTTTTTATTTTCGATGGAATTTCTATGTGCTCTAAGGTGTTCTTTAATTATGATTTCTTGTTCTTGGGTTTGATCATGGACATCTACAGTTTGGGTTTGTGTGAATCTTGCCTTGTAATTCCTAAAATGCTCCGGAAAAATTTGTTGAATTTTACCCATGATACTTTCGGAAGTGAAAATACCATTTACTATTCCCGGATCCATTTTTGCTTTTAGAATAGTTACAAGATCGTCTTCGGAATAATTACTTCTCACTATTGTGTGTCTGTGGTATGTGGGGAATGGTATTTCGAAAGTGGTGGATTCGTTATCACCGGTGAGGATAAACAATTGGTTTTTAAAGACATTGATGGGTACTTCCATTGCTGGAATGAGTTCATGCCCTGAGCTTTCATCACTGTGGACTGTAGCTGACGTACTACTAGCATTTATGTTAGTAGGGTTCCTAGAGAGTGCGTCTGCTACGACATTTGAGCTACCCGGTTTATATTTCAACTCGTAGTTGTATTCCTCCAGGTAACTTTTCCATTTCTTCAGCTTTATGTTGTTATTTTTTGGGCTGAGAGCATAAGTGAGAGTCTGGTGGTCGGTGTAAATGATCACCTTGGACTTGCCGTATACATACATTCTTAGCTTATCCAATGCCCATACTATTGCTAGCATTTCTCTTTCATTTGTGGCATAGTTTTCTTCAGCTTTGGATAACGCACGGAAAAGAAATGTAATGGGTCTCCCATTCTGTTCTAGAGAAGCTCCTAGTGCGATGTTTGAGGCATCGGTGGTTAGATGGAACTCTTGTTTAAAGTCAGGGTATGCTAGCATAACGTCTTGTGACACTAATGCATTTTTCACTTTCTCAAAGGCATCGATTTCGGCTCTTCCTCCGATTTACTAAATATTATTGTGTCGTCGATGTAGACGTAACAGATCTTTCCAATGAGATCTCTCAAAATATCATCGAGAGCTCTTTGGAATATTGATGGGGAATTCTTTAGGCCGAAGGGGAGTCTCGTGAACTCGTATTTCCCTCCATTCACGCCGAATGCCGTTTTTTCAATATCAGATTCCTTAAGGGAAATCTGATGAAATCCGCTCTTTAGATCAAGAACAGAGAAATACTTATTGTTGCCCAACTGCGCAACCATTTCTCCGATTTCGGGGATAGGATACCTATCCGAAACTGTAACTGCATTGAGCTTTCTATAATCTATGACCATCCTATATTGCTTATTCCCAAGGCTGTCACTCTTTTTAGGGACTATCCACACAGGGGAATTATAGGGCGACCGTGAGGGTCGTATTATACCATCTCGTAATAATTCTTGTAGCTGGTCTTCTACTACTTCTCTTAGAGAGGCTGGATATGGGTAATGCTTGGTGTAGACTGTCGTTGTCGTTCGGATTTCTCCTTGGACATTAGTGGCAAAAGTCAATTTTTTATTTGGGTCCGCGAATAGCGATTTGTACTCCTCTTGGAGCGCCTTTAATCCTAATTTCTGCTGATTAGTGAGCTCATCTGATTTGAGGGTATGGACCTGATGGGCTCGCATCTGCTTCACTTTAACAACATGAGAGTTGTTGACGTATAGTAGATCTTTCCCTACATCAATGATAGCGTTTAACTCTCTTAGTGAGTCATTACCTAGAATTCCGTGGAACGGATTCAGATTAGGTAATAGGAAGAATGTTATTGGTTTATTGGGTTCGTTAAATAAACCCAAATGGATATGGCTGGTTATTAAAATGCGACCACTTACGGTGTTCGCGTAAAACTTGTGTTCATTCATTTTGATATTTTTTGCTATTTCTGGTTGGACATAGTTCTTGTTCGAGCCGGTATCTATTAAGAAATTGTATACGGTTCCGTCTTTGTCCCGGACAACAAAGTACGGCAAAGAGGAAAACTTTAACCTAAAAAATTAACGGTGTCCTCGACTTGTGGTTGTTGAGGCTCCTGCGATTGTGGTCTGGTTTCCTCTTTGTTCTGTGGGACTAACTCTGAGTTGTCTCCTTGTGAGGTAAAATATTGCTCCTGTTGTTGATATTGTTGAACCTCAGAATATGGGACTGATTCAAAAGGGTCTTCTTGGCCCTGATATGCAGCCTGATAATCGGACGTATCGGAGTGATGCTCTTCTTGAGGCGGTATATATTGATATATTGTTCACCTGACGGACCGGTTTCGATATGGAATTGCCTCTGCACTTTATTGGGAAAATTTGCGGTGGACTGGTTGACTCTCTTGAGAGCAAATTGTTGTGGTAAATTAACATTCGGTTTGTTCATGTAGTTAACTTTTTTGGTTAAAATAGAGCCGTCGACATCCATTGGAGTTGGTGCCGGCTGAGGTTTCGGGGCAAATGGTCTCGGTGGTGCGTTAAAAAATACGGGGTTATTAGATTGAGGGAATCTATTTTGGGGAATGAACACGTTTTGCATGGGTTTCTGATTATAATAGTTGTTATTGTTGTTGTAAGGTTTGGGTGGAATTGCTGGTATGAACGATCGTTGAGGTTGCACGTTAATTTTAGCATACTGCGGGCGTTTTGGTCCTACAGGTGGACGAGTGTCACGATGGCCGATAATGTTTCTAGCCCTCTTATTATCCAACATGTCGCACAATTGCAATGCATGTTGGTGAACTGCGAAGTAGAAGTCATGAATGGAGGTGCCCTTCTGGGTCATGGTAAACAGCTGATATTCTAAAGTGCTTAAATCTCGTTTGTCCGTGTACTCAGATAACAAACACTGCGAGATTGCACCCCAATGTAATGCGGTGCGATAGACTTTCAACACTGTATTGGCATGGCCTGTAATTTTTCCTCGAATGGTCATAAGAATTGCATAGTATTTGGGTGTTCCCTGAATGGGGGCATACAATTCCATTAATTGTGTTGCGGTAGTAAACCATGTTGAGAAATCTTCACGGCTACATGAGAATTTGTCAAGATTCTTTACGATGTCTGGCACTTTATCTAGTTCATGCCAATCATCCTGAACGCCAGCTGTCTGGTCCCTAAAGGGAATATGTCCTGACTGAGAATGATTTAATTGTTTCACTATTTCCTGTAACTGAGACGACAAAATTGTCTGGATAGCTACATCTAGTCCCTGTATTGACAGTGCTTCGATTCTATTTGCGGTTGATGCACTTGAGGTGGATGCTGTCGGAGCATCAGAACCTGCTGCATGAATACCACCCTGCTGAAGGACTGCGGCTTTAACCCAGTTGTCTTTAGTCATTTTGGAAATGGATTGTTTTTTTTTTTTTTTTTTTAAATTAGGGTTAATTCAAGGCGTTACGGTATCGCGAATACGAAAAATATAATCCGCGAAAATTAAGTTTTTTGCTTATATTGATAAAAATATAGCGGTATGTCCGCTAATCTTGTATTGATAAAAGTATAGCGGTATGTCCGCTAATCTTGGATTGATAGAAATATAGCGGTATGTCCGCTAATCTTGGATGGAAATGGCTTGTGGTATTATACAAAAATTTCAATATTATGTGGTTATTTTTTATAAAAATATTTTTTCAAAATTTCAAAATTATTTTCTCCTTTTTTTCCAATATTACTTATTATTATTTTCTTTCTTAACTCTTCATTATTTTCTTTTTATTTTTTTTTTGAATATTACTTATTATTATTTTCTTTCTTAATTTTTCATTATTTTCTTTTTCTTTTTCGAGTGGGGAAAAAATTTAATTAAGGATTTTATATAAAAAAAATTTAAAAAAATTTTAGCTTCTGCTTTTCTTTGTTTCTTTTTATTTTTAACAAGAGTTGATTCTTGATCTTGATTCACAATTTTTTTTCACCCACTGTGTTTTCACAATAAAAAATTTTATTTTGCTTTTCTTTTGCTTAAATTTATTTTACTTAACTTACGTTAATGCTATCATCTTCGGTGCTTTTTACTGATCGGTTTGTAGGAGGTCTCGCTTTTCCAACGTTGAAGGTACTAACGCTCCTGGGCAAACACTTTTGGGTTTTCAGTTTTCCTCCGAACTGGTCTTAGAGGAATTCGCAGCGATTAAAATGACCCTGTCTGATTCGTGGTATAGTTCGATATAGTGTTTTTGTTTCACTGACTCTAAAGGCCTTTAACGCGTTTTTTGGTCACGAATCACTGGTATCTTTCACTAACTCACGATCACGTTGTATTTAGCAGGGTCCCTGCTCGGGCGCCAATTAAACACTTCCTTCACTCACGGGTTAAAAAAATGAATTTTTATTTATAAAGTCACTTTTATTACAATACAGTATGTTTTAATTATAACTGAAAGATGCTGACTTTGGTGAGCGAATTCGGCGGAGTTTAAGCGAAGTTACCGGTTGGTTTGTACTTAGGCTCAAGACTGATTTGCTATGGTTCGATTATGTTGGATGAAGGCTTGGGTAATCGACGTCGTCGCAGGCGGCGGCGTTGGCTGAGTCCAATAGTCCACTTTAAGTGCGTGGGACCATTCTTTGTTTACACAAGTGTTCAGGACCATTCTTTGTTTATTGCCGAAATTTGTGGCGTGATTCTGCGTATGCACCGAACCCGACACCATTCTTATAGGGCCTGGGAAAATAAGGTGCAGGCTTATTGTTTATCCTAGCGATCGGACTGTTACTTGAGATTGGCGATCATGCGACAAATGGGCATGTGACGATTGAGTGGGGTTGACCAATGGGTATTGCATGTGATGATGAAATAGGGTCGGCCAATGGGCATGCGGTTAATGGGCATGTGTTGACGGACTTGGGTTTATGGCTTCTATGTTATGGTATGAGTTGTGATAGAAGTGCTTAACTTGTATACATATGTACCTATGTATGTATATGCTATATATGCATATAAAACATTTATATTATGCAAATATTCCACTTACAATTAGACATTTTTCTAGTCACAGATTAGACAGAAAACATGGGCAAAAATGCATCATAGAATCTTTGAGCTTTGGCCGAAGTAGGTAAAAAGGGTGCATTTTAGAGCATTCTTCAAGCACTTGCGGTTTCTTGCTCTTGTCGATGATTAAAAATGCGTACAATAAAAAAGGGAATGGGAATTGTGACAAAAAATCTATTTTTAGCCATGATAGGTAAAAAGGGTTGAGGGAATATCGCGACAGTTACATTTTCTTGTATCAATTGCACTAGTAATTGCGTTTTTTGCCAATAATCATTGAAAAAGGTAAATTAGCTACCTAAAAGTCAAGATTTTTGCGAATCCGCGGTCCTCTGTTCAGCCGTAATTGACCGATCACTTTGTGTGAAAGTGTTGTGCAATTAATTTTAATTTTTTATGAATAGTAATTTGTTTAGAAAATAGTTGTGAGGAACATTATAATTAACTATAATATCCCACACAACAAGCCAGCAACAACACAATCAAGCGGTGCAAAGGATGCACCAGATACAAGATACAGCCGAGACACAAACCAAACGTACGATATACGACCGAACCCGCTGCTGATGGATCGAACCGATTCAGTATAAGTAGCATACGATCAAACGTGGCCAGTCGAACCACACGCAACCGCCGGTGATTTCGTACAAGCGGGAAGATGCGTGGGAAGCATAATGCAAGAAACCGATATACACACACATGCGATGGGCAACCAAGTCCAACATGGCTCGATCCCAGGATTTCGATCGAACCACATGCGACCGCTGGCAATTTCGTACAAGCGGGAAGATGCGTGGGGGGCATGCATGCATTATATGAAACGATAATGGTTTGTGGATTGCATAGGGGAATATACGAACCGAAGGGGGAGGGATGAACGATGGGGAAGGCCTCTATCTGATAGATACGATATACGTATGAAAGTGCATTGCAGGGGAAATTAAACGAGTGCACACAGCACGCGTGCATCGCGACCCATAGCATTTTTTAGCCTAGCCATTCTTTGGATATTGCCGGTAAGCAGAATTCGCCGGAAGAGGCGACCCACTTCTGACACGATCCCAACGCCGCACTTTTTAGCCTAGCCATTCTTTTAATATTGCCGGTAAGCAGAATTTGCCGGAAGAGGCGACCCACTTCTGACACGATCCCAACGCCGCTGCCAACAGCACGACGCCGCAGCCAGCGCCCTATGGGCATCTCGGGATATATTTAAGGGACCACGCTCGACAGAGCCGGCAGTCTTAGTTTAGACGTGTAACTAATTGACTCAAGTCTACAAGTCATGATCAATCAAGGGAGTTTTTAAGGCCTTACGAGTAACCTTAAAAGCTCAGACTAGTGAAACAAACAAGTGAAAGGATCAAGAAAAGTCAGAATAATTTGAGACGGCCTTACGAGTAACCTCTCAAATTATCCTGTAACCAGCAAGTCCTTGGAATAGGAGTAGGACACCGTGTTTATGCAAGAATCGAGTAAGGTCAAACTGCTCCAGGACAATTCCCAGCATATTGGAAGGTACAAGGATATATCCTGTTACCGAAATTCCAGGAAAGAGGTCGGGACTCCTCTAAAAGAAACTTGTCATATCCAACCAAGCCCATAAACAATCGTAAATAAACATACCACCAAAACAAATCAATAAACAAACCTGTTCTAATTTCACCGGGGCACAAAATAAATTTTGTTGTGCCGAACCTAGCCCAAGAAATATAAATGTAAATATCCCGAAGGACGAAAAAGGATCGTTACATAGTCTTTCTAAAGCCTTTTTCATGTGATTAATACTTGTTATTTGCTGTGTTTAGTTATTTTTATTTCTTTATGTTATACTCTTATTTTTTGTTCCTTACCAAAAATATGTGGGATGTCGAATGGGAAAAAAATGAGGCAGAATGTTTAATTTGTCATCGGGTGATTGCCAAAAAATATATATTTCATCTTAATCGTCACTTTTCCACTCCCAAATTTAAACGAAGAGGAGAGATTTAATATATTACAAAAACTTAAACGATTGTTTAATATCAAAAACAATAGATTTCGCCAACCTGTTGTAGAAAATGGACCAGATAGTGTCTGGGGCATAGATTTAATAAACGATATTCCATTACCAAGTGGAATGGTAACTCGCAGGACCGAGGAAATACATGTAGATCAATACCTGTACTTACAAACTAGAAAACGAATAGAGGGCTGTGCTTTCTTTTCAATTTGTTTTGATGAAAGCGTAGATATTAGAAACATTAGTCAAATGATTATTTGTGTTAGAACTATTGATTATGACGACTTCAACATCTGTGATGAATTTCTAAAATTGCATTTTTTTCACAGTCATATAAATGGAAAAAGTACGTTTAATGCCTTTGAGAAGCATGTACTTTCATTCCAATTATCAAATAAAATGTCATCAATTTGCACTGATGGTGCCGCCACCATGAAGGGAAAGAATGAAGGATTTCTTGGTCATGTCAATAGAAAAATAGAAGAAATACCATTCCATTCCATTGTTTCATCCACCAGCAAGCATTGTTTGCAAAAATTTTTCAAGTTGTGGATGCAATGGTTCTAGCAATTAGAATTATTAATCGCATTAAAGGTGGTCATAATTCGCTAACCTGATGTTAGGTGGCTGAGCGGAGGCTAAAGTTTAGACAGAGTTAACAGTCTTCGTAATGAAGTAATTTCTTTCTTAGAAAGCGAAAATTTAGAAAAAGATAAAGAATTCTTAGCTTCTCTAAAAAATCTTATATTTATTATAGACTTGGCGTTTCTAACTGACATAGTCCTTTTCATCAATCAATTAAAACTTCAGCTTCAAGGCCGCAACAAACTTCCATCCCATTTAATTGCAACAATCAATAAATTTACTCGCAAAATTAATGGTCTTTAAATTCAAAAGAAAAGCAATGACCTGTCCAGCCTTCAGCGAACTGCAAAAATTGTTACATTGTACCCAAACCCTTTCCGAATTCAGGAATACGCAGAGGCAGTTAATACCCTTTCCTCTGAAATAGCGAAAACATTTTCAGATTTTAAACAAATCAATTGGCTCATTGCAGTTTTTAATAACCCCCTAGAAGCAGAATCTGAGTCAATTCCAGAAGAAATTAGGGAGGAAATACAGGTCATGAAAACTGACTTGATTCTGCCGCTAAGAAGTGGAATAGAATTTTGGCGAGAAATCCCGATAGATAAATTTCCGATTTGCAAAAAGGCAATGTTAAAATTATGTTCTACGTTTACCACAACATTTCCGAAACCTCATTTTACACAATGAAATTAATTAAAAATTCTATTCGAAACAGTCTAACTGATAGATATTTAGAAGATCTCCTTTGGATAAAATGTTTTTTTTTTCTATATTTATTTGCAATCTGTCCTAGCAGGACAATAAGCAAATTGTATAAGAGGTTAACAATAACGTGGGGTGCAAATAGGAACATATATGGAAGGGAAACAGATAGAAAAATACAATGATAGGAGATATTGGTAAGTTATGGGAAATTACAAAATTTCAAATTCGTATGCAGGGTTCACCAGCCCTGGTCTTGTCTGAAGGGAAGGTCCAGGTGACATGCTTTGAGACGCCTTATTTGAGTGCTGTTTTCTAGCAGAGCGAGCGATAAAATGTTGTCATGCATCTCCAACTTAGAGCAGTGCCGAGTGCCGTATCTCTTTATTCGCTGCTGACGTAGGCGCTCTAAGTATTCGTCGGAGCAGCTTTTACGTTCGAGTCTGAAACCGTGGCCAAGAGCTGAGTGCCATGAGTCCACACCGGCTTGATAATGGCCTCGAACAGCAGCACCTTGTTGCGAATGCTGAGCTGTCACTTCCTGCCGATGAGCCACTGCATCCTAGCCAGCTTCAGGTTGAGTTCAGTACGCTTGGCTTTATGGTGCGCCTTCCAATTCAGTCACCTGTCCAGAGTGAGGCCCAGATATCTGACCGAGTCCACGCTCAAGAGAAGCGTCCCATGTAGACTGACCGGAGGGCAATCAAGTCTTCGTGTGGCGAAGGTCATGTGCAGCTACTTGTCTGTGTTAACAGCGATGTTCCATCTGTTTAGCCAGGGTTCAAGTATGAGCAGTTGATCCTGAATGATCTCTGACGCATCAGTAGGGTTCGGTGCACTGCCAATAAATGCAGTGTCGTTTGCATATGAGGCAAACGATAGAATACAGGGCCCAGTACACTGCCCTGTGGGATCTCACACCTTACGTAGAACCGTCTGTCTGCGATGTATGATTTTAGTAACAAGTAGTACGGGGCGGGGAGGAGCACCTTTTTTTTGCGCAGGAGCCCATCAGACAGCGGAAATACTGCTTGTGTAAAAAAGCTTAAAGCACCTTATTTACGATGCGATGGCATTGCTCAGGAGTGCCATGGTGTTGCCGGAAGCCAAACTGGTGTTCTGGGATAATGTTTCCTTCGTCCAGTAGCGGCAATACTCTGGCCAAAAATATTCTTGCGAATATCTTGGAGAGAATTGTCAGCAAACTGATCGGACGATACGAGGTTACTTCATGCTCAAGTTTCCCAGGTTTTGGAATCATTATAATCTCTGCGCACTTCTATTGGGTGGGGAAGTGGCAGAGATCAAAGATCCTGTTGAATATGTTGGCTAATAGCTGGATCACTCTCGGCGGTAAGCATTTGATGGTGACTGCATCAATACCATCGTAGCCAGGGCTTTTGAGTTGCCAGACACGTGTCAAACATCTTTTCTCACGCAAGGCGTTGTTGATATCATCAGACCAGGCGAACATGTCCCTCTGAGGTGTTGGTCGGTGACTGCTGCTACTGCAGGCGCAGGCAACTTCGTGTATGTCTCGAGTAAGCTTTTCCACAGTCTCGTCGATGTCCTGTTCACTGTTGAGGTAGGCGTTTGGCTCAGTGATCTCGTCAAGCATAGTTTTAAAAGAGTCTATGTTAGAGTTTTTAGGGCCGAAACTGCTGAGGGCTTGCACTATGGTCTGGATGTCGATTTTTTTGGCATAAAGTCCAAATTTTCATAAAAAGATTCGGTGGTTTTGGTACTTGATTATGAAAGTGGATACCCTGAGCACAAAATATCCATAAAACAAAAATTTTTAATGGCATCCCTGGGTTCGTACCAGGGTCTCAAAGTCAGACATGTGCTTTGTGCGTAATCGACATTTGGAAAGTGAAAAAAAAACCTAAAGTTTAAAGTGCCACCATTGGAATTTTGCACATAAAAATAATTTAAAATATGGAAAATATACATCAAGGTATGTAGTTTTTAATGTGTATATTTATTTTATGTGTAGTCTTAGGATTTAAGTGTTGTGTAATGTCCAATAAATGTGTTTTTTTTTAGAAAATGGTTTTGCGTTCTCTGTGTTTCGTGGAATAGAACTAACGAGCTGACACCTGCTGACAAAAAGTAATGACACAAGTTGGTACCTATATATGTCGTCTTTGATCGCAAACTAATGCCTTCCCCTGTTTTTCCCCCTTTTCCATTAATTTGATAATATTCAGGCAAGTTCGAATATTTGGTGCAGCAACAATCGAGAAATAAAATCTGTATCAGAATGGATCTACAGTAAAGTCAACAATAACCATCTGGAATACGAAAAAATAAAAGAAATAGATAAAAAAAAAAGTAATTTTGAATCATTCATTAAAAAAAACCTATTGAAATGCAACCAAATGTTGGAACGATTCATGTCCAAGCATTCTAAATGGCTGGAATCTAAAATATCAATAGTTGTTAATGAAAATTGTAAGACATCAAAGACAACAGGATTCATAAAGTGTTAGTTCATGTGTTAGTTATGGTTCAGAAGCCCGGAATAAAATCTACAAAAAAGACAGACGATCACATTCAAGGAAAGATAGTCGAATCAATATACTGAGTGACATTTTTCATAGAGCCATGGATTCCTCGGATCCATTACTATCGAGTGTCTGTTTGAAGGAGAGGGAAAGGAAAAAAACCAGAAAAAACCTCTTCCCAAAGAAGTTTTAAGTCTTCTGGAGTTGCCGTCTACTGAAGATAAAGATTAATCTGGAAATGAATCGGACTTACAATCTGATTGTGATTCTTATTCTGAGGATGACATTCACGACATAGAGTTAGAAGAATAAGACGATGCCAATTAAACACCAACAAAAATTTTTGTTAAAATTTTAAACTATCTATTTTGTGCATGTTTATAATTATTAATTGGTCAAAACAGTTCCGAATATTTAAAAATGCAGCCTGAAAGTATGCAATCGGGTCAAATTTTATAGTTTTCGACAAATCGCGGTAAAGCCATGGCGCAATTCCAAAAAAAAAAATTGAAATTTTCTTTTAGTATTTCCAGCATGCTTGCAAAATTTCAACTCTCTAGCATTCAAACTGTAGTTTATGCCAAAAAAAAATCGACATCCAGACCATAGTGCAACGTGCATACAGCTCTGCCACAGCAGTTTTGGGAATTCCAGCATACTTATCGGGGGTCGTTATAGTTTAAACTAGCTATCCTACTACATTTCGGCCACCCTGACAGTTGGATCTCCTGCTTCTATTTTGTTATTATTATATTATAACATTTGCAAGACTTAGACTATATATGTATATACAGTTGATATGATACATTTGAATTTTTTACATTTAAGAAGATTTTGTGTAATACAATAGTTTTTATTTTTTACTATTTGGCCTCTTTTTCCCCACGCAGTGTCTCATGTTCTGCGCACTTCAAACACCTTGATAAGGATTGCGTGAAACCTGGAAACCGTCGCGAAATCGATGTCTTTAAGCAAAAATCGATCATTTCTTTATACCTTTTCAACTACATAAGGTCATTTAAGTTTAGGTATGTTCTATGTTTACCACAACATTTACTTGTGAAACCTCATTTTCCACAATGAAATTATTTAAAAATTCTATTCGGAACATTCTAACTGATAGATATTGAGAAGATCTCCTTCGGATAAAAAGTTATCCAAATAATATAGAAGTAAAGGAAATAGTTGAGTTTCAAAAAAAATATTAATTCAAAATTATTGAACATCCCGGCATATCCCCCGGGGGACGAACACGTTCTGCACCTCTTATCCGTGTAAGCCGAACGGCTGCCGAAGTCCTCACACCAAAAAATCAAGAATATGATTGTGGATTTAGTTTCCCTCAGCATTTCGACGTAAGTAAATCTACGTAGCTTTGTTGAGAGAACACACATGAAAAAATTGATCGCTGCTTTGTTTTCTCTATCTTTTTTTCTGGTTTAGATTATCAGCTGCGCTCGTTTTCTTAATTTGAGGCAGAATTTTATGAGTTTTAATTTTGCGCAGTGTAAAGCAAGCACAAGCAAGTGCACACCTACAACTCTCTCTGTGCCGGGCCCTGGTTCAGACGATTAGGGAAAAAGAGAAACAAGAAGCAGCTCGTACTGCGTTCTCTTTAATGGTTAAAGAGCATAGATATCTTGATACTTACATCTGGCAAAGGAAATAAGACGGTAGTAATGAAAAAGACTGATTAGGACAATAGAATGATGGACATACTATCAGATGTGAACACCTGCAGAATTCAGAATTGGACTATAATATAAATGAAGTAAGTAAGTCGTCTCGCCATCTTAGGTATACCATACACCAGTAAAGCAAATATTTCAAATTTATTGAACAAATGCATTTTCTCATGCTTTATACAAGCACATCTTACAATAGTATCTCGCTCGCCCAAGCATGCGAGCACCCTAGCGCCCCCATCAGCCAACGGCCAACTCCGGCCGTATGGAAAACGTTTATATGCATAACGTGGTCGTTTTTTTTTGGTCCGATTTTGATCAAATTTGGTATTTTGCTGGATATTACTATCAAATTTAAGTGTGCCAAATTTGATTGCTTAAGGTAAGGAAAAATACGGGAGATAATCGAGTTTTTTTTTAAATTACGGGGGCGGAACACCATACATACCAAATATGGTGTCTCTAGCTAGTATAGTTTTTGAGATAAACGCTTTTTTAAATTGCGGGGGCGGAAAGGGGCGTGGCAAAAATTTGAAATAAACTTGATCACTTTACATACTACACGAGTCTACATACCAAATTTGGTGGCTCTAGCTTTTACAGTCTTCGAGATCTAGGTGTTCATATGGACAGACGGGCAAGGCTAGATCTACTCGACTGTTGATTCTGATCAAGAATATATATACTTTATGGGGTCGGAGAAGCTTCCTTCTGTCTGTTACATACATTTTGGCTTTAATATACCATTTCACCAAATATAAACAGCGCATAAACAACACTTACATTTGTGACGATGAGAAATTAATTTCGTTTGACGTGGTAACTTTATTTCCGAGCATACCAACGAATTTGGGCTTGGACACAATCTGAAATAAATTGACTAAGATACAGGAGCACACAAGAATACCAAAATCTTCATTTATGGGAATAGTACAATTCTGCATCCAGCATGGAAAATCTTTTAGACACCTCCTTGGATAAGCTAACCAGACCACCAAGATTATAGCATGGTAATATACCAAGAAAATAAAAAATATTTTAAAGGACAACGATTATGCGGATAAAAATAGCTTACAAACGTGACATACACAATGTGGTATACAAAATTCCATGCAATGGACTAGAAAAAACACCATGTAATGAGATATATATGTAGGTACGAACAAATCTAAATTAAAAACCAGGATCTCACGACACAAATCCGACTGCAACCCGTGGCCGAATTTTGACGAGGCTAGAATACTAGATGAAGAGTTGCACTACAACAAGAGGTTCACCATAAAGATGCTACTCATCATTAATACTCCGAACGCCGAAATTATGGAAAGAAGCCGCTTTACAGTTAGGAGTATCGTTCAGCGCTTTAATGAAGCCTCAAGCTTGGAGAGTTCTAAGCACACAGGTCGCCCAAATGGGTTAAGCCTCCGCGAATGCAGCCAAATCATTGGCAAAGTGAAAGTGGACCCCACCATATCCTCCACACAGATCGCTGCTAAGCTAAAAGAAGACATGTGGACGGATGTTCATCCAATTACGTTACGCCGAGTGCTACACGAGGCCAACTACTAATAAAAAAAAAACGTCTGGACTACGCCAAGTAGTTTATTAGCAAACCTTAAAATTTCTGGCAACAGGTTCTGTTTTCCGATGAAAGCAAATTTAATATTTTCCGATCGGACAAACGTCAAACAGTGTTAAGAAAGCCAAAGACTGAATCTGAAAATCAATCAATCAAATCAACCCCAACTGTCTCTTGCAGGTGTGAGTGAATTGGTATTCATGCATTGTCAAACGCAAAACAACTTTGCACAAATAAGAAGCACATTCAAGAAGGTCATACATTTATGTTTCTCAACAAAGTACACCTGGATTGTCACAGAAATCTCCAAAGATTTTGAGGCAGTTTGTTTTTGCAATCTAACAAATGAAATGTTGGTGTCACAGAAATCAAAGATATTTCAATTTTGGAACTATTTGTGGACTCACTAGTACCGATAGGCTCATAAGCAGGATCGATTACCGATAGCAGCTATTTCGATAGTTGTTGAAGACAATAGGTTTTCGCAATGCAAAAATAAATAAATCTGTTTTTAGATTTAGCGTTTGTATTTGTTTTTGCAAACGGAAAAATATAAAACATGTTTCAGAAAAACAAGCAAAAAATTTACGAAACTGGTGAACGAATAATTATTATATTACAAACTCATAAATTTTAAAATGTCAATCCGCGCAATATATGACATGCGGTCACATGCGCTGTGTCTTATTTATTTTGTGAGGCAAATAGAAAAAAACGTTTTTGATGCGAGTCATTTCCTAGCGTTTTTATGTACATATGTACATACATGTACAAAATTTTTGGTACTTTTGCGCAGCGACTTGACGCGTTGGTCGTATGGGACACCTCTTGAGTCGATTTTCTAGTTAATTTCTGCTAAGCCAAGCCAACTATCAATAAAATTTTATATTATAGAAATTTCACGAAAATTTCAAAGTTATTCAAAAGTTGTAAGTATACAAAAGACAGTGTTAACCAATAAGTAACAAAATGTGGAGTCTTAAATGTGCACCACTTGACACATTAATTAAAATTGTTTAAAAATATTTCAATCCTCTTCAAATAAAAATATTACTTGAAATAGCAATTATTAACATGTTTTTAAACAAAAAAATAATTTGTTAATAGTGTGTTGAGCCACCTTTATTCTCCAAAAGCTGACACATTCGGTTTGGAAGGGATTCATACAATTTTCACAAATAATTCAAGGAGATTGAGCCCCATGCTGATTTGATACCTGCAATTAGCTCTGGAACGCTCGAATATTGCTGACCTGATCCATATACTTGACGTGTTAGCCATCCCCACACATTCTCAATAATACTCAAGTCCGGTGAAGAGGGTGACCAGTTTAATAGCTACACGTTTTACACTCGCTGTATACGATTTAACAATCCGGGCCGTATGTATAGGGTCATTATCATGTTGATAAATCCATTTTAGATTGGCAAAAAGAGTTTGGAAGTGTGGAAAGGCCTCTTTCAATATACCATTATAGCACAAAGCATGTGGGATTGGTGCCCACAAGAATTAGAATAGTTGTTATATTAAGTAGATTATTTATTAAATTAGGTAATTATTAACGGAACAATAGGTTTTGACAAAAATTATGTATTGACTCATTTACACACACGTCGTTCGTCGTTTTCTCTAGACTCTTCGTTTTCAACTCCGCCTTGCCACCTCGTCTTCTCTCCTCATTGCCACCTCGTCGATCAGCTGCTTCGGGAGTAGGTCTGGCCTTACAGCGTTACCATACCATCCCCACAGATCGGCCATCCTTAAATGCATTTGCCCCAAATGCGTCGTCGTCGTCTTCAAAGTCGTCATCATCGGCTTTGGAGTCATCTTCATTTTCGTCGTCTTCATCACTCTAGTTTTGGAGTCGTCTGTTGATACAGACGTTAGAGGTGTCATCATTAAATTCGTGGTTTCCTGCATCGCCTTCATGGTGGTCATTATTGGTTTTCAGCATCGTCGTCATCATCTTCGTAATCGTCATTCTCATTATCATCGTTGTAATCATCATTATCGTCATCTTCGGAGTAGTCATCATCATTAACGTCGTTGTAATCATCATTTTCATCATTGTATTTATCATCGTTAACAGCATTGTCCTCTCCTTTCGTAAGTTTTCTTAGTTATCAGCAATATGTTCATCATCGTCTACATAAGGGATCCATTTCTTCATATATTCGGCGCAAGTAGTCGTATTTTTCGGACCATCTACAAAGTGTGCATCTTTAGTGACATCATAAGTATC
This sequence comes from Drosophila willistoni, assembly GCF_018902025.1. Lineage (NCBI taxonomy): Eukaryota > Metazoa > Arthropoda > Insecta > Diptera > Drosophilidae > Drosophila > Drosophila willistoni. Next base: position 48,391 of record NW_025814213.1, read on the forward strand.
CTTTGATTTGACTTTAGTTACTCGATAAGGACCTAAATACTTTGGCTTTAACTTCAGTCCACCTCCGAATTGAGTACGTTTAATTGCAACAAGATCGCCTTCTTTATAAATTGATGCATGTTTTCGTCGTAGATTATAAGTGTTCTTGTTTTCCTCTTGTAGATTTATGATTTGCTGCTTCGTATGCTTCCATAGGTCATCTCTTTTTTCGTTAAACATAGCTATCATTTCCTCATCAATAATTTGCTTCAATTGGATATCAAACTTCGTACGCATTTTGACTCCAACTAATAACTCGAACGGCGTAATATTTGTGCTTCTACAGTGAGTTGAATTTATTGTTTGCTGAACTCTTCCAACAAACTTGTACCATTTGCTCGGGTCACCAACAGAAAGCTTGGATAAAACAGATATAATAATGGCATTAAGTCTCTCCACTTGCCCATTGGCTCTAGGCAGTCCGGTAGTAACAGCGTGGTGAAGTATATTCTCTGAACGGCAATACTCCTTAAAGTCTTCTGATGTGAAAGCAGATCCTCTATCTGTAATAATCTGGACTGGGTTTCCAAACGTGAGACTTTGTGCTTGCAATCTCGATATAACTTCTTGGGCGGATGTCGTCTTAGTCGTATATAACCAGCAGTATTTGGTGAATGCATCTATAACAACTAGGATGTGTTTGTATCTCTTGTCAGTAGGTTCAAGCGGACCCAAAAAATCAATGTGGAATGTTTGCAGTGGTTCTTCTTCCTTAGGCAATGGATTTAACAGTCCCTCCTTCTTTCCTTGTTTGCGGTTTGAGATAATACACGGGATGCAGCACCTAATATGTCGTTCAACTTTGGCCTCAAGTTTCGGTATATAATATTCTTTCGCAATTATGTCTTTCGTCTTCCTAACAGAAAAATGTCCTCTCTCATGAGCTTCTTTGATAAGATCACGCTGAAATGATATGGGTACAACTATTAGTTCGACGTCGCACATAGGTAGATTTTGCAAAATTAGGCGGCCAAAAACATTTTTTCAATAAAATACACTTTAAATGGAAAAAATAATTAAATATTATTGTTTCCTATTAAAATACATTAATTTCCTATTAAAATACATTTTTTTTTTTAACTTAATACTAAAATAGCAAGGTTTTCTATTAAATATGGGTTAACTTTAAATGAAACATTACAAAAGTTGGCTTTATCTATTAGATTATATTATTATTTTTAAATTCAGAGTTACATAATATTATTAAAAAACCAGAGGGCCGGGGCTAACTTCGACCGCGTCAAAGTTTGTATACCCTTGCAACTTTTATGGTAACTCTTTCCTTACCTATAGCCATCAAAGTGGAAAAATGTTTAAGCTAAAAAGGCTAATGTTTGCGAAAGAACGGCCTACAATTTTAGCATAGGAAAAAACGAAGATATTGATCAAAGTCACTGTTTTCCACCGATCGTTCCTATGGGAGCTATATGATATAGTAACCCGATCTTTATCAAATTCGGCACAGTCATTAACAGATATATTAAACTAACAAATGTTTAATTTGAAAGCAATCGCGTCAAAAGTGACGAAGTTATTGACAAAAGTCACTGTTTTCGAAAGATCGTTCCTATGGGAGCTATATGATATAGTAACCCGATCTTGATCAAATTTGGCACAGTCGTTTATATGTGTAATTAACCCACTAATACTAAATTTCATGACAATAGCTCAGAAAATAACGAAGTTATTAAGAAAAGTCACAGTTCGTGACTTTGCCTTTTGTATGGGAGCTATATGATATAGTGATCCGATCCGGCTGAATCCGAGATATACAACGCCTGCAGTATATACAAGCCTACATGCGAAATTTCAGCTCTGTAGCTCCAACGGTCTAGGAGGAGTTTGCGTTGATCCAGACGGACGGACGGACGGACGGACGGACATGGCTATATGAACTCGTCTCGTCATGCTGATCAAGAATATATATACTTTATATGGTCGGAAATGCTTCCTTCTATGCGTTGCACACTTCTGACCAAAATTAATATACCCTTTTTGCAAGGGTATAAAAAAACGAATATGTTTATTCTGCTTCCGAGTCCAAATCGTGATGCTCAGCACTATCATTTGGCTCAGCAGGAATGAGCATATTTATGGTTTCCGTTAAAAATGGTTCATGTGATTTTTTTTTTGTTGATTTCATACAGCTTATGAGTGGGTCGGAAGTTAATAACAACCTTTAATAGATGTCGCGATTGCATTCTTCCCTTGTAAACTTTCTTGCAAAGTTGAGACGGTATGATCGGAAATGTTTGTTGCGCGCTTCTGCTGCTTCTTCGGATAGTTGTCCAATTGGCAACAATGCATTTTCAATTATGCTAGCTCCATGTAATAGAATTTTATGCTTAGTGGGGGTCATAGTATCGTATTTGGCAGTATCAATTTTGAAGCCACTGCCGCGTTACACACTTTTCCATCAACCATGGTCATCTTCATAATATGATTAAATTTAAAAACATTCTGATCTATAGACACTTCGGTCGACGCAAGACTATGGTCCTTTCCACAAACAACTTGCAAGGGAACAAAAGAACTTAAAAATATATTTGCATCAGAGTCGACATCATCATCAAATTTTTGTTTAAACCTCTGTTGTTGTGAGCCATCACATCCCCATTTGCAAACAATATTTAATGACTCTCTTTCGGTTTTGTTAAGAGTAATTAACAAATCTTGCAAATAAATCGATAAACGGGTTACTGTATGATCCATTAAACTTTGAAGGTCAGTTTCCGCGCTAGTAGCTGTAATTTTCATAGCCATTTTAGGTGGATAGCATTCTTGTTTAGCTTTCAATAATAGATCATAACAGGGATAATGGCCTTTGTTTGTTGCTCTTATTATTTCGTATTGTCGCCTTGTCAGATCAGCCTCAACAAACATTTTGAGAGCTTCAAAGGGGGTAAGTGGAGGAATGGTTTCGTTACTCTTGGAGTATGACTTTCTATACTTGCCAGCCCGTGTTGGTGAGTTCGTTATATCCTTAAGGATTTTAGAGGCATTTCTTTTTCCATCATTTTGAAAAACCACTTGTGCAGCATGGACTATCACCTCAGGATTTACCAAACTTCGTATTACCTCAGTCTTTCTTCTCTTGCTTCGATCACTCGATTCAGAAAACTGTTTACAAGGACGTCCTTGGCGATTTGACGATTCAATTGGTATTTCAAAGGTCCCTTCTAACCACAAATGATTTTTTTTCAAGAATACTTCCAAAGTATTTCCTGCTCCAGACCATCTTTGTTTGACTTGTGATTTGAAATGTGAAAATTTATGTTTCAAAGATTTTTTGATAGTTTCAGAATCTTTGGAAGACTCGAGGAGGTAACTTTTCAAAAAATCTAGTTTTTCCTCCATGGTTCGTAAATTTTGGCCTTGCATCAGGTCAAATAAATACCTTCTCGTCACTTCTCTCACACCAGAGGCACTAGATAAACCTACGCAATTAGAAGACGCACCTATACCAAAAGCGAAATGTCGAAATAAAAATTATACAAAAAATATTATACAAAACAAAAAATAATAAACAAACACAAATGACGAAAACGAATGCAAAAAACTAGCAGCAGCTACCATTTTCATGTTTATTACCTTAAAACATTGACAAACACATTGATACCACTCACAATGAGGGGAGCCGGGGGTAACACAACTAAAACATTAAGTAAACATGAAAAGGACGTTCACAAAATACACAAAAAAGGTTAGGTTATTCAAAAATACACAAAAAATATTTAATTGGTCAATTTAATCTTCAAATAAGAATAAATTAAAGTAAATACCTTCAACTTCAAAATTCATTATAAATAATATTTTTCTGGAGTACTCTGTCACACGTTCTATCCCTTTGAAAAGCGTTTTTGTTGTGGCGAAAAGCAAGCAAAGCGTAGTCCGGCTTCAAACATGAACACGTGTTCATGTGTTCAATGGAATTTTGCGCAAGTCCCGTTAGATTTCCAGAAAAATCCGGTTTGCCATCAAGGTTGTTATACAATTTGTGTACATTTTGGTAAAATATTGTGTGATTGATATTTTGATTTTTAGGCTATGGCCACAACCACTGTGCACCGGGTCTCGAATTTTTTTTTTTTTTTATCGGCGCGCAAAAACTTTGAATAAGTATATTTCGTGAATAGGTGACTATAGGTGGCCAACTATAACTTCATATAATTATTGAAACTGTGTATAAATTATTAAATGAAGAAATATTACAGGGACGGACAGGGAAAGTAGTTATAAGCCCCTTTGAAAGTTTTATTTTTAGAAAAATCTGTTTCAAAAAATGTGGTCTTTTATAACAATGCTAATGTATGCAAAACATTCTTAAAATTGGTGAGTACTACATAACACATAAAGATACATATCTGGACTATTGATATCCATCACAATTACTTTGATAGTAGCTTTGCAAAAATAAATATTGACTTTGGAAAAATGTATCACTGAAAACGGCGAGAATTAAATATGAACACTGTGAATGATAATCGAAGTTTGACTACCTGTAATTCGGCGCGGGCGCTATTTTGAAAGGTGGGAATGATGAGGTTAGTTTCCCGGAAGTATCTCCTAACAATGTGCATCAATAGTTTGTTCTTAAAATGATTTTTTTTTTTTGACTTTTGGCCGCCTAATTTTGCAAAATCTACCTATGTGCGTCGTTCACCAGCTTACATAAGAGACCGGCTTTCATAAAGTAATCATTGTGTGATGCTTTTTCAGATAGAATATCGATAATTGCTTTTATCTCGGCGTCTTGTTCTTGAAGATACTTGAGTTTGCTGATTGCGCTTCCCTCGGTGATTAACATTACTGGATTTCGGCTTAAGGCGTCAGCATGCCGAATACGTGTTCCTTCTCGATGCTCCACCTCGAAGTCAAATTCTTGCAGCATTAGTATCCATCGGGCCACTCGTGTGCCAACGTCTCGTTTTTCAATGGTTTTGGTGAAAGCATTGCAGTCGCTTACGAGTTTGAAGCGGATGCCAAGTAAGTAGACTCGGAATTTGTTGAGAGCTTCAATAACGGCTAGTATCTCCAGTTCGTAGCTTGTAAACTTCCTTTGTGCGTCCGTTGTGATCCTGCTCATATAATATACGGGGTGTAGTTGTCCATCTTCAGGTGGGACTTGTAAAAGTACTGCTCCAAACCCGTCAATCGAAGCATCGGTGTGGAGCTCCGTCTCATGGTTAAAGTTAAAGATTTTTAATACGGGCCTCTCTGTGATCAATATTTTTAACCTGTTGAATGATTCGATTTCAAAATCATTAAAGTGGAATTTAGCATTTTGTTTTAGTAGATTCGTTAGAGGCTTGGCTATTAATCCAAAATTTTTAATAAATTTTCTAAAGTATCCAACCAATCCTAGGAAACTTTGAAGTTGCTTCTGGTTTGTGGGCTGGGAAAATTTAGTTACAGCTTTGGTTTTCTCTTCAGAAATACATATCTTTTGGTCTTCGATTTCGTGCCCTAAAAACTCAACTCTTTTCTTCAAAAAACTGCATTTTTTTAGGTTGATCATCAGGCCGTAATTTTCACACTGTTTCAGGACTTCTTTGAGATTTGATATGGCCTCGTCTTCATCTTTAGCTGGAATAATGATGTCATCTACATATGGAATCGCGATATTTTTACGAGTCAGCTCTCGAAATATAGCATTGACGTGTCTTTGAAAAACACTAGGAGAATTCGCTAGTCCAAATGGTACCTTTAGAAACTGGTATTGCCCGTTGTGGGTTACAAAAGATGTATATTTTCGGCTTTCCTCCTCGACATCAACATGGAAGAATCCATTTTTCAGGTCAATAGTGCTAAATATCTTCGCACTTACCAATCTGTCCAGTTGGTCTTCGATTAAGGGTAAAGGAAAATGGTCTCGTAATATTACCTTGTTAATCCTTCTATAGTCGATACATAGTCTTGGAGAACCATCTCGTTTTTTTACCAGGACTACGGGGCTACTGTACTCTGACTCAGAGTGCTCGACTATACCTTCTTTTAGCCATTCATCAACTTGTTGGTCTACTACGGAACGTTCGTTATAACCGATTCTACGCGGACGCGAGTAGATAGGGGTATCGTCATTAACTACGATTCGCATTTTTACGTTTGTCGACTTTGCGTTTACGGGTTTATAGTTTTTTATCAGTTCGCGTACTTCATACTTTGCGGAATTGCTTACATTAGCTTCAATATTTAAATCAATCTCGTTAACATTTGATGCATTTATTTTCATCAACACCGAAATTTCTGTTTCAAGCTCGATACTGTCACTCTTTCTTACAATTATCCCGTCACGATTTATTTTTATTTCCGCAATTTTAAAAAAATTCTTCGCCTAACAGCAAGTCTTCATCAAGAAATTGTGCTTCGATTACTAGAAATACTGATTTGAATTCTTGACCGTCAATTACGAATAGTTTTTCGATTGAACCCATGGCTTTGACCGCGTCGCCATTACCGAACCCGATTAAAAATTTGTTGCACTCACATAGCTTTGACTGTTTTATTCTTTTATAAATCTTTTCGGACATAAGATTGTATTTACTTCCCGTGTCAATAAAAGCATTCATCTTTAAACCGTCGATTGTTATCTCTTTATACATACGTGAGGTTGATGTGTTTAGTTTTCGTGTATTACTCACTTCGCGTTTTTCCGATTTCTTGGGACAATCTTTGCCAATATGGCCAAACATGTTGCATTCAAAACACTTTTTACCTTTGTTTTTATTGTCACAATCAGCGGCTGTATGACCTTTAAGACCACAATTGAAACATTTGATTTCTTTATTTACACTTCGAACTTGCTTTCGCTGCGAATTGCGATCACTTTTCTGGAATTGTTTATTAAAATTTAGTACATTCTTATTCTCATTCTTAGATTTCTCCCGCATTATTTCGTAGCATTTCAATTTGTCTTTAAAGTCTTTTATGTTTTTAGCTCCATACAACATTGATTTGTTCGTACCACTGTCGTCAATACCATCAATAACATACTGGATCAATGCAGACTCTTCGATATTTCCGCGCGTGGATAACTCTTTCATCAGCAAAAAATATTCTTGTAAATTCTCGTTCTTTCTAATTTTCCGATCTGCCATCATTTTATGCAATTGGGCACTGTTTGTCGTCGATTTAAATTCATTGAGTAGCGCCTTTTTTAATTTCAACCAGTTAGAAATACCTCGTTCGCTCGCAACAAAAAGCTTTGCTAATCCTTTTAATGACCGTTTTGCGAATATAAACATTTGTAAATCATTCCAATACATTAGCTTTGCAACATCTTCGAATTCATTAATCCACACTTTAATGGAAAGGGTATCTTCACCATTAAACGATCTAATCGAGTCTTCGACATCATGAAAATTTAAAGCAAATCTTGGAACACTTTGAATCGTAACGTTTTGAATTGGAACACTGGCTACTGAAGGGTTGTTTTTGTTTCTTTCTTCTTGTGCCTCATTATCGTCAACGTCATTATTATCATCTTCTTCGTTTTCGCTTTGGTCAGAGACTTCGTCATTCGCGGCTGAGTTTAACTCAGCATCACGTAGTAAATTTCCCTTTTGCAAATTACAAAATATAAAGTTAGGCAGGTCGCTCTCATTATGGTGTAAATGTAGCATATTACATATTACAGCTAAGTCATTATCAGAAAGTTCATCGGCAATATATGACATTTTAATTGCATACTCTTTATCTGTTCTTTCGTAGTCGTAACCTTGAAATTCGCGTAACCGTTTTTTTGTTATTTCTGTCTCCATCCCTTTCGAATACATATTTGTGAAGCAATGCAATGTTCTGTCTCTTTTCCGTACGTAGTTTTTCATTTACAGCACCGAAGTCTGCGAGCTTTGCCATGTTCACGTTTGTATGTCTGTATTGGTAGCGTCACTCTTATATGTGTGTATTTTTTTTTTTTTTGCTATTTTGGCAATAGAAAGTCCAGAATCCTTGTAAGCTTGGATTTTTCCCTTTTCCGACTCAGATAATGAAGTGCCACGACCCATTTTAATTTTTAGATTTAATATACACTTCAAATTAAGAAAAAAGTTTTACTTAACCAAAATTTGTGTGCGCGTGCCAACGATACAAATTAAATAAAATGCATGTTCTATTCAAGTGGCACAAAAATTCAATTGAATTTTTGCAATTGCAAACATAAAGTGTGAACAACTTTATAACGGTTCTATTCAAAAGCTTGGAATACAACAGAAAGGGCGAAGAATGCTTGAAATAAGATTATATGAAATGAATAATTTCCAGGTGAAATAACTTTTTAAAATTTCGAAAACCAAATGTGTATTGAATTGTTTTAACATGCCTCATAACCATATGCTATCTCGCTCACTCTACAAACGCACGAGCACTCTAGCACCGCCACTAGCCAACGGCCAATTCTGCCCTTATGGATCGCGTAGCAAAATACGTTCATACGTATATTTTGCATGTTTCAAGTCCGATTTCCATCAAATTAGTAGTTTGATAGAAATAGATAAGATTTATTAGTCTGCCAAATTTGATCGCGATGGTCAACAAATTGCAAGAGCCAATCGGTTTTTTCTAAATTATGGAGTAGTATACATACTAAATTTGGTGACTTTAGCTTTGTTAGTTTTAGAAAATCAGTTTTATTCAATTGACGGGGACGGAAATGGGCGTGGCAAATTTTTTAAATAGTCAATATCTGCGCGTGTATTAAGGTAGCTTACATACCAAATTTAATGTCGGTAGCTTTCATAGTTTTTAAGAAAATCTGTTTTATGTAAATTCCGCGTGCGGAAGGGGCGTGGCAAAAAGTTTGAACAATTATTTTCAGCGCGCTAACTAAACGAGTATATAAACCAAATTTTATATCTATGTGTTATATGTACATTTTAAGAAAAACAGTTCTATGTAAATTCTGAAGGCGTAAGGGGGCGTGGTTGAAATTCCAATTAACTCTATATATTTACATACCACACGAGTCTACATACCAAATTTGGTGGCTCTAGCTCTTATAGTCTCCGAGATCTGCGTGTTCATACGGACGGACGGACAGACGGACATGGCTAGATCGACTCGGTTGTTGATCCTGATCAAGAATATTTTGGCGACTTTAATATACCAGTTCACCCTATGGGTGTATGGTATAAAAATACAGTTATTTTACCATTTCGTTTTCGAGTTATGAGCATTTGTAAAGCGAGCATACAGGGTTGTGGGCAGTGTATTCGTTTTTTTTTTAACTTCAAACGCCTGTAAAAATTCAAAACTAAAGAGAGATTTATTGTGTTTTTAGTTAATTCTAATATTAAAAATACAGCAAAAAAAAAAAATAAATAAAATTTTGCGTTACATTAATATTTGGCTTTTCTTACATCTATAAGGAACAAGTGGTGCTAGTTGGTTAGTAGCTTTGATTTAGTATTTGGTGTAATAATCATTGTTTAGTTGTGTATCCTTAAGGCGCTTTGGCATATTTCCAACTCTTTTTTTTATGTAGTCTAATTTTGGCCCACTCCTTTTGAAGCCGTCCTTTTAGAATAGCCAACGAAGATATGGGAGTTTTGTGGACATGATCCAACTCGCTCTACATATTCTCAATCGGATTGAGATCAGGACTCTGGGACGGCGTTTCCAGAACTTTTGGGCAATTATAGAGCAGTCAAGACCTGACTTTATGGGCTTTGTGTTTTGGGTCATTGTCTTGGTACAGCCTGAACGTTTCGGAAATGCCAATTTTCTCCGCTCCGACTGCTTTAAATTTTCTTTCAAAATTATTCAATAATAATAATGGTTCATGTTGCCATCGACGAACACCAGATTTCCGACACCGTGGGCTGAAATGCAGCTCTGTATTTGGTTGCGCTTCCTAACAAATTGACTTTGCTCTAATCCAGGAGTATGACGTCGTTCCACCAGCTTTCATCAATTTCTGCGTGATCTTGGGCAAATTTCAGCCTGAGCTTTCTGTTGCGCTCACATAGCAATGGTTATTTACGAGCAACTCGGCCGTTGTACCCTTCCTTTTTGATAGCTCGTCTAATTGTTTGTGCTGAGATAGTCTTCCCATGATCAGCAAAGAGTTCAGCTGTCAATTCTGGGGCACTTAGTCGGGGATTTGTCTCCCAGAATTTCGGCTTCCTCTCGATTAGTCAAGGTTTTTGGTTGCCCTGTTTGCTTGATTGATGCGATTCTTCCCTCATTTCGAAATTTTCGGACGATATCGCCCACATTAATTGGCTTCATTTGAAGAATATTACCGATTTGGCGATATGTCTTGCCCCCCAAAGTCAACGGCAGTACCACTTTTCGCTGTTTCAAAGATAACTTTTTTTCTTTGCGACCCATTTCGTAGTGCTCCTAAACAAATAGACTCCGGTATACTTGCAGTCTAAAATCGTCAGTCACGCGTTGCTTTTTCTGGGAAACCCCGTTCTTGTGCCATTTTTGAGAATTCGGAGTTGACAACCCCATTGTTTACATTTCAAATTAAATTAGAATTGACAAAAATTTGGTCCCACTTTGGAGCAAAGCGAACTAACGTTATTTTATAAACCTACTTATGCTATTTTATGGGTTTTTGAAAAAAATTAAGCGGTGGCAAGAAAAATGTTGAATTATTTTCTTTAATCATTTATCTATAGTTTTGCTTTGTTTTCTCAATCAACTTTTAAATTTACATTTGAAAATATGAATTTCTATACAAACTACAATTTATTAAAATGTAATTTTTTCAAAGGGCGGTATAATATTTAACTATTCGCAGCTGTTTATGCTTCTTCTTCTTCTTTTGGCGGGTTAATATCAGTACAGGAATTGCCACTTCGTTCATTTTTTCTGTAGAAACGTACTAGTTTCAGCAGATTGGTAGGGACGCTTTGAGTAAAAACGACCGCTGCTTAATTTTTTCAATGGCGTTTTCGTAAAACAATAAATTTAACATAAGAATAAACATTTTAAAATTTTAATTCAAAAATAATCAAAGTTCATTTCAACAGTACTTTATTCCATTAATATTTCGATAGAAGCGCAATATTATCGAAATGTTGGAGGATAAGCAGGGAGATCTTAAAACTGTCAAACGACATTTCTGTTTTTTTTTTTTTTTGTTTTTTTTTTTTTTTGTTTTGTATAGGGTGGAAAGCATTGAAAGCCGAAAAGTGTGGGACTTGGTATCGACCATGGTTAGGGGTCACCTCACCGCACTAAAACCTACCCTGCTTCCGTATCCCTCTCGCGGAACATCAACGCTGAAGTTATTACTTCACGAGGGGGAGGTGGCATGGAAGCCTCATCTAGATACTCATCTAGAGTTTGAATTCTGGTTGCGCTGACGTTCTGCGCGACGCAGGGACTGTATGATCACCGCAGCTAGGTGGCTAACTGCGAGCCAATTGTTTTGCGAGCTAAGTAAGATATCCATCAAGTCATGGACTATGAATGGCCTCCCAATGCCTTGGCTTAGCTCTTCCCGTTCAGCAGTGAATCGCGGACAGACAAAAAAGACATGCTCTGCGTCCTCAATCGGTCCCGTACAATATGTGCAGTCGGTGTCAGATTCGTGCTTAAATCTATGCAAATTTGATTTAAAACACCTATGTCCCGTTAGGAGTTGTGTCAAATAAAAATCTGTTTGGTCGTGTGGCCGACTCACCCATTTCCGCACAGCACCCATTTTGTCCAGCGTCCGTGGGAAGAATGGCGCCAGCGGTCCTGCCATGTGCGAATGGACACCTCTCTTTTTTGAGCTGCTGTACTGTTGCTTCTGGTCTCTAAATCAACAATATCAAGTGGCAACATACCTGATATGACTAAGGCAGCATCTTCGGATACAGTTCGGAACGCACATATGACTCGTAACGCACAGGCTCTGTATTGCGATCTGCAGGCGCGGCTGGATCGCCATCGCTGGAGCCCATATCTTTGCTGCATATAGGAGTACGGATCGTACCACCGTGGTGATGAGCCATCTGCTTTTCTGTCGGGGGCCACCGTGATTGAACATTATCCTTGAAAGGCTGATGTTGCCCTTGCTGCTTTGTCGGCAACATATTGCAGATGGTGCTTATATGTAAGCCTATGGTCGACCATCACCCCGACATATCTTATTGCCGGCTTGGAGCGGATGACGCATCCTGCAACATGAATGATTGCAGTCTCCATACGTTTCCTGCTGCTGATCAATACGGCCTCTGTCTTGTGTGCAGCCAGAGACAGAGAATTCCTTTGCATCCGGGATACAATTGATTGCACGGCGTCGTTGGTCCTGGCCTCTGATTCACCCATCTCCATTGCCATTGTGACCACTGCTATGTCGTCTGCGAATCCAATGATCTGCGTCCTTGGTGGCATGTCCAGACGAAGCACTGCGTCATACATGACGTTCCACAGGGTTGGGCCAAGCACCGAACCTTGTGGGACTCCGCCTGTTTTTTTGTATTCCTGCTGCCCTCTGTCCGTTTCGTACATCAGGATCTCAAGATCAGTATATTAAGTTGTAGAAACTTAATTTTTGCACTTGGTTGTTGCCTTGACATACAACTGGCATCCTCTGCTCAGAGTGTTATATGCCTCGTTCTTTTCGCCGTGCCTAGTACATAAGATGCACTTTGTGTCGTTGTTGCAGTCTTTAGATGCGTGACCGCTCTCTCCGCATTTGAAACATAGGCTGCCGGCCTCGTGCTCCTTCTTACACCTGCACCTAACTGAGGTATGCCCAAAGTCGAGACATTTGTAACACCTCCTTGGCTCTATCTTGGCTCTTATTCTGCATTCTGCAAGACCAATGCGAACCGTTCTGGCAGCAAACGTTTTTGGTGTCTGGTGCCATTCAGCAACATTGTTGCCGTTTGTGTACCCCTATATGCTTTCCGCATCTTTGGAAACGATTCCTCTGGAAGAGTTTCCTCCGTTAATTTGGCGGCTGCATCAAGAACATCCTCGAGTTTGGAATAGAACGGTATACATATCCCTGATTTCGACTGTGAATCTTTCAGTGATAAGTTTGACCCATCCTTCGTCGCCAAGCGCTTGCTGCGCCTTATGTAGTACTAGCGTACCGCCGTCGTCATGGTTTTTCATCTCCAGGAGAAGTTCTCCTGCTGCTGTTCGACGCACTCCGCAAACGAAAATTTCTGTGACACCCTATATTTGCTCTAGCGTTGGTTTGAAGTTGTTATCGATTTTTTGACACCCCTGACTACTCTTTTTGCTACAATTTTTTCTTCCTCTTCCCTCATTCCCTAAGCAAACCGTGGCACGCATACACAAAGAGTTTATGTAGCGTTGCATCTCTGTGTGTATGCGTGTGCTCTGTTGATTCGAGCAATGACGAAATAGGCTGCTGGAAGCGTTTGAACAGAGCCGATTTATATTGACTGTAACTTGTGTTCTATTTATCCGATCGGATTGAAACTTCAGGATCTGATGTTTTATATATAGGGATACTCGACTCATAGGGATACTCCAACTTCTTCATATATTTGTCTTGCATGATATAGTTCTCCGATCCTAACGATTTTCATACTTATCTTACCCGGGTTATAAGTACCTCAAATATCAAGTTTCATCCAGATAGCTCTTAAGATGGCAGCGTGAAGTTGATTTGCACAGGCGGACATGGCTATGTCGATTCAGCTTATCATATTGATCAAGAATATATGTGGGATTCAGCTTTATCCCGGACGAGCCTCTCAAGCTGTGGAGATTAAACCTTCACCAAGTCGAAGAGATTTAATTCGCACACACTGGGTTTTATTTTCATCAGCTTTATTGTACTTTATTATTATTAGTTTATTAGCTTAGTAGTAAAATTATTAATTACTTCACAATGCTTCTCTTTATTTTTGATTTCCAGCTCACACTTCGAGACGCAACTTTACCGGCTTGCTCTATTCGACTGACTCTCTTCGGACTGACTGACCACTCCTCACCATCGTATATCGTTTTAAATCAATCGATATTACATCGATACCCGTTCTCACTCGAAATCACCTCTACCATACCGCGATCCTACATATATATATACTTATATATACTTTATGGGGTCGGAAACGTCTCCTGTGCGTTATAAACATCTAATTTTATAATACTCTGCAAGGAAACTTTTGCCAGATTGCGCAGAAATTTTTGTGCCGTTGCAAAATTTATTTAAATTTTGTTTCTTTCTGTTTGTTTTTGAAGTGAAAACTTCTTTAGAATCGTTGGGAGTGATTTCAGACTCGATGAAACGAAAAAGCGACACTAAACAGAGACACATATAGATCTTATAGTATTTAGCCTGCGAGAGAATGAGATGCAAATATATAAAAAGCATTATAAATAAAAAGCATTATGAAGAACTTCGACCAAGCTGGGAGTCGAACCCCGGCCGCCCGATCGCCAAGCGAGCACACTAACAACAGAGCCACGTCGACACTTTGTAAATTGCCGTCGAGTTCTGTAGTTAGTGTGCTCGCTGCGAGAGAATGAGATGCAAATATATAAAAAGCATTATGAATAAAAAGCATTTTGAAAAACTTCGACCAAGCTGGGAGTCGAACCTCGGCCGCCCGATCGCCAAGCGAGCACACTAACAACAGAGCCACGTCGACACTTTGTAAATTGCCGTCGAGTTCTGTAGTTAGTGTGCTCGCTTGGCGATCGGGCGGCCGGGGTTCGACTCCCAGCTTGGTCGAAATTTTTCATAATGCTTTTTATATATTTGCATCTCATTCTCTCGCAGCGAGCACACTAACTACAGAACTCGACGGCAGTTTACAAAGTGTCGACGTGGCTCTGTTGTTAGTGTGCTCGCTTGGCGATCGGGCGGCCGGGGTTCGACTCCCAGCTTGGTCGAAGTTCTTCATAATGCTTTTTATTTATAATGCTTTTTATATATTTGCATCTCATTCTCTCGCAGGCTAAATACTATAAGATCTATATGTGTCTCTGTTTAGTGTCGCTTTTTCGTTTCATCGAGTCTGAAATCACTCCCAACGATTCTAAAGAAGTTTTCACTTCAACAATAAATAATTGTCGGAAAACCCCTTAAAACAGCCAATTTCTTTTCCCTATACAAACGTTTTCTAACAGTCAATTTAAATAAAGTCAACTGTTGTTTTAATGTCATTGTAGTGCTCTGTAATATACAATGTGAAAACTAAAGGAAAAATTGGTATATTGTGTTTTTGAAATGTATCTTGTAGCTGTTGGAGAGAAAGGCGTTTATATGTCCCGCCCTAGAGTATGCCATAGTTTCGCCTGGGCACATTTGTTTCTCTTGGAAGGGGGCATGAGGCCAAAGGAGAGAGAGAGACTTTGGAAGGAGAGCTATGATAGGTCAACTTTTCAAAAGTCAAACTTCCACAAAAGTGAGAGGAATTATCCGGGGGGAAAAAAAAAACGAGAAAGAAAGCGACCTCGGGTATAAATAGAGGCGATATGGTCGCCATACTTTTTCTCACCCAAAAAAAATCGGCCTAGCAACAAGTGAAATCCCAAAAGGGAAGAATAGTAAAAAAGAAATTTTCTTTACCCTACATATATACTACAGTGAATTAATCAAACGATTGCAACTTATTTCGGCTTTTTAAAGCCTTCAAAAGGAAAAAAAAAAAAAAAAAGGTAAGGGAAAAAAAGAAAAAAAAATTGTGTGAGCACTGGCAGCAGAAAATTTAGAGTCCTCTTTCATAGGCATATACATTTCTCATCATAAATAATAACTGACGTCACAGGGGGCAACCAGCTGCAATAAAAGAGAGGCCACCTAACGCTGAATTTGCAAACATTTTTGGGAGAGGCTGGAGTGTGGTGATTTATGGGAGCGGAGTTAGTAGAAGCCAAACGTCGGGCGAGAATACAACAAAAAAAGAAGAAATCTAAAATCTAACTGTACCCTTGAGCAAGTTCCCAAATGCAAAAATAAGTGGCTGATGGCTGTGTAGCGGATTTGTGTCGCGAAAAGAAAAAAAAAGTACCGCTTATTACCGTCTCTCTCGATACCCAAGAATAAAAAAAAAAAAGTCAAAGTCAAAAGAAAAGAGAGAAGCAAAAAGTAAAATTGCAAGAGAATGGTATAAGCAAGAGTAATTTGTGGATCGTGTTAGGATAGTGGAACCTGAGTAATGAACTTGACCTAAATTCTGATCAGCTGTGGTTTTTTTTTCGATTTTTTTTCCTTGTGATTTTTTTTCTTTGGTGAACAATATTGTTTTAGCTTTTCCAGCAGATCGAGAAGCGCTTCATCGATGGACCCAATGTTAAAGCTGTGAGTTAAAACCAACTTATTTTTTCATTATCTTTTATTTCTTATTACGATATTAAATTTTGTTTCAACATGGCGTAAATTGGCCACAGAGAAAAAAAAGAGAAAAAAAAACCCACAAGAAAAGGGGGGAAAAGAAAAATTAAAGAGAGAATTAATTAAAAGAAAAAAAATCAAACCGCCCCACCATATTCCCCTTCGGCCATAATTGTCTCTTCTATGAAGGTTAATGGAGATATGATCGAAATGAAAAGTTAAGAAAAAAAAACACCTCCTAAGTCCCCGAATTTTGTTCTGTTTTATTTTACTAATTACGCTTGACAATCCAGATTTTTTGGACAGCCATAGGTCAATTTTTTTTTCAACTTTCTTTTAGCTTTAAGTAATACAATTAATACCTCGTTTATTGGGATAATGTATTTCCTAACCTTTTCCTTGGATTAAATTTTTTTTTGTCAGTTTCTACTTATAAGCATGCTTGTCCATAATTAAGATAAATTTTATTATAGGCTTATACATAGATTGGGAAAAAAATATATATATATGGTCTTCGAGAAGAGTTAGCGTCTTAATGGAATTATGTTTAGAATATTTTTAGTGTTAATAAATTATTTTATAATGTCTTTTTAAAATCTGATGTTGTTTGATCTCCTGCAGGCTACTCCGTAGATAGAGTTACGGTTTCACACACAAGGGGTCTTGCAACAATTTTCTTTTTTTTGGTACATGCAAGGCCAAGGAAGGGTGGGCAGATAGGAGTCCTCTAGACCATCTGAGGAATCTCGTGTGTTTTTTTTTTGACGATAATGGAGGATATTTTCAGTTTTCTTTCTTTCTTCTGGTATTGTGAATTCTCCGGATTATATATGGCTTTCGCAAGCACGCATTTATTGTAATAATAAGCAGTAGGCCTCAGCCTAAGGAAATTAAAAACAACCCACACTCGTGGCCGACGAGCCAGTAGCCGGAATTCATTACAGCGTGCACACCTTAGCTGAGAGACAACAACTAGCCTACCCGTGTTCGTTGCACGTTACATTTTGTGTTGTAACATAATAGAAATTCGAATATCGTGTTTTGTGCAGTGTTTAGTAACCCATATTATCAAACCAAACCAATTAGCAATCTAATTATTATGCCACGTACTAGATTATCCGATGAACAAGGAGAAATTATACGAGAAGAGCGGCGCTTTAGTATTCAACGAGTAAGGGCATTAATTCGTGCTTCTCAAACACAAGAGCACAGAGGACAGCCTATGAAATGGTTAGGTTAGAAACGAGAAATCGTCGAGCCTATTGTACAGATGAACATAGGAATAATCTTGAAAGTGCAAGAAGAAATGGTTCAAGAATTGATTTGAATCGAGCAGCCTTTCTATATGATTGTACCATCGACTACAGCTTGCATCGATTAGTTTGTGGCATTGTGGCTCATTGAAGTTTGCTGCTAAAACGACTGGTTTGTGCTGCCTTAGTGGTGAAGTAAAATTGTTATTAGAGCCAACAGAGCCATTGTGTTTCCTGCTTTATGGCGAAACACTAGAAATATGATATTTTCTAGCGAACACTTAAAAATACAATGTCTGCTTCCAAGTGACTTTATTTGGGGCTGAAATTATCGAAGAACACGATATAATCCAACATTTAAGGAAATTTACGTTAAAAGAAAGTGTTTGTAAGGTCCAAGATCTGCAGTTGTCATCAGAGCAGATAAAAGACCTGCTAGAACACATGAACGCACATTTAATGATCCAACAATCGATGAAGTGGCAATGCTTATTGTTGGTGACGTTCATATGACGCGTTTCAATACCCGCTGATGTTCTGGTAAGGTGACGTTAAATATAACTTTAATGAAAAATTTATTGAATGGTAAGATCAATGCCGTTAACGTATTAGGTGTTCTATCTTTTATATATATAGATTAGGGCGGAGCAAAGTTCGCCGGGTCATTTCTAGTTATAAATAATTAAATAAATAAATGAAATAAATAATTAAATGAACAAAACTCCTCCCATCTAGCCGAGGAGCTTGATTGCGGCCCAGAGGAGCAGGAAAAAATTAAATTTTTTTTGGAAAAATTCCATTTAATTCCAAGGCGCAGCAAAGCGGGACCGGCCCACCGGAAAAATTGGGTAGGTTTTCAGTGGGCCAGAATATTTAGGGACTCATTAGGAGACACCTGAAAGCAAGTCGAGAAAGAATTCCAAGCAGGACAGGCAATAAGGAGACCGGATATTTGCCCCCGCTGGTCAAAGAGTGGCAAATTGTCTCAAGTTTTTTTGCTGCACACAATTCCTTTGGGAGAGCAATCCACCACCTTTTTTCCATCTAATTAAATATAATAAATTGTAAGTCTTCCTTTTATTTATAGATATAAACAAATTTATAAACTTATTTATTCACTTATTTATTTATTTATTTTTTAATTTATTACTTTTATTTATATTTTATATATTTTTTTTGTGTTACCCTTATGTTTATACCCTTGTTAATTATTATTCCTAAACCATATGTCCATGTTCATATTCATTCGAAATTTATTTTTACATATATATTAGAGAGCTGCATGAGTAGTCAAAAAACCTTATTCGAATTGACAATGCTCAAAATGAGTTGAGTGAGTTCGAGTGCGAGGCCGAAAAAGTATGAGTGAGTGAGTGCTCTAGCACAGGACTCATACACACAAAGCTAAAACACAAAAGAGAATTGAATGAATTGTGACAGGTAAAGAAAAATGAGTTGGTTTCAAATGGATTCGAGTTGCCAAGTAGTTTTTCATTTCATTTATTTGTATAATAGAAAAGAAAGAGAGAAAGAGACAAAAACCAATGAAATGTAAACTCTTATTTTTTTTTGCATATATTTTATTACATTTATTTCTATTTTATATTGGAATGCAAGAACATAATTTTATTTATATTTTCTGAGTTACCAGCAATAAGACAACGCTTTTCTGAAATCAAATTTCTAGCGTTGGAAAATGTTCGTTCCGAAGCTGCGCTGCTCGCTGGAATACAGAATATTTTGCAACTTGTCTTATAAAGCAGAGGAAAACAATTTGCATGCAAATTCCACCAAGCCAATGGGTCAAAATCTAGCGTATATGAAACATTTATATTTGCATATGAGGTTATTTCGTGTTTAACTTGGTCTGCGATTTCAACTTGTTGGACTTCTACGAAATCAGCAAATTCGTCCATAGTTACAGGTGTTTCAGTTGTGCTGGAATTACTGCCTTGAACAAAATTTTGCATAATAGTTTTGCAGTCTTTAATTACAGTCTCTTTTTCAGTGGATGAAAATTTAATTAGTTTGTTTGCGGGTGGAAAAAGAAACAAGGCTAGGTAATGGTACTTAGATAAATTCGGAACTACTGTGGAAAATATTTGAATGTGTAAAGCAGATTTCAGTGACTGAATGAGGTGAATATCGGAACAATCGGACTGACAAGTTTTCTTCAATTTGTTAATATTTGGGAGAATGAGGTGAATGGTTGGACTATTACTTGCTTCCAGTTTTTTTGAAGTTTGTTCAAAAGCTTCCAGCACTCGGACTATGGAACCTAAATGGTTGATGTTGATGCCTTCAATTCTACCTGTCTGATTTCTGTCTTTTAAAATCGTTGTTACCTCAATCCAATTAGTTTCAACTGACTTTAAAAGGTAATACACTGTATTCCAACGAGTTGGGCAAAAACTTTTTAAGGAAAATCCTAACGAGGTGTTCATTCCAGACTTTATGAAATATTTCACAATCTTGGTACAAGTAGAAACGATGTGACCCATCTCAGGAACAGCAGCAATAGCCTTTTCCACAGCGTTGTTGAGAAGATGGTTTACACAATGTATTTTCTCAAAGTCTTCAAAGGCTCTTATCATGTTTGACCCACGATCGGTTACTATAACTGGATTGTCGATTTCTAGATCACATCCGAAGTTTTGCAGTATCTCTTGAATTTTAGACCGAATTTTTAAACCTAATAATTAAAAAAAATTCATTTGAATTCAACTATACAACTTATGGTCATGAGATATATACCTGTACAGGACATCTTCATTGACTTCATAGCCATGAGTCGATCAACAAGGATTCCATCTTTTATGTAATGGATAGTGCATGACAAATACGATACTTTTAAGTAATTGTCGGTCCATATGTCACTTGTGAGAGCGTATCCGGAGGCCTTATATTTTTCGATTTCACCGTTTATTGGGCCAAAATGTGCCTCGTAGATAGCTGCTATGTTTCGGGAAACAGTGGTTGGATGCGGTAACAATTTTTCCAAGTCTACGTTGGATCCAAAGGACGACCCAACGTTAATTAAAAACTGCGCCACCTTTTTAAAGCCGGAGTCATCTACAATTTTTAAAGGACGACAGTTCTTTACAACCCATTCAGTCATAATAAGTATGCCTTCCTTTTTCGTTGCTGCATTAACGTCCACAGGCATAGTTTTCATCGATTTGCTGGAGTTAACCAAATAACACCTGTGTTTTACCATGTTAGACGTGCTTCCTGTAAACTTAAACACCGAAAAACACATATTACAGGCTAGTAACTCAGCCAGCTCCTCTCCATCAGCATTAATTATTTTGGAAAAAAATTTCCACACTTCGCTGCGCCCCTTCTTCTCAATTAGCTTATACATGCCACTATCAATCTTCTTCTTTATTTCATCTGCATTTTTCTCTGCGCTTTTCACAACCTATATATTTCAATAAAACTAAATTAAATCTGAAAAAAATTATATAGGTAACATTTATGGACAGGTCACAGTTACAGATAATATCTAAGCACAAAGAAAATAATTTATTAACCATATTACTACAATACAATAATCAACACAAAACAAAAGACAAAAAACACTGAAAATTACATACAGAGTTGCCTGGGGTTTCTGTTTCCACTTCCATTTCTTTTCAGCGACACAAACGGAATGACTGTACAAAATTTGTAAGCTATAACTCGAATGAATTCGAATTCGAATTGTGTTAGCCAAATTTTTCATTCGGCTTTATACTTCATTCATTCGAACTTTTTTCGATGGATGCTGTGAGTTATAAGAAGCAATATACATTCACACTCACACACATTCACTCCAGTGTTAGCAAGCACTCACTCAATTCAATTCAATTCGAGTCCATTCATATTTTTATATGTATTGAGTGAATCCGAGCAGCTCTCTAATATATATTCCCAAATTGGATAGTTATTTGAAATCTCTGATTGTTCACGATCTTTGGTGTTGCTTTCAACAAAGGATATTCTAAAAAAAAACAAAAAAAAAAAAAAGAGATAAAAAGAAAACCCATAGGCCAACTGAGCAGTCTAGCGGGTCATAAGTCAAGATTAACTTTTTAAGAATTCGTTTTGTTATTTATCCTAATTGGCAACACTTGTAAAAGCTTCAAAAGCTTTCGCGAGAGCTTTTCAATGCACCCCTGAAAGGTGTTCAGCATGTGGCATGCAAATATTTGGTTGCACTTTTTGATCTTTCTTGGTTGACCTTCAACTTAAACAAATTACATAAAACAAATTGGCCCAATTACTTTTGTTTTCGTCTTGAAAAGGTATGTATTCAATAAAAAATATAATTTTGTGACCTGTCTATTCATGTGTAGCAAAATAAATGCGTTTTGAAGTATGTTGTTTTAACAAGTACGGTTTTGGGCCTTATACTAACATCTCTGAACTATAACTTACATTATTCAATCCTTTTCAAGCTAGTATTAGCATTTATGTATCGTGTTAGTCTTTGTGCCATCTACGACCATCTGCTAAGTTTATTATACTTTTTAGGTAGTATGTCGGTGCGCATGCTGTATAGCACTTGGCTTGGCTTAAATATCGCCACAAAAAAGTTATTGCTTTAAAAGATATACAATTAAATTTGGTACAATTTTAAAAAATAGAAACCTTTCAAAAAATGAAATCGAGGAAATCACAAAAAAAAAATAACAAACTTTGTAAGCAGGCTTACAGAAAAATGGAAGGCATGCCATTACAACAAATTAGTCTTCAAGAAAAAAAATCAGAAATGGCTTGACGATTCGCTTTTTTTGTATAATATGACGTCTAGTTCACACATGGGTCGACCCAACAAGGATTTCGGTGATCTCTGCCCTAAAGTACAGACCAGAAAAGTGTCAAGCCTTGTAAAGGAAACCACGTGCGATGAGTTAATGATGGCAACAAGCACTAGTCTGTATAAATCCGGAATGTGAACCGCATTAAAAATCGTTACAGAGCTTAATGCAAATGAGACGGCAGGACAAAATACTAAAAAGTCATTGGACGCACAAGCACAATTGCCAAATCCGTACTCACCTGAAGAAGCTCTGGCTCTATACATAGATGTAGGCTACACGAAGCATACATACAAGCTAATGCGATGAAGTACTAAGGAGAGGAATGCTGATATATATCCGAGCTACCAAAGGTTGCACTCAGCTAAGGTTATGTGCTATCCGACCAACTTGAAATATTCAGACTATTCAGCTGAGACAACTTTGCAAAGTTTAGTCGACCATACCGTTGACCGAATTATACAGGCGAACTCCCCAGTTTTTGATAATCAATTATTGGAAAATAATAATAAAATAAAATTAACTACAGTACATATTTATGTATGGGGGCTGTGATGGAAGCAGTGGAGACGCAACATACCGGCAAAAGTTTGAAAATGGTGAAATAAATTTGATCGATCAGCACCTTTTTGCATTTTGCCTTGTACCATTACAAATTCAGCTTGGATCAAAAGTTTTATGAAAAAAACCCACAACCTTCCTCAACTCGCTATTGTCGGCCTAAACTAATTTGCCAAAAGGAAACAAGCGAATTACCAAGTAGACAAAATTCAACCAACAACTACCAATTTATATAGAATTATGCACGAATTTCATATGACCATGTTGGATGGCAAAACATTTAGCGTCCTTGCAGAAGCACCTACCATGACATGTGGAATTTGTAGAGCCGTCAATCATACTATTAAGAAATATCAATGCACCAAAACTTTGCAATGGAACAAGACTTTGTACAAAAAAATTAATGCCTAATTTAATCAAAGCAACAATTCTAACTGGCAAAGAAAGAGGAGAAGTTGTATTAATACCAAGGATTCCATTGATATCAACTGACATGCCATTCGAATTGAAACGTCTTCAATTCCCAGTATGTTTATCATTTGCAATGACGATAAATAAAGCGCAAGGACAAACCCTTTAAGTGTGTGGGGTAAATTTAGAAAAGCCGTGCTTTTCTCACGGACAATTATACGTGGCTTGTTCCAGGGTGGGAGCACCAAATAATTTGTTTATTTATGCACCTGCAAACAAAACAAAAAATATTGTATACTCAATAGTATTAAACTAAGTTAAGTGCGTAGCAAAAAATTTGAAAATTGTCACGTCGAACATTTAATGGATGAACTAAACATTTAATTCGCCAGCAAGTAAAAAAGGGGGCAGAGCAACGCTTGCCGGGCCAGCTAGTATATTATAAATATGTTAAATATATTAAATTAAAATTTTCAATGGAATATGTCTTTATTTACGCAAGTTGCCGCTAAAGTTGCGGCAGATGGGCAGCCTGGCCCACTGTGCAGCGCGAAAATATGTTTCAAACATTTCGCCGCTCAAGCTCGTTAAAATAGGGGGATCAGGCAAATACAGGTTCGCTTAAGTACGGGGTTTGGTATAATGGTACGACTGCACCAATAAATTGTGATTTTACTTAATAAGAATTTTTGAGAAATAAGATTCAAGATATAATAGATACTTACATATGTAGGCTTTCCTAGAAAATTTGAATGAAGTTAATGAACTATGTAATTGTTAAATCTGGTTTTATCTATACATATATACTTACAGTGGCTCACAGCTTATTTGAGACAATATTAAGTTTTCACTTTCTATAACTTTAAAATCGAGACTATATATTTTATCGATAAACTTGAAATGCATCACAGTAGGTACATATTTCGAAAGCTTGATCCACGAATTGGGATTGCCTCTACTGTCCAGCACATCATAGAGCGCTTTAAACACGAGAACAGGATTGAAAACAAGGGCAGACAAGCGCCGAATAAAATTTTTACGGAGTCGGACGAGCGGATTATTCTAATTGTAAGAAAAATTAAAGCTAACCCGAAGCTGGCTGCTGAAGTTGAGAATGAGCTAGGCAAGTCGGCAAGTGCAGAGACTATCCGTCGTGAGATTCGTGACCACGATTTTAACGGCCGCGTAACAAGAAAAAAGCCCTTCATTAATAAAAAAAAAAGAGGGCGTCTAACGGTTAGACACGATAGAAGTGAAACCTTCCGTAAAACAAACTGAGAGAGAATGAGACGAAAGCAGCATTAGGAGCGGGATAATTATAGGTTCATTATAATATTGCTATAAAGGTCATGTTTTATTTTCTTCATTTTATTATTATTCATCCTCAATGTTTTCAATTTCAACAAATGATACGAGTGGCTTATGATAGTTAAAATATGATACAAATGCTTTGGTTTCGATGTTGTCAACATATCTTTGAAATACCGCGTCAATTGTTGTTTTTGATCGTGTTGTTGATTCAGTGCGATTGTTACACATTTTTAAACTGAATGTTGTATTGAGAAAGTCAATTAAAGGAACCGCTGTGTCCAATGCAAAATTTACGTTAAAATCGCCACTTAAAATCATTGGAACTTTATCGTAATCTTTTCTAAGTATCCGCGATACTTCTGGTGTATACTTTATTAAATTTTCATGAATGAATTCCGTGATGCTATTTATTGATTGATTGGGTGAAATATAAATTGCCACAATTAAAACTGTTTTTCCATTGCTCAATCTGGTTTCGCATGCACATATTTCTCCCACTTTAGAGAGCTGAACAGACAGTGATTCTAGTTGCTGTGCATTCATTCATTATATATTTTGTGATACATTTTTATTTACTTTTTATACCCTTGCAGAGGGTATTGTAAAATTGGTCAGATGTTCGTAACGCACAGAAGGAGGCGTTTACGACCTGAGAAGCTGAGTTGATATAGCCATGTCCATCTGTCCGTCCGTCTGTGCGTATGCGTTTTACTCAGCCGTCTTAAGAGCTATCGGGATGAAATCTTTTTTTGGGGTTTTTTATTACCCGGGTAAGATAAAGTATGAAAATCCTTAGGATCGGACCACTATATCATATAGGTCTAGAAGAAAACATTTTGCGGACATGGCTATATCAACTCAGCTTCTCATGCTGATCAAGAATTTATATACTTTATGGGGTCGTAAACGCCTCCTTCTGTGCGTTACGAACATCTGACCAATTTTACAATACCCTCTGCAAGGGTATAAAAAGTAAATAAAAATGTATCACAAAAAATATATAAATATATAAAAAGCATTATGAATAAAAAGCATTATGAAAAACTTCGACCAAGCTGGGAGTCGAACCCGGCCGCCCGATCGCCAAGCGAGCACACTAACTACAGAACTCGACGGCAATTTACAAAGTATCGACGTGGCTCTGTTGTTAGTGTGCTCGCTTGGCGATCGGGCGGCCGGGGTTCGACTCCCAGCTTGGTCGAAGTTTTTCATAATGCTTTTTATTCATAATGCTTTTTATATATTTGCATCTCATTCTCTCGCAGGCTAAATACTATAAGATCTATATGTGTCTCTTTTTAGTGTCGCTTTTTCGTTTCATCGAGTCTCAAATCACTCCCAACGATTCTAAAGAAGTGTTCACTTCAAAAAAATATCGGAAAAAACCAATTTATCGACACGGGTCAGTGGCAAGCCCTTAGCTATCAGCACCTTTATCGGTTCTTCTGTCTTTTTATTAAAAAATATGGACTAATTTTATTATTGTTCATATTCTGACCGTCGCCTTAAACGCCAACCGGTGGCCAGGGCCAAAGCCACCCGAAGAAACCGGCCAAATTCCCGGGGCGCGGTGTGGTAAAAAAAAGGGAAGCCCAAGCGCGTGGGCTTGTGGCTAGTGTGGCCCAGGCGGCTGAGGCAGCACCGGCACCACCGACACCACCAACACCATGATCACCAACATCTCCAAGTATGATGGAGTTGGAGGAAAAATTTTTCAAAAATAAAATTTAAATAAAGTATTAATATTAATAAAATATAAATAATAAATCTGTTAAAATTTTAATTTTTTTTTGGCGGGCAAATGGGAAGGGATAAAAGCTGGCCTAAGCCAGAATTCCCGCACTTAGTATTCCGGGGAAAATAGACTCTGAAGCCTATGTCAGCAAAAGCAATTCGCCGATCATCTCTTCTTTTTTTTCTTTAAATCGCTCACGCAAAATGTGTAAAAAATTTGGGCAAAAACTAGCTTCAAACAACACTGCTCAATGAAGATTGAATGCCAGAATCGGTGGAAGACTTTTTGGAATATGTTTGTCATAGTCTCAATACCCAATATTGTAACGTTTTCGAGAAAATTGTGAAATGTTGGTACCTTTTGCCGGCGAAAATGTGGTGTTTTTTTCAGTTTGGCAACCTGTCGGCATGCCCACAGCCAAGCAGCTAAGTTGCTAGCCACTTTATTGTTTTTATCCTGGGATCTTTACTATGTATTTTGTTAATGACTTAAAAACTAGCTTATTGATAGACATTTATTATTAAAATTAATTAGAGTTAAGTGTATATATGGATATTTTTGGGTTTTGGTGAATTTTAGGTATGTTTTGGTAAGTATTTAATTTGATTTTAGTTGTGTATTGGTAAGTATTTTGTATGTATTAATTTGAATGTGAATTGGCGGGTTATTTCACAGGCATCGATAAGTTTGTGGTTGTAATCGATATAGTTGTTTTTTTTTTATTAGGTTAGTATTTTTAGATTTTTCGTAGTGAGTATTTTTCGATTTTTAGCTGGTTGGCCACATTGAGTATTAAGGCATGTTGGGAATGTAAACAATTGGTAAGTTTTATAAATAAGTGTAAAAATAGTTATTAATTCTAGATTAGTTTAGAATTTAAATATAATTTAATTAATTAGTGCGTCTCTTCTTCTCTTTTTAGGCTGCATCAGGTGGATAAAGGCCAACAGTTGCCGGACAAGTTGTTTGGCTTTCCTCCCCTTGACGCGTGTATGGCTGTCGGTATTGGCCGGCAGCGTGCTTTTCTTTTTCAGATGTGTTTTATTATTTTCGAGTTTGCATGCGTTTGGGTTTTTGTTTTGAGTGAAGTAATTTGTGATTTGTTATTAATTTGTGTGTTTGTAATTTGATTAGAGTTTTTGATTTTTGTTTGTTGTAGAGATTATGGTGTGTTTCTTCTTTTTTGTTTTGCGATTGTCTAAATGGATGCATGCATGTACATACAGTCAGCACAACATTTATTCGGACACCCATAAACTTCAACTTTCTTTATAAATAACTTGAAAAATATTTAAGTTTAAACAAAAATTTTTATTTCATTTTGAAAATTCATGTTCCTAATACTAATTTAAAACATAAAAACAAAAAAAAAACCTTCTTTGGCATATGAAAAAAACTTAAAAAATAAAAAAAAGGCACATTTTTACGCACAACAATTATTCGGACAATTTTCGGTTACTCGTTTTTCTTAGAAAATGCAACGGTAATCGGTGTTTCTTTTTGCGTATTTTGTCCATGTTACTGCTTCTTGTGCTTTGTAATCTGTTTTTTCTTAGTTTCGATCTTAGTTTTGCTCGTGGTTTGTTTCAGAGTGGTCAAAATGGGTCGAGGACAAGATTTATCATTAGATTTGCGCAAAACTATTTTAAAATTGCATCTCGAAAATCGGAGTGTAAGGGAAATTGGAAGACTAATCGGTAAAGCCCATTCCACAGTGCATAGCGTCATCCAAAATTACATTAACACTGGTGATTTGGCTGCAAAACACAAATATGCAGGAAGACCCAAGATTTTGACACCTCGGGAAGAGCGAAAAGTCGTGTCCACCGTACAAAAAAATCCGCGGATTTCGTCGACTACGCTATGCCACTACATTGAGGAAAGCACTCATAAGAAAATTTCTGCCCAAACAGTACGTAACTGCCTGCATAGTGCTGGGTTACATGGTAGAGTTGCACGCCGAAAACCACTGATTTCAGCAGTGAATAAAAAAAAAAGACTCGAGTTCGCCAAACTTCACGTAGACAAGCCGGATTCGTTTTGGAAGTCCGTTATATTTAGCGATGAATCTAAATATAACATATTTGGACATGATGGACCTTCCAAAGTATGGAGAAAGGAAAATGAAGCTTTAAAAGAGAAAATATTTTGAATGAACACTTAATGCCAAGTGTCGAAAAATTGGGGCTTGATCGGAAGAATTTCTTGTTTCAACAAGACAACGACCCCAAACACGCATCTTATTTGGTGCAAGAATGGCTGTTGTATCATTGCAAACAGTTAAAAACGCCACCGCAGTCACCAGATCTAAACCCGATAGAGCACGTTTGGGATTTATTAGAAAGAAGAATTAGAAAACATAAAATTTCATCCAAGGACACTCTTAAAACGGCTCTAATGACGGAATGGGAGAAAATAGACGCAAATGAGACTCATAATTTAGTAAAAAGTATGCGAAGACGTCTACAAGCTGTCATTGATGCTAGGGGCGGCCCTACCAAGTATTAAACGCAGCAAAAATTTGAACAAATAAGCTTATTTTGTAGAAACTAAAAATTGTCCGAATAATTGTTGTGCGTAAAAATGTGCCTTTTTTTTATTTTTTAATTTTTTTTCATATGCCAAAGAAGGTTTTTTTTGTTTTTAT
This sequence comes from Drosophila willistoni, assembly GCF_018902025.1. Classification (NCBI taxonomy): domain Eukaryota; kingdom Metazoa; phylum Arthropoda; class Insecta; order Diptera; family Drosophilidae; genus Drosophila; species Drosophila willistoni. The sequence goes on from NW_025814213.1 coordinate 77,411, forward strand.
GTTTTAAATTAGTATTATGAACATGAATTTTCAAAATGAAATAAAAATTTTTGTTTAAACTTAAATATTTTTCACGTTATTTATAATGTTCACGCCACCGGGTGAACAGCAGTGAGCGGCGAAGAGCAGTGAAGAGTGAGGAGGGTTTTTTGATCCTCGGCATCTACGGTCACACCAGGAGGGGTGACTGGGTTTTTTCCAATGGGCATCGCCATTATTCCGAATCGAGATTTTCACCCGAACACCCGTTCTCTTGCATTTTTTACGATTTGTTAATCACTTTCAACCCGAACCATCTCCGTGTGTGCCGGGTTACCTGTGAATATTATATAAATAATAAAACCTACGTTTATTTAACCGAAGTTTTTCGTGCGTTTTAATTCACCACTCGCTCACCACAAACTGAAGAAATTGGCACCCGCCAACTCCTTGTATTTCATTTGGATCCTTCCGCCCCCCACGAACATTGGTCCTTCGAGCCGGATATCCTTCCGCTCCTCCAGCTTGCATCGGCGGAATTCCTGATAAGTACAAAATTTCATTATTCATTTCATTTCCATACTACTAAAAGTGTGAGGTTTTCCCGCTTCTCCATAGCGACCTACACACTTTTACATATTGTATGTATGTACATACCTGACCTGTTCCAAGGTTACATGGTAGTTCCTAATCCTTAGCGTGATTGTCCAACGTTCTCGTTTTACATTCCACGATTATCCATTTTTTATTTATGTTTTTTTTCCTCGCACTTGTCCAAATCCACCTCTTTTTTTTTCATATGCATTCACATGTACATGTATGTAATTTCCACAGCTGTTTGCCAAATCCGCGTAAAAGTTTAAAAAAAACAAAAAAAATTATTAAAGTGTTATAAAAAATAGGGAAGAATAATAATCAAGTGTTCACCGCGTTTTCTTATGTGTTGGAATAATTATTTTTAATGCCAAACTTATTTCCGCACGCGCGCATCTACGTACATACATACATACATACATCGTCACCTGTTGATGTACGCGCATATGTACCTACCCATATATATATAATCCCTTCGCACATTTACCACGACACAAAAGGCAGAAAAAAAAAAATATTCTTTTTTTTTAAATAGCACTTAACGTATGCATCGCGATTTCTTGCGCGTTCGAATTCGGTGCGAAATTAAATTCCTCACGCGCGTCTTTGGATACCGGTGCACTTGCTTACATACGTACATACATATATGCTTACATAGTCATACATTGCACATATGTACATATGTACATATCCACAACATATAATACATTTCGGTGTCGCGCATTGATTTAACACAATTCCACATCCAATTAAATTACAATTACTTACGTTTTTTTTGTTGTTGTGAACAACGCGTGTGCATACATCTATATACTCACCTGTGTACTTATGCATGTACGTACATACATAGATCAAAGCATCTGTCCATATGCATTGATCGGTTGTTTGGTTTGCGCACAACACTCGCGGTGCGTAAAAGCGTTCTTTTGTTCTTGGTTTTTCCGCACAACCACAAAAAAAAATTATTAACATAATTAAACAACAAAATCAAAAACCAAATATATAAACAGCGGCCGACAGCTGTTTTCGGAGTAGTGGTGACACGTGAGTCGAGTCGTGATATCGATAGGCGGCTCAAGCGCGCCAAGTTCAAATCACATTATTTCCGATTCCCTTTTTTTCGCCTAATTATATATCCGCCCATATTTATAACTAAATACATATATATTTTTCCAGCACTATCGTGCCCACATTTATATATCCGTCCATATTCATAAATTATATATATATAATTTTTTCCGGCCAGTATTTTGCGCACATATATATATCCGCCCATATTTATAAATAAATACATATATATTTTTTCCAGCACTATCGGGCCCATATTTATATATCCATTCATATTCAAAAATTATAAATATATTTTTTCCGGCCAGCCTTTTGCGCTCATATATATATCCGCCCATATTTATAAATAAATGCATATATATTTTTTCCAGCACTATCGGGCCCATATTTATATATCCATTCATATTCAAAAATTATAAATATATTTTTCCGGCCAGCCTTTTGCGCTCATATATATATCCGCCCATATTTATAAATAAATACATATATATATATTTTTTCCAGCACTATCGGGCCCATATTTATATATCCATTCATATTCAAAAATTATAAATATACTTCTTCCGGCCAGCCTTTTGCGCTCATATATATATCCGCCCATATTTATAAATAAATACATATATATATTTTTTCCAGCACTATCGGGCCCATATTTATACATCCGTCCATATTTATAAATTATATATATAATTTTTTCCGGCCAGTATTGTGCGCACATATATATATCCAGATCCAGATCTATACAAAAACGTATTTTCTTTTATCCTATACATCTTTATTTATATATTTCCTCCGTGTTTTGTTTTATACGTACTTCCAGCGTTACTTACGAATCCATACAAACTTGTTTTGTAATCATTTAGCTTGTCTACGTGCAAGTTTTGATCCGCACTCGTGCGTTCGTATATTGTTCCGCATCTATCCCCATTCAAAGGGCTCCGTTTCCGAGCCGCACGCGAGATAATTCTCCCGCAATCCTGCGGTGCACAGTGAGAAAGCTCTTGCGTCCTCATACAGTCCACTTCTCATTTCCTCAAATTTTCCCCATTTTCTCAAAACCCACAAACTCGGTGTTCAACGGTAAGGTCGTCCCCTGAGTATGTCCACGGAGCCGTCCAAGACTGCGCCGAAGTCTAACGGTCTTTCGTCTCCCTCTTCAACTCCGGAGAAGGTTCGACCTCCGATAACTCCGGCGACCGTGAAGCGTACGGATATTTCGCGCAAGTTCTCGTCTGTTCGCAGCCGCAGCGAATCCCCAAGATCCCGTCCGTCTTCGTCCAGCCTCCCTCAGGGTCGCAGATTCTCGGTTAAAGACTCAAGTGAACACAAAGGTCGTTCCAAGCTTTCAACCCAGACCCAGATCCCGCACGTTGTTGTGACGCACTGTTCTGACGCTCCCGTCACCCGATCCGTATCACAACAGCGCAGAGAACACTCCAGAATGTCCCTCTCCGATTTCATTCTGGCGTGCGACGCATTGACTCTGTTCGAAGCTCGGGAGAGTGAAGCTCTAACTTCTGAAGTGCCCTTGTTTTCCCTTAAAATGCACTTAGAGCAGCTCAAATCGCTGTGGTCAACTGTCGAGATGGAACACTCCCGTTGTCACAAGGCCTTGACAGTCCAAACCGACGAGGAAAGCTTGGCAAACATAAGCCGCATCAAGGCGAAGCACGAATACGCCTATGCGGCGTATGTGCGATGCGGACGTTGTTTGGAGAACGCATCGAACAGCTCTCGGCACAGATGACGAGTCTTATGCGTCAGCCCACCGCTCCGTCGAGGCCGGCGGGGCATAGAGTTCCTCCGTGTGAGGTGGAGACATTTGATGGCGACAGCCTAGCATGGCCCACATTCCGCGATTTGTTCGCCGCCATTTATATCGCCAACCCGTACTTGTCACAAGTGGAGAAGCTCTATCACCTGAACACCAAGACGCGAGGGGAAGCGAGAACCATCGTGGCTAAGTCCCCCCTGACGAATGAGGGTTTCCAGGCCGCGTGGGAGAACCTCACCGCACGGTACGAAAACAGCCGTCTGCTGGTCATGACTCAAGCCAGACAACTCCTTCAGATTCCCGCGGTGGCACAAGAGTCGGGCAAATCCTTGCGAGAGCTGCAGACCGCGTTTCAAGGGTGTCTTACCGCACTTGAGCGTTCGGGTGTTAGTACTGAGAATTGGGATGTCCTACTTATCGCCATCTGCACTAGTAAATTGCCGAAGGCCACAATCCTCCTGTGGGAGCAATCAGTGCCCAATAAGACTGTCGTCTCAACGTGGTCCGATTTGAACCAATTTCTTACCGATCGGTATCGTGTCCTGGATGCCACCGAAGAACATAAGTCGGCCCCAAGTGTCCAAGCCATCCCCATTGGTCCCCGCAAATCCTCTGCAACGATGAAAGTCCAAGCGTTTCCAGCGAAAGCTCAGCTCAAATCGGCGTCTTGCAAGCTGTGCCATCGGGAAAATCACCCAATACGGCTCTGCCCTAGTTTCCTTGATATGCCTGTTCAGAGGCGGCTGGAAACCATTAGACAGCAGGGACTTTGTCTGAACTGTTTTGCCCGCGGTCATCAAGTGAAGGGCTGCTCCAGTGCGCATAATTGCCATACCTGCAAGGAGCGTCATCATACGCTGTTGCATCCTAGTGATGTGTCCGTGCCCTCGCCATCCGCTGCGCAAGTCCCACCATCCAGCGCCACAGAGCGCCCGTCCGCGAGCGACCAGCTCACAAATGCTCAAAGTTATTTTGCATCTACCCCAGCCAGAGGCCTTTTAGGCACTGCGATTGTCACTCTGCACCATCGTGGTGTGGATCATCATATTCGGGCGTTGATCGACTCGGGAGCCGATTCAACTTTTCTCTCCGAACGTGTCTTCAGCATGGTCCAGCCCCCCTTCTACCCAGTAGACGCCGCGGTTACTGGCATGGGCCAGAGTGATGGAGGCTGCGCCGACAAGGTGTGTCTGCTAATGCTGTCTCCCCCGTGTGACAGATTGAACAAGATTGAGGTCTCCGCCCTGGTCGTATCCAAATTGTCAGGGGCCATTCCAACAGCTCCATTCCTTAATACGGTTCCGACGCAGTGCCTCGATCGCCCCTGGCTGACCCGTACTACAACAAGCCCGCGCCTATTGACATGATCATCGGTGTAGACCTGTTTCCCCACATCCTCGGAGAACGGATCAAAAAGGATATTGGTGATTTTGTCGGCTAGAAACCATCTTTGGATGGGTTCTGTGTGGGGCTATCACTCCTGACCCTCCGGTGTCTAGATCCGTTTTCGCGGCACAGACGCGAGTTAGTCCCGAAGCAAAGCTTGATGTACTCCTCACCAAGTTTTGGGAGGTGGAAGACCTTCCCGCAAAGCCGGAAAAGGAGGATGACGCATTCTGCGAGCGGAACTTCCAGGAGACCACCCAAAGGGGAAAGGACGGCCGATATGTTGTGTCCCTACCGTTCAAAGGTCCGAATAGCGTTGACTTGGCCACTCAAGACCGATCGCGCTGGCTCAATTCCTGCGGAATGAAGCACGCCTTCTCAAGGATCCGGTTCTAAAAACGCAGTACGATGCCATTATTCAAGAGTACGAGGAATTGGGTCATATGATTCGGGTGACGCCGCCTCAAGATGGGAAAAACTTCTATCTCCCCCATCATGCGGTGTTTAAGCCCGATAGCACCACCACTAAGGTACGCGTGGTATTTAACGCGTCGAGCCCCTCCACACAAGGCGTCAGCCTCAACGATGTCTTGCACACCGGTCCTACTCTTCAGGCCGACCTCACGCTTCAGGTACTGAAATGGCGGTTCTTTCAATTCGTTTTCAATGCCGACATAACGCAGATGTATCGACAAATCCGAGTCGATCCCAGGCATACCCCTTTCAGCGGATCCTCTACCGAGACCGCTGCGGCAATATCCAGGATTACGAGTTACAAACTGTCACGTTTGGGGTTAACTGCGCGCCATTCTTGGCGATCCGAGTCCTTTTACAACTGGCACAAGACGTGCAAGCGATGTATCCTCAGGCGAGCGAAATCCTTCGGAACTACATGTATGTTGATGATGTCCTTGCCGGCGCTCACACTGAAGCCGACGCCCGTCTCGCCATACGAGAGCTTCAAGCGACCCTCCAATCTGCGGGCTTCCCGCTTCGGAAGTGGACTTCCAATAAGAAGGAAGTACTTCAAGCCATTCCGAGAGAGCACCTGCTGCGAGAGGACTTTCTCGAGCTGGAAGACGCGAGCACTGCAAAAACCTTGGGCATCCGCTGGCAAGCTGCCGAAGACGTCTTCTTCTTCACCGTAGCGGACCCCCCCTTGAAGGAGTCGATCACCAAGAGGCAGGTTCTGTCCCATATCGCTAAACTCTTTGACCCCGCTGGTTGGCTAGCCCCATTTGTCATCCGAGCGAAGATATTCATGCAACAAATCTGGCTTACCGAACTGGGCTGGGACGATGTTCTGCCGCCTCTCCTGCTGCAGCAATGGCACGAATTCCTGCAGGATTACCCAGGCCTCAGTCGACTCCGCATTCCCCGTTGGCTAAACACCAGCGATAAGCTCTCGTGGGAGCTTCATGGCTTCTGTGACGCGTCACAGAAAGCGTATGGAGCAGCCCTATATGTGCGGGTTCGGTGCGGCGATCAAGTAGCCGTCCATTTATTAACGGCTAAGACCCGTGTAGCTCCAGTCAAAACAGTCTCACTGCCTCGGCTGGAGTTGTGCGGAGCGGTTTTACTAGCCGATCTCTGGCGTCGATCGTTCCTGAACTCCCAATCCCACCTGCAACCTCCCAGTTTTGGACCGACTCTACCATCGTGTTGGCTTGGCTCAATAAACCCCCGTGCAGTTGGTCCACCTTCGTGGCCAATCGGGTATCCAGCATCTCCAAAAGCACCAGTGGCCAAAGCTGGTCACATGTGCGCTCCGAGGACAACCCCGCTGATCTGGCGAGCCGTGGGGTCTCCGCGGCCGAGTTATCGGCCAGCAGACTCTGGTGGCATGGGCCGGACTGGCTCCAGCGAGCCCCCGAGTATTGGCCAACTCCCCATAACGAACTCCCAGACACCCAGCTGGAGCAACGAGTCCAGTGCCACACCACCGCGATCACCCTACTCGAGGACGTCAGCGAACGTTTCTCGGATTATGGTAGGGCATTACGAGTCATCGCGTACATCCTACGCTTCGCCACCAAAAGGATTTCGACGCCTTCCACGGTTCACCTCACCAATGACGAACTTCTCTCCGCCGAGCGCGCCTTGATTCGGACCTCTCAGCGTCGGGAATACCTCGCGGAGATACGGGCCCTGGGGGAAGGGCGACCCCTGCCATCATCCAGCACGCTACTCAATCTGAATCCATTTCTCGATCAGCATGGGTTACTCCGCGCCTGCGGACGACTCCGGGCCGCCGAGTCCCTCCGATATGATGAACGTCACCCTATTCTCCTCCCCTATAGTACTCATTTCACTCGCCTGCTTGTCGAATTCGCCCACCGCATCACGTTGCATGGCGGCAATCAACTGATGGTGCGGTATCTGCGCACCAAATTCTGGATCCCACGGATCAAGAACATGGTGAAGTCCCACCTCAAGGGGTGCCAAGTCTGCATCGTTCATCGTCGACGACTACAGACCCAGATGATGGGTGATCTCCCTCGAGAACGGATCACGTACTCCAGGCCCTTCACCCACACGGGCATTGATTTCGCAGGGCCGTTCGAGATCAAAAATTACACCGGGCGTGCGTGTCTCATAACTAAGGGCTATGTCTGCGTCTTCGTGTGTTTCAGCACGAAGGCAATCCATCTCGAGGCTACCTCCGACCTCACCACTGAAAGATTTCTTGCAGCCTTCTCTCGGTTTGTCGCACGGAGACAATGCCCCAGCGCATTTACTCCGACAATGGCAAAACCTTCGTAGGGGCCTCAAAGGCGCTCGAACAAGATTTCCTGAACGCCACCAAGCTTGATATAATGAAGGCATTTCCCCAGCACATTTTATCCTGGCAGTTCATTCCGCCAAGCGCGCCCCATATGGGAGGACTGTGGGAAGCAGGGGTCAAAAGTTTTAAGACCCTGTTTTACAAGTCTTCGTCCACTGTCAAATACACCTTCGAGGAACTTTCCACTCTCCTGTGCAGGATCGAAGCGTGTCTAAACTCCAGGCCAATCTCTCCCATGAGCGAGGATCCAGAGGACCTGCTGGCCCTAAGCCCGGGACATTTCCTGATTGGAGGACCGCTCTTATCCATTGCGGAACCGGAAATTCTGGTCGAGCCTATGTCACTGATCAACCGATGGCAGCGACTGAAGGCAATCCAGCAGGCTTTCTGCCGCCGCTGGAAGAGTGAGTACCTCAAGGAGCTTCACAAACGAAACAAGTGGAAGTCACCGACTCGCAGCGTCCAGACCGGCGACCTCGTGATCGTGTCCGAAGATCATCTCCCCTCCAACGAGTGGCGCTTAGGGCGAATTGAGCGCACTCTGCCCGGGGCTGACGGTCTCGTCCGAGTGGCTGATGTCACCACCGCGCGTGGGTCTATCCGAAGACCCGTAGCGAAGCTTATTCTGTTGCAAGACAGCAGGAGTCCTGAGCCTAAAACCGTATCGTGACTCCCAATCCCTCTATGTTCCCTCCGAATGTCCTCGTCTCCGTGCATGTTGTTCGTTCCCGCGCATAGACTAATCCACTCCCCCCTACGTAATTTCTTTCGTTACAGTTCGTTCAGCTCCCCCCTTCATAGCGACATGGCCCCCACACGTCTGCCGCACCACCGCAGCAAACGAGCTGCTCCGCAGGGCACGAACGTGTACCGATGCCGGGTCTGTCGGGGGGTTCATGCACTCCGGCAGTGTCAGCGCTTCCTGAACCTCCGAGGGGAAAAGCGGCTCCGGGCGGTGCTGATCAACAAGTATTGTCCCAATTGCTTGGCACACGAGCATTCATCCGACGCGTGCCGGACTCGCCATGGTTGCCGACGATGCGGGCAAAGGCACCACACCCTGCTCCACATGGCCGACCAAACGCCGAGACCACGTGCCTCCGCCCGGCGGCGCAGCCAATCACCCCCCTCCGGGCGTGCTGCACCCCCGCTACAACCCTGTTCCCGATCATCGTCCGACCGCTCCGCTTCCCCAGAAGGCGCACCCGAAATCTCTTTATCCTCCCTGCTCCACGCCAGGACGACGACTGTCCTGCCAACCGCAGTCCTCCGGTTGGGCAATGGCTCGAAATCCTTCGAGACCCGCGTCCTTCTCGATGCGTGTGCGGCTGAGAGCCGCATCAATCGCTCCTTTGCCCGGTCCCTGGGGTTAGCTGTGACCAAGGTCGGGGTCGACCAAGCCTGTACGGCCGTCCTCGAGTCGAGGTCCGACGAGACGTTCCGACGGAACGTTATATTCCGGGTCGAAGAGGACTTGCTCATCCGCACTCCCATCCGGGAAGTGGTGGCGCCGGTTCGGGAGAAATTCGCCACCCTGATCCTGGCCGACCCCTATTTCTATCGGCCGGCGTCGGTGTCCGTGGTACTCGGGGCAGACCTCTATCCGGAGGTCATCCAACCAGGCTGTGTGCCCGGTCATAGCGGTACTCCCGCAGCCCAGAGCACCGTGTTCGGATGGGTCGTCTCCGGCTCCTGTGGGATCTAGGCGCTCCAGAACGTTGCCGTCCCCCGTCCGTTATATGTCCAGGGTGGCAATTGCAACATGTTGCAAGGGGGGCGGTATGTTCACGCCACCGGGTGAACAGCAGTGAGCGGCGAAGAGCAGTGAAGAGTGAGGAGGGTTTTTTGATCCTCGGCATCTACGGTCACACCAGGAGGGGTGACTGGGTTTTTTCCAATGGGCATCGCCATTATTCCGAATCGAGATTTTCACCCGAACACCCGTTCTCTTGCATTTTTTACGATTTGTTAATCACTTTCAACCCGAACCATCTCCGTGTGTGCCGGGTTACCTGTGAATATTATATAAATAATAAAACCTACGTTTATTTAACCGAAGTTTTTCGTGCGTTTTAATTCACCACTCGCTCACCACAAACTGAAGAAATTGGCACCCGCCAACTCCTTGTATTTCATTTGGATCCTTCCGCCCCCCCACGAACATATAAAGAAAGTTGAAGTTTATGGGTGTCCGAATAAATGTTGTGCTGACTGTACATATTTAGGTGTAGTAGTTTGTGGTATTATGCTAGTGTGCGTTTTAGTTGTGGGGTATTGTGTTTGTGTAGTTTTAGTTGTTTTTTCTCTTTTTATTTGTGCATGTTATTGTTGGTTGGGAGTTTGTATGAGTGTAATAACATTTTGTGAATTTTGTTTAAATTTTTGTGTGTGTTGTTTGGAAATTTTTATTAGGTTAGGTTAGATTTGTTCTTTTTTAAGTTGTTGGTCAATGCTATTTTTAGTGATTAGGATAACTTTTATTTTTGCTTTGATATGTATTATGATTGCTTAGTGTGATTTCTAATTGTAGCAAGTTTTAAGTGTTATTGTGTTATTTTTTTAATTGTGTTCTGGTTATTCAATCTAGGTTATTAATTATTGTGTGCCAATCCTACCCTGTCCTTCCTTGAGGCCCCCCTTCAGATGGCTCTTCCCATCGATCTAGTTACTTCTGAGCAAATTAAACTGGAAATCAACTGCCTTAAAACAACCAAAAGCCCTGGCTACGATGGCATTGATGCAGTCACCATCAAATGCTTGCCGCCGAGAGTTATACAACTACTAGCCAACATTTTCAACAGGATCTTTGATCTCTGCCACTTCCCCACCCAATGGAAGTGCGCAGAGATCATAATGATTCCTAAACCTGGGAAACCCGAGAGCGAAGTAACCTCGTATCGTCCGATCAGTTTGCTGGCAATACTCTCCAAGATATTCGAAAGAATATTTTTGGACAGAGTGTTGCCGCTACTGGACAAAGGAAACACGATCCCAGAACACCAGTTTGGACTCCGGCAACACCATGGTACTCCTGAGCAATGCCATCGCATCGTGCAGAAGGTGCTCTATGCTTTTGAAGACAAGTTGTATTCCTCCGCTGTCTTTCTGGGCGTGAAGCAGGCCTTTGATCGAGTCTGGCATGATGGGCTCCTGCACAAAATAAAGCTGCTTCTCCCCGCCCCGTACTACATGGTACTTACATCATACATCTTGGACAGACGGTTTTACGTTAGGTGTGAGAGTTCCATATCAAGAATAGAGCACATCAAAGCAGGCGTCCCTCAGGGCAGTGTACTGGGCCCTATACTATACACCTTATATACTGCTGACCTACCAGTGCTGCAACATCCGCAACTCCTGATTGCCTCATATGCAGACGATACAGCATTCATTGCCAGCGCACCAAACCCTACGGAAGCGTCAGTGATCATCCAGGAACAACTGCTCACACTTGAGCCCTGGCTAAGCAGGTCGAACATCGCTGTTAACACAGATAAGTCGCTGCACATGACTTTCGCCACACGCAGACTCGACTGCCCCCCAGTCTGTCTTCATGGGACGCTTCTCCTGAGCGTGAATTCGGTCAAATATCTGGCCCAGATTTTTCCCAAACGTTTGCATTGCTCTGCGTATATTTTGCACAATTCCAGTATCTGTTGCGAGTGGTGAGCGGTCGTTCAGTGTTTTGGCAAGAATTAAAAACTTTCATCGGTCCTGCTCGACCCAAACTAGAGTGTCAAGTCTAGCTACCCTGTGTTTGGAAGCACAACTGGCCAGAGAATTGGACTTTGAAGAGCTCATCAACTCATTTGCATCAGTCAAAGCAAGGAAAGCCCACTTCTGAATATTTTTTTATATGGCATCGTTAAATTTTTAAAATAATATTACATTCTTTATATAAAAATGATCCATCTAATGAATATTTATAGTAAGAGCATAAAATAAATAATTTTTTTAATAAACGTTTGTATTTTTATTTCTTGATATTATCAACTCGATAACTTTATAAACATATTCTATTCTAAGACAAATTATTTATTGTGTGGCACGAGTTTACCACATTTATCAAACAGAATTGAAGTAAAGGGTTTGTGGTAGAGGGGTGGGGGGGGCCCGTAGCTTACTACCACCGGGCCCTGATATCTTCTCGACGGCCGTGTATCTGGGCCTTACTCTGGACAGGCGATTAAACTGGAAGGCGCACCTTAAAGCCAAGCGTACTCAACTCAACCTGAAGCTGGCTAGGATGCAGTGGCTCATCGGCAGCAAGTGACAGCTCAGCATTCGCAACAAGGTGATGCTGTTCAAGGCCATTATCAAGCCGGTGTGGACTCATGGCATTCAGCGCTTGGGCACGGTTTCAGACTCGAACGTAAACATTATACAGCGCTTCCAGAGCAAGCTGCTCCGCAGAATAGTTGGTGCGCCTCCATTCGTTCGCAACTCAGTCATCCACAGAGACCTGAACGTCCCATCAGTAAGCAGCGAAATTAAAAGATACGGCACTCGACACTGCTCCAGGTTAGAGATGCATGACAACATTTTAACGCTCGTTCTGCTAAATAACAGCACCCAAACAAGGCGTCTCAAAAGATGTCACCCCCTGGACCTACCCTTCAGGCAAGAACAGGACTGGTGAACCCCATTTAGCTGGATATGAAATTTTTGAAATTTTGAATCTTTGTAACATGCCATAACCACCCAATATCTCCACTCTTTTTTTTTTATTTTTCTATCTCTTTTCCTCCCATATATATACTGCTACACCTCAAGTTATTGTTAACCCCCCTTACTTAATTTGCTTATTGTCCTTCTAGGATAGATTGCAAATAAATATAGAACAAAAAAAAAAAAAAAAATTAATTATTGTTGGAATATCCCTATTCTGTTATCAAATGACAACAGTGCCGCAGAGAGAAAATCAGGGCCCGGGGGTAACCAGGTTCGGGCCCCCTACTTCCCTTCAAATAAATCCGCTATTTTCGACTGTGATGTATCGTGGGGCCCCGCTAAAAACTTCGGGCCCGGTGGGAATCCCACCTTTACCACCCCCCCTCTCGTCGGGCCTGAATGACAACATTACGCAATACTAACAGTCTTTACGCAATACTGTCATCTTTTCAATGACTGGTCGCACTTGCTTTTTAACTTCCTCTTTTGTTGTGAAAACTTGATCTGTGTGCCAAAGAACGGCAGGGCGTGATGGCAAAAAAATCATAAACAAAAATAGCCGAATAATCGTGTCATTAAGCCCAACCGACCAAACATTCGTATGTAAAATAAGTATTCAGTAAGTTACTCAATATGGAAATTCAGTTTTACTTTATTGAATTATCTTTTGAGGTTTACAATTTTGTTTGCCCTCCTTAAAGTGAGTTTCTAAACTAAACTTAACCATTCCCCAAGTTCTGCATAGCAGGCCTTAGCCATTGGCTCCACCTCTCGCGACGTTGGTGCTGGCTCAGCACATTACGCATCCGCTTGGCATCGCGTTACATTGGGGACCCTCATGATGAACGTTTTGTTAGCAGGGGCTCTCACTATTCTGATATTTTGCTGGTGCAACAACGCTGACCTTGCAACAAGTGCAATGAGAAAGGGTGCACTTGTCGATACCCTCTACTTTTGGACATTGTCTTGGGGATATGCTTGGTCGTGTGTTAACTGGCCCCCCTTTAAGTTGAGGGCCGTCCTCGGTCTTCTTGAAACTGCCCACGGCCAACCGAAGAATTCCCGGCTCCTTATTGCGGCGCAACCAGCCCAGGCAGATCAGCACTCCGCCAAACAACAGCGCTCCAACCCCTGCGGCAAACATGGCCAAAGGTTTTTTATTGATCGTTATGGCCACTTCGCTGATGTGAGCGGTGTTCTCGTCGTTCAGCCGGCGCAAGTAGGCTAGGCTGAGTACATCGTTGTGACCGGTGATATTTATTAGCGGAGCTGCGGCAACACCCGGAGAACGTTTGGGAATGCCATTTCGGTTGATCATTTTGGTGTCGTTGATCGATGCCACTCTTTCGAATGTGATTAGGAACGTGCCGTTGATCTTTTGCGGGGCGGCCCCATCCACTGTTACCTCGGCTGCTCTGTTGTTGACGATGACGAAACCCTCTTCTACCTCATCTATGGGGGGAAGGTGGCTTGGGCGTGTCTTACAATGGAGCAGCTGGTGGGCGCAAGTACTAGCCCCGGCTTCCTTGCAGAAAGTGTGCGAAGTCGTTACTTGGCAGCTATCCATCGGAACTATACGGCCGCTGCAATCCGCGATGATATTGGTGCCCTCTAGATCCAGTACAACTCCTCTGTGTTCGACGGGGACTATGGTTATTTTCTTACAACTACTTTTAACTTCAGGATATGCTATGATAAAATGGATAATGCTAGTATTTAACGCAACTTTAATGGTGCCAATTTCAAGGATTTCCCTAACGCTGATGTTAGTGGCTCGACTGTTCAATATTTCATCCACATCGGAGGAATCTAAAATCACGGGGTCAATCAAATTTACCCTTGCCAAGGTTATCGAGAGTATGACGTTTTCAATTTCGAGGCCAACGATTCTATTTCTTGCCAACAGTGTTTCAAACAAATGCGCTGTATCAACCGCCTCCTTACGGACGTTCTCTATTAATTTATTTACTCGGTCGGTCAGTTCATTTAGTTGGGCCGTGGTGCGATGGTTTATGGCCCTCTGCTGGTTGCTGGCATGGATCAATTCTGCTTCGATTAGCCTTGATTGTTCCATGTCATCATGATCCGGCGTGCCGGATATTATTTTCAGCGCTGACCCCAAAAAGTTCAGGCTCCTGGCAGTTCTATGGTGGACATTTAACACGGACAGCAGGGTTTCCAGGTGACCCCAATCGGACTGCAACAGCATTCGCATGTGCGAAAGTGGGAAGAACTCGGACAACTTTTTAGTTTCGTCAATGATTTCATAATATTTGGTTACGTTAATTGTATGTCTTAAATATTTGAAGCTGTCCCATATAATTACCTCACCCTCTACTATTGGAATATAGTCTGCGTGAGAGTAATCATTTATACGGGCCCTCGCAGCAGTAAACACTAACATTACCCCCCAGATGGGCCTGTAAAGAAAGGAAAAGATAAAAAATAAACGAATGGGATCTTAACTATTTTTTGGCTTATCTAATGTTGTCCTTATGGACACTCCTCCCCCTTATTAAGACCGTCGTCCCGAGGTCCGCTTCAATAGTTTCCTCCGTGTATAGTGGCGTCAGTTTATTTCCTAGTCTTCGATTGTTCTTTACCCACACTTTCTCTCCTACATCGAAAACTCTATTGCGCCTACCAGGGTTAACGCGGTTGATTAAATTGTCCTGCGCATCTTGCACCTTGTGCGCAATTTCTAGGTGTAAGTCAGGGTCTAAGGGTAACGCGACGTCTACGGGCCTCTTTTTTGTTACCGAATGTACTGATCTGTTATATTCCCTTGTGGCGCGTAAAATAAGCTCGACCGTGTCGCTTATTTGATGTTCAATTTTCAGGCATCTGGCTATTTCCAGCAGCGTGCTATGAAAGCGTTCTACCTGCCCATTAGATGTGCTGTGAAGTGGGGGAGCATTTACTATGTTCACCCCGAAACTGTTCGCTAACAACGATGTAATTGTTTGGGAATTAAAGGCGGCCTCATTATCACAATAAATCGTTTTTGCTCGTTGGAAGATGTTCATTATTTGTAACAGGGGTGTTTTAACGTCCTCGATAGTTCGAGATGCGATTGGCTGCACTATTGCGAACTTTGACAACTTGTCAACGCAAGTGAGAAAATATTTTCTGTCGGTTGAGAAGATGTCTATATGTTAATCTTCGCCCACTTGTGCTGGAATTGGCGTCACACCCAGTTCTTGCCGTATGGGGTGTCGGACGTACTTGGCCCTGGTGCACGTTTTACAATTCGCGACAATTTCATTGGCGAGTTTTGTCATTTTGGGAAAAAAATAGTCTTGTAGAACTTGCCTAACGTTTTCCTGTGCTGCCCTGTGTGCGCGATTATGTTCTGCCGTCATTATTTCCCTTCTCTCATTCGTGTTAAAAATGTCTGTAACGAGATTCTTGCAATGCCAAAACTTCGTTGCCGGAAAATGTCTGACGAGATCGTTCTGAATTGCAGCCAAAGTGTGTAGGTCGCAATGTATTGCGTTAACTACGTCAGGATTTATTATTTGCTTTAATTCATGAAGCAACTCTGCTGCGTCAGCGAAACGTAGCTTGTGTCGACGCTTTTCGCCAAATAGGACAAAGGTTTGTTTGGTTGGGGACTCTGCTTCTTCCAGAATCAACTGGTTTCTAAAGCAATTTAGGGGCTTGTCTGTCGTCTCGATCGTGTACGTGAGCGACAGTTCGCTATGGACCGTGGCGGCGTCCGACGGCTCTTCTGCTTCTATTGCATTTACGACTTGCCTGGACAACGCGTCCGCCACATGGTTTTCTTTCCTTGGCTTGTAAAATATCTTGGCATTGTGTTCGTCAATGAACGCTTTCCATCTTTTGATCTTTGCGTTAGGGTTTCTATCTGAAACTGCAAAGGTCAGAGGCTGGTGGTCGGTGTAGATGTTAATATCCTTAGTGCCATAAAGATATTGCCTTAGTTTTACTAATGCCCACTTTATTGCTAGGAGTTCTCGTTCGTTTGTGGCGTAATTCATCTCGGGGTCTTTTAATGCCCTAGAAATCATTGTGATAGGTTTACCACCTTGTGACAGGACCGCGCCGATGCCGTCCGCTGACGCGTCGGTTGTCAAGTCGAACGGTTTTTTAAAGTCCGGGTATACTAGCATGACGTCTTCAGAGGCTAGGGTTCTTCGTAATTTTTCAAAGGCGGCACGTTGCACAGTGTCGAATTTGACTTGTATCTTCTTTGACATGTGTTTGCTTACCGTGCCGTTTTCTCCTTTTAAGATGTTAGTCAGTGGCTTTGCTATGCCGGCAAAGCCCCGAATAAAGCACCTGTAATAACTTGCGAGGCCCAAGAACGAGCGAAGCGAGAAGAGATTTTCAGGTTCTGGGAAATGTTCTATGGCCTTGACCTTTTCAGGATCAGACTTAGTCCCGCCTCTTGACACGATGAAACCCAAGAATTCCACACTTTCTTTAAAAAAGTTAGTCTTTTCCTTGGCGATCTTCATATTAGCCTCGCTAAGTTTTTTTAAGACCCAGTCGATGTGTTTGACGTGGTCGACTTCGTTTTCTGAGAATATTATTACGTCGTCTACGTAGACATAACAGCATTTGCCGATTTGGTCTCGTAGGACGTCATCGATTGCTCTTTGGAAAATGCTGCCAGCATTTTTTAGACCAAAAGGCAATCGGCAAAACTCATACTTTCCGTTATTTACCGAAAAGGCAGTTTTCTCGCGGTCGTTTTCCGCTAGGTAAATTTGATGATAGCCTGACTTTAGGTCAAGAGTCGTAAAGTACTTGGCCTTTCCCAAATTAGCCAGGATCATGGGGATGCTGGGCATTGGGTATTTATCATCAATGGTCTTTTCATTCAGTTTCTTGAAATCAATGACCATTCGTTTTTTCTTGTTCCCCCCCTCGTCATAACCTTTTTTGTCCACTATCCACGTGGGGCTGTTATACGGTGATTTCGAGGGTCTTATTATCCCATTTCTTAACAACTCTTTTATTTCGTTGTTTACAAAATCAGTCACCCCCATCGGGTGATTATACAATCTTGTGAAAATGGGTGTTTCGTCAGAGGTGCGTATGGTGGCAACCACTGAAGTATTAAAAGGCAAAGTTTCACCGTTCGTGGAGAACGCTTTCGAGTTTTTGAGCATTATTTTTCTAAAATTCTCCTTCACTGCTTCGGGCACCACTATTTCACTCACGTTAGTGAAGTTGACGTCGCGGCACACGTGCCTTTTGAGTTGTTCCACGTGTGGACCAACTTTTATCGTTCCTGCTGAGAAATCGATTTTCGCTTTGACTTCCTTTAGGAAGTCATGGCCCATGATGGCATCAAAGCTTTCTAATATAGGGAATAAGAAAAAGGTCCCTGGTTTACCGAAAACTTGCAACTGAAATTTTCGATCTACTGTGCTAACTCCGTGCACGGAGCTAACTTGAAAGGGGAAGTCAGCCGCCACTATTCCAACTAGCTCCTTTAGGGGCTTAACATAGTTTTTGGCTGCTCCACAATCTATCAAGATTCTTAATGTTTTCCCCGCCAGCTGTCTCTCGATGAACAGCAGGTGGGACCGTTCCCTAAAAAATTGACTGAGTCTGCCTCACTTGCATTTTCGTACTCATCTTCTAATTCTTTAACCTCTGGGCCTGCCTTGTTCTCATACTGCTCTGCTGACGGCAATTCCTGCACTAGGTTATTGATTCTTTGCCGCTTTTGTCCGGAGACTCTGTCAGAGGCGTACCGGTTTTTCTGATTTGCTGCTGACTTTCCGCCCGCACGCCGCCCGAATTGTTATGATAAGTGGGCTGTTTGTATCTGGACAACGAAGGGTCGACATCCATAGGCTCCGGTTGCTGAGACTGTGACCCGTTATGATTCCTGGGTTGCCCCTGCCAATTTTTGTTGTGTTTGGCTGAGCCCTGACTTTTGGTATAGTGTGGGTTGGCCACACTCGCATCGTGGCCGTCTTTATTTCGTGGCCTGTCATACTGTTTGTTTTGTGAAAGCTGTGGGCCATCAGCCCTTAGTGCCTTCTCTTCAACTGATCGAGCATAATTTGCGGCGAAAATGCTTCTTTCTATGCTTGACTCCGCCTCTCTGGCCAACGCCAAGGCTGAGGGCAAGTCTTTGGGCCTGGCTGGAAAGACAACCGCTTTCAAAGGCCTTCTTAGCCCATTTATGAACGTGTGGAGAGCATCGTCTCTAAATTGTTCATTAAGCACCGCGGCTGCTGCCGCGTCGTGCGTCATGATGGTTTTGTTTGTTATAAGAGTTAAACGCTTTTCGACTTCGTCGTAAAACTGCATCAAGGACATTTCGCCCTGCCTACAGATGCTTAGCTCTTGCTGCAACACACGGACCGGAGTTTTGTCAGCGTACGTGAAATCTAGGCGGGCTATAATAGCGTGAAAATTTAATACTGTGTTGTATGAGAACAAATGGCTTTTGGCGGTGCCCTTAATTTTATTTTTTATAATTGACACGGCTTGAAAATGTCGCGAGCTACCGTCGTATGGTGCGAATAGCTCATAGGCATCCGTAGCGGCCTGTCGCCATGCTACATATTCCCCTTGGGCACCTGTGAAATCCGGGAGGGATTTTACTATATCTAAGGGCTCGTCGCAGGTGACGTCTGGCATAACTTTGATTCTTTCAAAGGTTTTAATTTCGGGAGCCACCGCTCTGAGACTGTTTATTTCCCCCATAAGTACGGAGATCTGTTCTTCAAATTTACCCGCTAACGCGTTCATGTACCTGTCCTTCGTCCATCGTGGGCGCTTCTATTTCTACACTCTTTTCCGCACCTTCTACTAACTCGCGGATCTCTGCGTCCGAGTCACTTTCCTTCTCCTGTCTATATTTTGTCCAGCTCATTCGGCGTGCCGAACTTATGATATAGAGGCAGCTGAAATTAGCTCACTTGGCAAGAAAGAAGACAATACGAGAGTTGGGTTTGAATGTTCTTAAGGAGTAAATGGGCCGATTTATTTTGTGAATTGGGCAAGGGCGGTACTGTGATTGACCCGCGTGGTTCTTTGGATTGCAAAAACATATAAAAATTTTGATTGAACAGTCGACTCACCAGTACATTTTGCTAATTATGTAAATTTTCCTTGTGTTGATTTTGTTGTTTTTGTGTTTCACGCTTTTTATTTTGGCTTGGTCTGCACTTTTCTTTTTTTGCTTTATTTAAATTTTAATTAAGCTTTAGTTTAATTCGTATTTTATTACACTTTAACTTCGACTTATTTTAATTTTAACCCTTTGTTTGACAAGATTAATTAAACATTTTTTTTTATATCATTGGTTTTGGTTAGCTTTTTTTTTTTTTGTGTTTCACGCTTTTTATTTTGGCTTGGTCTGCACTTTTCTTTTTTTGCTTTATTTAAATTTTAATTAAGCTTTAGTTTAATTCGTATTTTATTACACTTTAACTTCGACTTATTTTAATTTTAACCCTTTGTTTGACAAGATTAATTAAACATTTTTTTTTATATCATTGGTTTTGGTTAGCTTTTTTTTTTTTGGGTTTCACGCTTTTTATTTTGGCTTGGTCTGCACTTTTCTTTTTTTGCTTTATTTAAATTTTAATTAAGCTTTAGTTTAATTCGTATTTTATTACACTTTAACTTCGACTTATTTTAATTTTAACCCTTTGTTTGACAAGATTAATTAAACATTTTTTTTTATATCATTGGTTTTGGTTAGCTTTTTTTTTTTTTGTGTTTCACGCTTTTTATTTTGGCTTGGTCTACACTTTTCTTTTTTTGCTTTATTTAAATTTTAATTAAGCTTTAGTTTAATTCGTATTTTATTACACTTTAACTTCGACTTATTTTAATTTTAACCCTTTGTTTGACAAGATTAATTAAACATTTTTTTTATATCATTGGTTTTGGTTAGCTTTTTTTTTTTTTTTTTTTTTTCTGTTTGAGTTATTCAAACTAGAAACTTTCGGGAGTGAGTTATCAAACCCGTTGGGCGCCAAATAAGTATTCTGTAAGTTACTCAATATGGAAATTCAGTTTTACTTTATTGAATTATCTTTTGAGGTTTACAATTTTGTTTGCCCTCCTTAAAGTGAGTTTCTAAACTAAACTTAACCATTCCCCAAGTTCTGCATAGCAGGCCTTAGCCATTGGCTCCACCTCTCGCGACGTTGGTGCTGGCTCAGCACATTACGCATCCGCTTGGCATCGCGTTACATTGGGGACCCTCATGATGAACGTTTTGTTAGCAGGGGCTCTCACTATTCTGATATTTTGCTGGTGCAACAACGCTGACCTTGCAACTAGTGCAATGAGAAAGGGTGCACTTGTCGATACCCTCTACTTTTGGACATTGTCTTGGGGATATGCTTGGTCGTGTGTTAACTTGTAGTACAAGTCTTGTACACGAACTCACTGTTGACATTTTTTTTATTCCAAAGCGCTCATAATTTTTTCTTACTGAGTTTATTCGGCTGAACATTGATTTTTTTCCTTGATTTACTTATACGCCCAAATTCTTACTCCATTCACCTCATTGAACGAAAATCAGCGTTGAATGAAAATCAGCTCATGATGCCGATCACTGAACTCGTTTAGATGCATTACCGTTATGTTTGTGTTTCTTTGTTTCTTTTTGTTTTTGAGAATGCTTGCGATTGTAGGTTGAAATGAGCACAATTAGTTTAACTTTGTCATTTTGTCGCTATGGAGCAGGCTATTCTAGAAAAAATACGTACAAATATCTATACATTGGAGACCCGACATAAGGGAAGAAGCTTTGTGCAAAACAGTCGTCTAATTTAACGCGACATAAATGCTGCAAGTCGCTAAAAGAAAGCAAAGTGTTAAAAACTGTAACGGCGGAGGAAAAAAAAGCAGCTACAGATGCTTGTGTAGCATGGGTTACTGAAGATTGCCAACCCTTTTCAGCAACCAATGGACTTGGATTTAAAAAACTTGCAAGATTTTTAATTCATATTGGTGCAAATTATGGAGAAGATGTGGACATTGAAGACATGCTGCCTGATGCAACAACGTTGTCTCGAACAACACACAAAATCGCGGACGAAAAAAAAAAATCAAATAAAAGATGAATTAGCCTACATGGTGCAGAATGGTAGAGCAACTGCTACTTTTGATTTGTGGTCTGACAACTACGTCCATAGAAACTTTTTAGGAGTGACTTTACATTTCCAAAAAGAACAACAACTTTTCGAATTAATATTGGGCCTCAAATCCATGGATTTCCAACGCTCAACGTCTGCCAACATTTTGAGCAAGTTACACACACTGTTCGGCGAGTTCGGCATTAATACTTTGGAGAAAATAAAATTTGTAACTGAGGCACCAATATTATAAAAGCCTTGGAAGGAAACGTTCGATTAAACTGCAGCAGTCATTTGCTAGCAAATGTCCTGGAACGTGCTTTTAATGATTCGTTGAAGGTAGCCGAACTTGTAGAAGCATGCAAAAAAATTGTTCGCTGTTTTAAAAAAGCAAACTTGCAACATCAGCTAAAAACTTCGTTGAAAAACCATTGCCCGACACGATGGAACTCAAATTTCGCCATGTTTAAGTCCATTGTCGATAATTGGTTTAATATTAACGAAATTCTAAAAGAGAAGCAAGAAACCCAACGACTGTTGCTTATAAATATATCAACGCTTCAGCAGTTAGTTGAATTAAGCAGTGATTTCGAAGTTATACACTCGGCAGAAAAACTATGCGTACAAGCTCTATGTGAAACTTTGTTGCTAAAAAAATTATATTTCTAACTAAGATATTGACGAAATTACTTAATGATAAACGCATTATTTATGAATAAGTTGGGCAAATTTTTTTTTCAATATCTATTATAGTTTATTTTTTATAATTAAAAAACTAAAAAACAACGAATTTCAATGCAGAAAAAATATGCGTACAAACTAAGAAGCCACTGTTTTTATGCTTTGTATTGAACTTTATTTACCGTTTAATAACAAATAACTGTACTTAAAGCCTTTATACATTTCAAATGGCTTTTGTTTTGAGAAATTTTTTCATTCTCTTGAAAATTTCGCAATGGGCAATAAGTCTAAAGAAATAGATCCCGATTTGAAAAATCTCATCCTTAAACTGCGGGATGAGGGGAAAACTCTAAGGGAAATTGGCAGTATTGTTGGCAGAACACACTCTTCTGTCCAGAGAGTATTGCAAAACTTTAATTTGACCGGCTCTGTCAAGTCCCAGCCCCGTACTGGAAGGCCATCATTGCGGACCAAACGAGAGAAGAGAGACATGCTAAAAACTGTGCGTTTAAATCCTGGCATATCAGCTCCAAAGATTGGTCAGGACATAAGGGAGAAGTTTGGCTAAGATCTCCATGTCGACACAATCCGAAAAATATTGAAAAAGGAGGGGTTACATGCTCGAGTTGCAAGAAAGAAGCCTCTCATATCTGGGGCTAACAAAGTGAAGCGGATAGATTTTTCCAAAAAATATGAAAAAATGTCTCCAGACTTCTGGAATAACGTCATTTTTAGCGACGAAAGTAAGTTTTGCATTTTTGGAATAAAAGGACGCAAACTTGTATGGCGGAAACCCGGCACAGCCCTTGATGTGCAAAATCTTGCTCCAACGGTTAAGCACGGTGGTGGCGGTGTGGGGGTGTATGGCAGCAAATGGGGTGGGTCTTTATCGAGTCAACAATGGACCATAAGGCTTATAT
This sequence comes from Drosophila willistoni, assembly GCF_018902025.1. NCBI lineage: Eukaryota > Metazoa > Arthropoda > Insecta > Diptera > Drosophilidae > Drosophila > Drosophila willistoni. The sequence goes on from NW_025814213.1 coordinate 100,352, forward strand.
GGATATTTTAAAAGCCAATTTGCATGAAAGTGACGAAAAATTGGGCCTGGGTAAAGACTTTTGGTTCCAACAAGACAATGACCCCAAACATACAGCCCATAACGTGAAGCTTTGGTTGCTGTATAACACCAAAAACCAGCTGCACTCGCCACCCCAGTCGCCAGATCTTAACCCCATTGAACATCTTTGGGATGTTCTGGAGCGTAGGATTCGCTCACGAACTATTACATCCAAGGAGATGTTGAAAAATGTAATCATGGAGGAGTGGCATCAAATTTCGCCAGATGTAACCAAAAAATTGGTAATGTCAATGCCAAAACGATTGGCAGAGACCATAAAAAGGAAAGGTTATCCAACCTCTTATTAATTTTTCTTTGTTTTTGTTTGAAAAAGTGCCTTTTTTGTTAGTTTCTTTAGTTTGTACGCATATTTTTTCTGCATTGAAATTCGTTGTTTTTTAGTTTTTTAATTATAAAAAATAAACTATAATAGATATTGAAAAAAAAAATTTGCCCAACTTATTCATAAATAATGCGTTTATCATTAAGTAATTTCGTCAATATCTTAGTTAGAAATATAATTTTTTTAGCAACAAAGTTTCACATAGAGCTTGTACGCATAGTTTTTCTGCCGAGTGTATTTAAAAAGCTGCAACTTTGCAGTTCCCCATCACTATGCTACGTAGTGCCATCAATTAACAAAATGCGGCTTCTATGTGAACCACAAGCAACAGATGTATCTCCTATATTGGCCTTAAAAGAAAAAATAATTCATAATGTTGAAGAAATTTGGGTCCCAAATATCGATATATGGCATAAAGCAGCATTTTTGACAGTCGATTGTTTTTTCCTATATGCTCTGCTTCGTATCATAACCAAAAAGATTGTCCAGAAACGATCTCGCTCTGAGCTGCTCTCTTTGTTTTGTTTTGAATTGGTTTTTGTCAAGCGCCTTAAATTGACTCATTCGTGTGACGCTCTCAAATGAGTGTCGCGTAAAGAGTAATACGATTTTCGCTCACACAAAGAGTCTCAACAAAAGACAGTTTGACTAAAAAACTCAACAGAAATGATCTTTGGCTTTCGTGTGCATGTAAATACATGCATACATATACATACAGTCAGCAAAAAAAGTTTAAGTAAACTGCTTAAATTAATTTTATTTCTATTAGTACCCGTTCCATAATGGGAAAATTATTAAATTATGATTATTTTACATTAGGACATTTATTTATTAACGAATGGAGTGAAAAAGAACCGAGTTCCTTTTTTTATTTTCTTTCTACGCACCAAAAACCAAACCAAATGACGAAAAGCACGCCAAAAAAGTTTAAGTATGTTTCGTCTGTCCCGTTTACCGTTGGGTGTTTCTCGGAAATTGCAACGGTAAACTGCTTTTTTCCTTTACTTTACTTCAAATTCTTGAGTTATTATGCAATGGAATTTCATTTGTGTCAGTTTTGTGTGCGTAAATGGGTCATAATGGGTCGTGGCAAGCAAATACCTTTAGAAACGCGACAAATGATAATAAAACTGTACTTAGAGGGTAAAGGTGTATCCGAAATTGGCAGAGTGATTGGCCGACCACCCACTAGTGTTCAATCAATTCTAAAATCTTATGGGCAAACAGCTAGCCTTGAGGTTCAGCCCAGATCAGGCCGACCTTCAAAATTAAGTGCCAGAGATAAGCGACAAATTCTGAGTACTATAAAGAGTGATCCAAAAAGTCGGCACCAAAAATACAGGAGGACCTATTTCTCACCTCTGGAGTTAGCGTTCATCCGCAAACTGTGCGAAATGTGCTCCACAAGGAAGGGTACAACGCACGAACTCCTCGTAGGAAGCCGTTAATTTCTGAGGTCAATAAGAAAAAACGACTAGAATTCGCTGAAAAGTATGTAAATGAGCCGGATTCTTTTTGGGACTCTGTTATTTGGAGTGATGAGTCCAAATTTAACATTTTTGGGTCGGATGGAGCTCAAAAAGTGTGGCGAAAGCCAAATACTGCTTTACAGCTGAAAAATTTGACTCCAACTGTGAAGCATGGCGGCGGAAATGTCATGGTTTGGGGATGTGTCGCCACGAGTGGTGCTGGAAAATTAGTATTTATAGATACTAAAATGGACAAACATCATTATCTAGGAATTTTGAAGGCCAATCTCAAGGAGAGCGCGACTCAGCTCCATTTAAGTGAGGGTGCATATTATTTTCAGCAAGATAATGACCCCAAACATACGTCGTATCTTGTAAAGGAATGGTTGCTTTACAATACCAAGCAATTGCACACTCCCCCACAATCACCAGACCTCAATCCTATTGAACATATCTGGAATTTGTTGGATAAGAGGATACGAAAGCACCAAATATCCTCCAAAGCTACCCTTTCGTCGGTTTTGCGTTCCGAGTGGGAGAAAATTGTCGAAAATGACACCAAACCGTTAGTACGGAGTATGCATCGACGTCTGCTAGCAGTAATTGCTGCAAAAGGAGGCCCAACTAAGTATTAAGATATATTAAGCTACGTTTTTTTAAGTTTACTTAAACTTTTTTGGTTCGATTTTTTTGTTTATTTTTATGAATTTGCTTTTTTTTTTTTGTTCTGTATGTTAAAATGGATTAACCTCAAGACTTTTATGTTGCCAAATATTGAATAAATTATATCTTAGCACATTCATTTTCATTTCATTTCAATTACTTTTGTTTTAGCCCTATTTCATCAAAATTTGTCAAAAAATCTTCTTTTACTTAAACTTTTTTTGCTGACTGTAAATGTAAAGAAAAAGACAATTTGCTTCATTTATTTAAGCAATCGATCAGTGTTTGACTTGAGCGAAACGAAAACAGAAATAACTGTCTCGGTCAAAGCGCAAGCGAGCTAAGTCAGTCGCGACAAAAACAGTTTCTGTCTGAGTTTTTTTTAATTGTGTGAGTGAAAGACACTTATTTGCAGACAATTGAAAAGTGTCAACAGTTATTTGCGAGCTTTGGAAGAAACATTTTCATAAAAATTGGAGTATTCTATGAAATTTACATATGTATGTGATAATATTGGATATAAACCCCAGATCCCAAAATTTGAATGTGATCGGATATATATAACAATATAACACAAGTTGCAGTCAATATAATAATCGGCTCTGCTCCCAGCTCTGCCGGCATCGCTGCTTGCTGTCTACTACATACATATGTATTTCGTCACCCTCCAGTACCAAATGTCCACGGTCGACAATGTCGCCGCATCGTCGACTATACCGCCGTCGGCAGAATTTAATTCTGCCGGCGTCGACAAGCAAAGACCAGCCGACGGTGCCCGAACTATCCAGTGTCGTCGTCGGAACACTTCGTCGTTCGAAAAGAATTGAGCAAACACAATTTCTTGAAAAAAATTGACACAAAAAAAAAAGGCAAGAATAGGAAAAATGCAGCATCAAATAATATTTATTTTCATGACGGCTTTTCCATACCCTTGTTACTTATGGATGAGGGAAAAATTTGAACATTATTACCATATACATATTATTTTTATATATATGTACATAATTTGTCAATAACTTGTTACTTATAAATTGATCATTAAATAAGCATGTTCTTTTGATGTGAAACATATGTATGTAAATTTTTACATAATTTTACATGCATCGTCTTTTATGGCCAAGCATACTCTGTATTTTCGGCACGCGACAAAAAGGAAGACAAAAAAAAAGAGGGCGTCTAACGGTTAGACACGATAGAAGTGAAACCTTCCGTAAAACAAACTGAGAGAGAATGAGACGAAAGCAGCATTAGGAGCGGGATAATTATGGGTTCATTATAATATTGCTATAAAGGTCATGTTTTATTTTCTTCATTTTATTATTATTCATCCTCAATGTTTTCAATTTCAACAAATGATACGAGTGGCTTATGATAGTTAAAATATGATACAAATGCTTTGGTTTCGATGTTGTCAACATATCTTTGAAATACCGCGTCAATTGTTGTTTTTGATCGTGTTGTTGATTCAGTGCGATTGTTACACATTTTTAAACTGAATGTTGTATTGAGAAAGTCAATTAAAGGAACCGCTGCACATAGGTAGATTTTGCAAAATTAGGCGGCCAAAAGTCAAAAAAAAAAAAATCATTTTAAGAACAAACTATTGATGCACATTGTTAGGAGATACTTCCGGGAAACTAACCTCATCATTCCCACCTTTCAAAATAGCGCCCGCGCCGAATTACAGGTAGTCAAACTTCGATTATCATTCACAGTGTTCATATTTAATTCTCGCCGTTTTCAGTGATACATTTTTCCAAAGTCAATATTTATTTTTGCAAAGCTACTATCAAAGTAATTGTGATGGATATCAATAGTCCAGATATGTATCTTTATGTGTTATGTAGTACTCACCAATTTTAAGAATGTTTTGCATACATTAGCATTGTTATAAAAGACCACATTTTTTGAAACAGATTTTTCTAAAAATAAAACTTTCAAAGGGGCTTATAACTACTTTCCCTGTCCGTCCCTGTAATATTTCTTCATTTAATAATTTATACACAGTTTCAATAATTATATGAAGTTATAGTTGGCCACCTATAGTCACCCATTCACGAAATATACTTATTCAAAGTTTTTGCGCGCCGATAAAAAAAAAAAAAAAATTCGAGACCCGGTGCACAGTGGTTGTGGCCATAGCCTAAAAATCAAAATATCAATCACACAATATTTTACCAAAATGTACACAAATTGTATAACAACCTTGATGGCAAACCGGATTTTTCTGGAAATCTAACGGGACTTGCGCAAAATTCCATTGAACACATGAACACGTGTTCATGTTTGAAGCCGGACTACGCTTTGCTTGCTTTTCGCCACAACAAAAACGCTTTTCAAAGGGATAGAACGTGTGACACAGTACTCCAGAAAAATATTATTTATAATGAATTTTGAAGTTGAAGGTATTTACTTTAATTTATTCTTATTTGAAGATTAAATTGACCAATTAAATATTTTTTGTGTATTTTTGAATAACCTAACCTTTTTTGTGTATTTTGTGAACGTCCTTTTCATGTTTACTTAATGTTTTAGTTGTGTTACCCCCGGCTCCCCTCATTGTGAGTGGTATCAATGTGTTTGTCAATGTTTTAAGGTAATAAACATGAAAATGGTAGCTGCTGCTAGTTTTTTGCATTCGTTTTCGTCATTTGTGTTTGTTTATTATTTTTTGTTTTGTATAATATTTTTTGTATAATTTTTATTTCGACATTTCGCTTTTGGTATAGGTGCGTCTTCTAATTGCGTAGGTTTATCTAGTGCCTCTGGTGTGAGAGAAGTGACGAGAAGGTATTTATTTGACCTGATGCAAGGCCAAAATTTACGAACCATGGAGGAAAAACTAGATTTTTTGAAAAGTTACCTCCTCGAGTCTTCCAAAGATTCTGAAACTATCAAAAAATCTTTGAAACATAAATTTTCACATTTCAAATCACAAGTCAAACAAAGATGGTCTGGAGCAGGAAATACTTTGGAAGTATTCTTGAAAAAAAATCATTTGTGGTTAGAAGGGACCTTTGAAATACCAATTGAATCGTCAAATCGCCAAGGACGTCCTTGTAAACAGTTTTCTGAATCGAGTGATCGAAGCAAGAGAAGAAAGACTGAGGTAATACGAAGTTTGGTAAATCCTGAGGTGATAGTCCATGCTGCACAAGTGGTTTTTCAAAATGATGGGAAAAGAAATGCCTCTAAAATCCTTAAGGATATAACGAACTCACCAACACGGGCTGGCAAGTATAGAAAGTCATACTCCAAGAGTAACGAAACCATTCCTCCACTTACCCCCTTTGAAGCTCTCAAAATGTTTGTTGAGGCTGATCTGACAAGGCGACAATACGAAATAATAAGAGCAACAAACAAAGGCCATTATCCCTGTTATGATCTATTATTGAAAGCTAAACAAGAATGCTATCCACCTAAAATGGCTATGAAAATTACAGCTACTAGCGCGGAAACTGACCTTCAAAGTTTAATGGATCATACAGTAACCCGTTTATCGATTTATTTGCAAGATTTGTTAATTACTCTTAACAAAACCGAAAGAGAGTCATTAAATATTGTTTGCAAATGGGGATGTGATGGCTCACAACAACAGAGGTTTAAACAAAAATTTGATGATGATGTCGACTCTGATGCAAATATATTTTTAAGTTCTTTTGTTCCCTTGCAAGTTGTTTGTGGAAAGGACCATAGTCTTGCGTCGACCGAAGTGTCTATAGATCAGAATGTTTTTAAATTTAATCATATTATGAAGATGACCATGGTTGATGGAAAAGTGTGTAACGCGGCAGTGGCTTCAAAATTGATACTGCCAAATACGATACTATGACCCCCACTAAGCATAAAATTCTATTACATGGAGCTAGCATAATTGAAAATGCATTGTTGCCAATTGGACAACTATCCGAAGAAGCAGCAGAAGCGCGCAACAAACATTTCCGATCATACCGTCTCAACTTTGCAAGAAAGTTTACAAGGGAAGAATGCAATCGCGACATCTATTAAAGGTTGTTATTAACTTCCGACCCACTCATAAGCTGTATGAAATCAACAAAAAAAAAATCACATGAACCATTTTTAACGGAAACCATAAATATGCTCATTCCTGCTGAGCCAAATGATAGTGCTGAGCATCACGATTTGGACTCGGAAGCAGAATAAACATATTCGTTTTTTTTTTTAATAATATTATGTAACTCTGAATTTAAAAATAATAATATAATCTAATAGATAAAGCCAACTTTTGTAATGTTTCATTTAAAGTTAACCCATATTTAATAGAAAACCTTGCTATTTTAGTATTAAGTTAAAAAAAAAAATGTATTTTAATAGGAAATTAATGTATTTTAATAGGAAACAATAATATTTAATTATTTTTTCCATTTAAAGTGTATTTTATTGAAAAAATGTTTTTGGCCGCCTAATTTTGCAAAATCTACCTATGTGCGCTGTGTCCAATGCAAAATTTACGTTAAAATCGCCACTTAAAATCATTGGAACTTTATCGTAATCTTTTCTAAGTATCCGCGATACTTCTGATGTATACTTTATTAAATTTTCATGAATGAATTCCGTGATGCTATTTATTGATTGATTGGGTGAAATATAAATTGCCACAATTAAAACTGTTTTTCCATTGCTCAATCTGGTTTCGCATGCACATATTTCTCCCACTTTAAAGAGCTGAACAGACAGTGATTCTAGTTGCTGTGCATTCATTCATTATATATTTTGTGATACATTTTTTTTTACTTTTTATACCCTTGCAGAGGGTATTGTAAAATTGGCCAGATGTTCGTAACGCACAGAAGGAGGCGTTTACGACCCCATAAAGTATATAAATTCTTGATCAGCATGAGAAGCTGAGTTGATATAGCCATGTCCATCTGTCCGTCCGTCTGTGCGTATGCGTTTTACTCAGCCGTCTTAAGAGCTATCGGGATGAAATCTTTTTTTGGGGTTTTTTATTACCCGGGTAAGATAAAGTATGAAAATCCTTAGGATCGGACCACTATATCATATAGGTCTAGAAGAAAACATTTTGCGGACATGGCTATATCAACTCAGCTTCTCATGCTGATCAAGAATTTATATACTTTATGGGGTCGTAAACGCCTCCTTCTGTGCGTTACGAACATCTGACCAATTTTACAATACCCTCTGCAAGGGTATAAAAAGGAAATAAAAAGTAAATAAAAATGTATCACAAAAAAATATATAAATATATAAAAAGCATTATGAATAAAAAGCATTATGAAAAACTTCGACCAAGCTGGGAGTCGAACCCCGGACGCCCGATCGCCAAGCGAGCACACTAACTACAGAACTCGACGGCAATTTACAAAGTGTCGACGTGGCTTGGCGATCGGGCGGCCGGGGTTCGACTCCCAGCTTGGTCGAAGTTCTTCATAATGCTTTTTATTTATAATGCTTTTTATATATTTGCATCTCATTCTCTCGCAGGCTAAATACTATAAGATCTATATGTGTCTCTGTTTAGTGTCGCTTTTTCGTTTCATCGAGTCTGAAATCACTCCCAACGATTCTAAAGAAGTTTTCACTTCAAAAACAAAGTTAAAGCGGAACATTGCATTGTTTTTTTTATTTAACATTTCAGCACGCGTCGCTTTGTAATTTTCGTTTCTCTTTGCATTTGATTTAGAATTGCGTACAAGACAGTTGTCAAAGATTACAGTGAGAAAGATTACAGTAAGAAAGATTACAGTGAAAATATTTAAATCATGAAAAATTTATAAAGGTAAGTTTGCATGCATTTCAAAATAAATCAAATGAAGTTTAATAAAAATAAATTGTAACAATAGAAGTGACAAATTTTAATTTTTTATGTTGCAGAGGGTATTATAAAATTGATCAGATGTTTGTAACGCACAGAAGGAGACGTTTTCGACCATATAAAGTATATACATATGTATATTCTTGATCAGCATGACAAGACGAGTTGGAATCCGTCTGTCTGTCTGGATCAACAGCTTATTGTAAATAAATAAAATTAGTTAAAAATTAAGAATAACTATATAAATAAATATAAATATTAAATAAATATAAATAAAAAATATAATATAATAAATTGCTGTGAAATAAAAATTTAATAAATGAATAAATTAATCAAAAGAACATTTTGTATTTTGTTTTTTATTTTTGTATGGACAACACTATCGACATTCAACGCAATTGTCGATGGAACGTCTTCTGACGCGCATGCAAAGAAAATCCATCGATCAACGGTCGACATTCAAAGCAAATGTCGCTGGAACGTCCTCTGACACGAACGCAAAGAAGACCTGCCGACGTACCGTCGACGTTCAGAGGAAATTTCTTTGCAAATGTCCCTCAAAACATTTTCGAAAAACCATCCGCGGACATACCGTCGACTTTGTCGCTCAGTTGTCCCGATTGTCCTTATTGCTAGGTCATCTAATGTTAAATGTCGCCGCAACTTAAATGAGCGTGTCGCCGCTATGTCCCCCAAGACAGCGGACATGTCCCCGCAAACTCTACGGAGAGTCTCCGCAGACGCGTACTGCAGGGTGCATCAACAGAGTACATGCATACACACACAGACTAAACCACAGCCCGGCACTCATATCCCCCGGGGGACGAACACGATCGGCACCTCGTATGCGTGTAACCGAATGGCTGCCGAAGTCCTCACACAGAGCATGAGGGTTGATTTAGTTGCTCAGCGTTTCGACGCGAGCACATCTATGTCGCTTTGCTCGATCGCTTTACATGAAAAAATCGATCCCTTCATTCTTTTTATGTAACTGGCTACTTTTGCAAAAATATTATAATATAATCATATTATGCAAATACTTCACTAATATCATCGAATCTTCGAGCATTGTAGGTAAAAAGGGTGCAATTTCAGAGCATTCTACCTGCAATTGCAGTTTCTTGCACTTGTCCTTGTTTAGAAATGCATACGATAAAAAAACAGAATGGGAAGTGGGACAAAAAATATATTTTTAGCAAAAGTAGGTAAAAAGGGTTAACTCGCTACCTAAAAGTCAAGATTTTCGCGAATCCGCGGTCCACTTTTTAGTCGTAATTGACCCTTCAAATTGTGTCAAAGGGTTTTCTATCGCATTTATAATTTTTTTGCTTTCATCACATGCAATTTGCGCAGTGTAAAGCAACTTACGCACACAAGCAAGCGCACACATACAACTACATCTTTTCAGCGCTCTCTTTGTGCCGGGCCCTGGACTAAACGCTACATAAACTCTATGTGTATGCGTGCGCTGCTTTGCTTTGGGAATGAGGGAAGAAGAAGAACAAATTGTAAAATAGAGAGTAAAATTGTTTTGTTTGTATATTGATGAATTGAGTTGCAGAAAACAAATTTTGAATATGTAAAATTATTATTACCAAGGACTACAAGGGTATATAAACTTCGGCATAGCCGATGTTAGCTTCTTTGATATTTTTTGTTAATTTTCTTTTCGTTGTCATTGAATATGAAAATATATGTATAATCTGTTGTGAAATTACGTATTTTGATTTCCTGGACTTAGCACATGAACAAGCTCATACGCGTTGATTTAAATCAATGTTGTGCTGAAATACGCCCAAAAGATCGGTAGCACATTGATCATGAATAAACTCAACAGTGAGTTCGTGTACATATGAATGTTTTATCGGTTGAGCCGAATGGTACGATTATTCGGATAAGCCGAAATTTGTACCGAAGGCTGTGCATATACGCAATTCGTATGGTCATCAGCATGAGCTGATTTTTACTCAACGCTGACTTTCGTTCAGGGAGTGGAATTGAGTCAGAATTTTACCGTATGAGTAAATCAAGAAAAAAGTGAATTTTGCAAATCTCTGCTGTGTGCATGTGGTCCCGGTGTTGCAGTCAGAAAATAATCAAAGGAAAATAAATAATCATCATATAATATTAACCTTAAACAATAGAAAACTTTGAATAGGGATTCCGGGAGAAGGAAAAAATAACCCAATCTTCATTCGTTGAATTCAAAATATGAACTGATTTTATTTACAAAAGTACGGAGTTTATATAGGAAATCTAAGGCTCTAGGAGGTAACAATTGTTCTTAAGGAGATCTAATTCTAGTACGACTCACACCCACGTATTCGGGGGTTAAAAAATTGTTATTATTTTGGGCACGGCGTCGACCACCTGCCGTCGTGATCGTTTGGGTTAGTTTACAATTACAAATGTTTTTCCCACAACGCGTGTGGCTGATTGTAATTCTAGTCATATGCTAGGTTAGTTGTTTGTGACAAAAGTACAGTTGTATTATATTTTCTTTAGTGCATCTGATTGGGTGAAGTTGCTTCAGATGAACACGATGTTTATTCTTAAACAGAAAACTTTAATGGAATATTAGCATCATAATTCAACAGTTTATGGGCCCAGTCCATGCCAATTTAAAAAAACTATAAAATTAAAAAAAAGTTGTGAAATTTATTTGTGCGTGCATCTCTCTTTTTTTGTTGTATACAGTACCGCTTAACTGAATAGGTTTGACTTAATTTTTAAACTTAGAACTTAATATCTTTATAACGAGGACTCGGATTTTAATCAAATAAATTTTGTTAAATAAAACCATTAATTATTTATAAAATACAAACGTTTTTTTCCTTTGGGTTTGGATATTATACTTTTCGTATTATATTTTCAAAAACATAAGCGAAAATCTACACTTTTTTTGGCACAAGTGAATAGGTTTGACCCACAAAACTATAAAAAAAATTATTCACAGCAATATTTCATGGCACTTGGTAAGTTAAATAATAAAAGACACTATTTCTGCATTATTTAATATGCGGTTTGACCACCCTTATTCTTAATTATTTCAAACATTCGAGTTGATAAGGAATCGTAATATTTTTTAGTTTCACTCACAATCAGTGAAATAGTTGACCAGGCTTTTTTAATCGCTTCAACCAGGGTCGCCGAGTCTTGAAATTGTCTTCCCCCTTCATACACTCTTCGCATTCATCTTTGATGAAACAAACTGCAGCTCACAAGTTCCATAAAAAAATATGGCTTCCCGAACCATTACGCCTCCCGTACCGGAGTGATGACGACTCAAAAAGCATTCCTCTTTTCGTATATCGTGAAAATAATAGTTATAGCCATCCGGTCCGTCGAGATTGAACTTTTTTTCGTCGGAGAAGACCACAGCCTTTCACTCCGAATAACTCGTTTTACCGTTGCCAAACTAGTATTTACACCGCATTCATCCCTGATTTTACTGGCAGAGAGGTGGGAATTAGAAGCAGTTCGAAGGATTAGTCGCCGCTCTGATGCCGTTGTAGCATATTTTTTTCCTCCTTTCATTTTTTCCCGTAATCTGCTTCATTACGAAGAAACTTGTTTACCACGTTTTGGCTTCGACCAATTTTCTTTGCTATTTCATTATATTTTAGGCCAGATTCAATATAGCCTTTAATTTGACCTTTTTCAAAATCGGTTAAAAATTTCCCGCGACCCATATTTTAAAAAAATGGTAGCATTTACTTTAAATTTAAGTAGACCAAAGAAATTATGTGTTTTCAATCACGCAGTCAATCAAAAAGTGAAGTCAAAGTTGTCAAACCTAATCAGATGAGCCAAAAATAGACGACACATTTAGAGAATTTCACGATGAAAGCAAAATTCTCAATTACCGTTGCATAGAACGGGTTCTTTTTGCATTTTTGTCATATTATGAGTAACCAAATAAGAGTTAAAAACAAAAAAGAAAGAAGGAAAAAATGCCATAGGAACAAAGAGAGAAGAAAAAATAGAAGAAATATTATTCAAACCTATTCAGTTGAGCGGCACTGTACATATGTATATATAATACATACGTAGGACATGGAAAAGAATAAGTATAATATTAAGCCTTTCTATTGTGATAAGTATTCTACATGGAAATTTAGACTTGGAGCTTTATTTACCGAATTAAAAGTAATTAAAGTAATTGATAAGCCAATGCCTAACGAAGTAGATGATACTTGGAGGCAGCTAGGTGCTGGCTTCAAGTATTTGAGCTAGCATTAATAGAATTCGAATTTGTAAACTCTTCGGTTGATCGCTGTATATACATACATATGTATATTCTTGATAGAGGTGATATTAGGAAAAACATATATGTGTTATTATATGTTGATGACTTAGTAATAGCATCAGGAGATATGATTAAAATGAATAGTTTTAAAAAATATTTAAGCGAGAGGTTTAGAATGACTGACTTAAATGAGATACGACATTTCATTGGTATCAGAATAGAAATGAATGAAGACAAAATATATTTAAGCGAAGCAGCATATGTGAAAAGAATTTTAAATAAATTTAACTTGGATAATTGCAATTCTGTCAGTATAAATAATAAATAAACTAAATTATGAGCTTCTTAACTCAGATGAGGATTGCAACGCTCCTTGTCGGAATCTTATTGGCTGTTTAATGTACATAATGCATATCTAGCTAGCATAATGTACATCTAGCTACTGCCATAAATATCCTGAGTAGATATAGTAGCAAGAACAATGCTGAGTTATGGCAATGTTTAAAGATATTTAAAGGAAACTATTAATATAAAACTTGTTTTTAAAAAGAATACATGATTTGAAAGAGTTTTAGTTGGCTATGTAGATTCTGATTGGGGTAGTAATGAGATCGATAGAAAAAGTACATCTGGATATTTATTTAAAATGTTTGTTTCTAATCTAATTTGTTGGAATACAAAAAGACAAAACTCAGTGGCATCTTCATCAACTGAAGCTGAATATATGGCTCTTTTTGAAGCTGTTAGAAAAGCCCTCTGGCTGAAGTCTCTTCTAAATAGTGTAGATATAAAACTTGAAAACCCCATTAAAATTTATGAAGACAACCAAGGTTGTATTAGCATTGCAAATAATCCCTCATGTCATAAAAAAGCAAAACATATTGATATAAAATATCATTTTCTAAGAGAAAAGATAGAAAATAATGAGATTTGTCTTGAGTATATTTGTACAGATAACCTACTTGCTAATATCTTCGCCAAACCACTTCCTGCTGGAAGATTTGCAGAATTACGAAACCAATTGGTAATATGTACTACAGGAAGAGTGATCGTCCTGTACTGATGCCGTAGAAGGAGAAATACTTAAAAAAAAACTAATACATGCTTTATGAAATAATTAAATTATTAATTTTAAGTTTTTTTTATCTAAATTTATGAATTGTCAAAGTAATTTTATTTTTAAAGTGATCTGATCGAAGTTTTTCTGGGTTTTCCCTCGCATCCCCGAGCAAATGCTAGCATTCCCAGAGTGCACACCGACCACATTAGTATAAGCTAACAATTGAATATTAATCTTGTTCTTAAATATTTTAATTGCAAATGGTTTTTTTGAGGGGGGCGTGTTTTGGAATACCCCTATTCTGTTATTAAATAACAACATTACGCAATACTATCAGTCATTTCGCAATACTGTCATATTTTCAATGACTGGTCACACTTGCTTTTTAAGTAGTATAGTTCGGTGTTGCAGTCAGAAAATAATTAAAGAATAAATAATGTAATGTAATGTATTATGTTGTTGGTGAGAGCTATTACGTCTGTGGATTCTTTTGTGTCATTCGTTAGTGGTAGGATGCTTTTATTTAGGGTATTTAAGGTCTCAATTTGTTTTACTAATTCGTTAATTATGTTTTTGTAGTTGGTTAATTCTTTTTCATTTTGTGATCTGTTATAGTTGTTTTGGTGGTTTTAGTTATTGTTGTAGTATTTGTATCTTGTGTAGTTTAAATTCGGATTGTGATAGTTGTAGGGGTTGTTTTGCATTGTACTTGTGGTTGGTTTATGTTTTGCTTGATGTTTATTAGAATTGTAGTTAACTTTGTTGTGTTGTAAGTTGTTGTAGTTCGTGTTTTGATAGTTGTAGGTGTCATTGTTATGGTTGTCATTTGTAGGTATGGCTGGGTGGTTCCTTTCCAGCTTGTGGTGTTGGCGACGCTTACGATTAGAAGGGCCTGCCCTTGCTGTAATACGAGCCAGCTCCTCTGCGTAGATAGGGCATCCTCTATAACTTGCTACATGCGAGCCATTGCAATATGCACAGATTGGATTGGGGTTTTTGCCAATCTCGCAGTCGCCTGTAAGGTGAGCCCTTGCACACTTCACACATCTCGGATCCAAGGGGCAATAATTTTTTGTACGTTTGAATCTTTGACATCGATGGCACTGAATTGGCAGCAACCGCCTTCTTTGCTGCTCAATTACCACTTCTTGACTGCATAGAACAGTCATCTGGACGATTTTTTCAGTTAGTCCCTCTTGTGGTGACAGTTCCACTTCGTAGATGTCTAGGACTTTGTTTGAGTGGGTACTTTTCATGAGGTCCATGTAGCGTACTTGGTAGCCCAGTTTCTCAAGCTCTTCTCTGATCCATTTTGCGTTAGTAGTCTGGTGGAGGCCTTTTATTACAATACTGTAGCCTCTGAGATCTGGAGGCTGGTAGGTGAAGGCTTTGACATTGAGTGACTTTAGCTTGTCAACTGCCTCCCCGTAGGTTTCCAGATAGCAGCAGTTAAAAATCTTATTTTTTTCTTTCAGGCTTGTTAGTGAGGGATTATTGAGAAGTGCATTGGTCATCTGGCGATGAGATTTTCTTTATGTGTGCCATATGGACCGTTGTACCTCTTTGTTTCTCTCTTGTGTGCGTGTACGTGTGTGGGTAGACCGCTAGCTTTCTTCCTTGTATATACAGTATGTCAAACAATTCTTTGCACTAGCAAAGTTGGCACTAAAATTTATATTCACTACGGTATTTCAACGTTATTTCATATATTTTTGAACAATTTTTTGGCTTATATTATAAACAAAACAGTATATTTTCATTAAAACTAATCAAAATTAATATTAACTTAAGTATAAAATGAAAAACAAAACAAAAACTTAAACGACTCAGAATTTCAACTGTCTATTAATTCCTTGCAAAAATGCAAACTCAAGTACAAAATAAGGTAAGAAATGTTAACAAAAAACCAGAGGGCCGGGGCTAACTTCGACCGCGTCAAAGTTTGTATACCCTTGCAACATTTTTGGTAACTCTTTCCTTACCTATAGCCATCAAAGTGGAAAAACGTTTAAGCTAAAAGGGCTAATGTGTCCGAAAGAACGGCCTACAATCTTAACATAGGAAATAACGAAGATATTGATCGAAGTCACTGTTTTCCACCGATCGTTTCTATGGGAGCTATATAACATAGTTACCCGATCCTTATCAAATTTGGCACAGTCATTAAAAGATATATTAAACTAACAAATGTTTAATTTGAAAGCAACCCCGTCAAACGTAACGAAGTTATTGACAAAAGTCACAGTTTTCGAAAGATCGTTCCTATGGGAGCTATATGATATAGTTACCCGATCTTGATCAAATTTGGCATAGTAGTTAATATGTGTAATTAACTTACCAATATTAAATTTCACGACAATAGCTCAGAAAATAATGAAGTTATTGAAAAAAGTCACTGTTCGTGACTTTGCCATTTGTATGGGAGCTATATGATATAGTGATCCGATCCGGCTGAATTTAAGATATACAACGCCTGCAGTATATACAAGCCTACATGCAAAATTTCAGCTCTGTAGCTCCAACGGTCTAGGAGGAGTTTGCGTTGATCCAGACGGACGGACGGACGGACATGGCGATTTGAACTCGTCTCGTCGCTGATCAAGAATATATATACTTTATATGGTCGGAGATGCTTCCTTCTATGCGTTGCACACTTTTGACCAAAATTAATATACCCTTTTTGCAAGGGTATAAAGAGCAAGCATTAATATTTGCACCCAGGATCTGCACAAATGGGACTTGTGCTTGGGATCATTATCCTGGTATAATTTATATTTCAGTTTTTGTGGATTGTGGGGATCGAGAAAGACAAAATTTCGCGCACTTTTTGTCAATTCATTACGCAATATATCCAAATAAAACTCTTTTGTCATAATCTCGTTAAAAATTCGGATCTCTCCAACGCCTTTGGATGAATACATCCCCATACAATTACGGACAATTTACCAAATTTGACCGTGGGAATTATATTTTTTTTTTTGGAGTGCAGTTTTTGGTTTTCTCCAAACTTTTGATGGACCATCGTGATAGTATAGCATTATCTTAGTCTCGTCACAAAAAATTACGTTTTCCCAGTAGTCCGACGGCTTTGTAATATGCTCAATCGAAAAAGATAGCCTCTTGGAAATATTAATTGCAGGCAACAAAGGCTTCTGACGGGCAGTTCTTGAACAGTACTGATTCTTCTTTAAGACTTTTCGAAATGTCTTATGTGACACCTCCTTCCCACAATCGGTTTTTATTGCCAATGACTTGTTTGGGGGTTATTGTCAATGCCTTTCAAGATTTTAGACTCATCTCGTCTACTAAGCGTAGGTGGTCTGCCTCCAGAACTTTTATGCTCGAGCCAATTGTTGGTGTTTTGATTATATAAAATAAGCTAACATTAAGACAATTATAATATAGAACAAATGGAAATGTATGTCAATTAAGTATGTAACCCGATTATAGATATCGATGGCTCATCAGTCATAAGTAGATCTGATATGGTCAGCAGTAAGATCAGATACCAAATGTAGCTACATCGGGTGTGCATCGCTGTGTCTTTGGCCCCCATCTCTACCTTTGTAATCTCACTCCGAGGTCCACCCAATTTATGTGTTGGTTGCGACAACTTTTAGTCACTGGTTTATGTGCTAGTGCCTAGATATATATATAAATAAATAAACATTTAATAACTTCAAGAAACACTAACGTCTTTCATTGAACATTTTGGTGACCGCGACATTGGCGGCTCCAAGTTAAAAGAATAACAGACTTGGTGAAACCGTCATCAAGCGAGAACATTTGGTCAACTCAGGCGACCAATCTCTCAACAAAAAGGAAACTGGTCAACTAGGCGACTACTTTCTTTGCACGCTTTGGACACGACAATCCTAAGCGAGGGCACAAATTGATGAACATCTCACATCAATCTGGGGTCCTGACTAAAAACATCGCAATTGATTAACTTGGCAATCATTGCGTAGCCACCTTGGCGAATAAAAAAGATTTATTGGAAAACTAGGAGTTGGTTTTCCGCAACGGGGTAGCAGTGCATGCCCATTGAATAAAAGTTGATCAACTAGGCGATCACTTTATAAAAAACATTTAACAACGATTTGTGTCAACGAGGCGACCAAATCATAAAAAGTTATTTTTATATAAAATAAAGTTTGATCAACTCAACTCTGTTGCATTCCCTGGCGTCAGCAATATCTGACGTAGTTAACTCGGTCAGTAACCCAGGTAGTACGCACGAGTGTAGATTTTGGCATTGATCAGCAATTTTTTAAACAAAGAAAAGAAACTCAAAAAATTGGTTTCACTGTCGTGGCAGTTATCAGTGTAAAAGAATAGGTATATTGGAAATAAAAATAAAACTATTGTTAAAACACTAATCAAAAGGCAACTTCGATTTATTTCTTATTCTTATTTGTGCTACACTTGTCCAATTTTAGGAACGAGTCGGAGCGTTCCCTGTCTTTGACAAAATAAATAAACTCCCATCGGGTCAAGTACTAGTACAGATAAGCAATTACATAAGAATATAAAGGAACATGGAGGAGTTTTACAAACAGCAGACAGAACGAGGAGAGGCAATCCAGGCCTTTATTCGGAATACCAAAAAAGATTCTTTCTCCAGGAAAACGAAGCCATCTTATTTCGAGGAGAAACTTGAGCTCCTGGAATACATGTGGGAGAACTTCGAGAAAAGTCATCAGGAGTTGATTGACAAATTAAATAACGTGCCAACTGAAGGTAACTACTTTGTAACGGACTATTTCAGCAAAATGAAGACGGTTGTATCTAATATAGTGGAAGATTGGAAGGACCATTTGGCAAAAATAAAGCTAGAGAGACAAGCTCGCCAACGAGAGGAAGAGCGAGTCATGATCAAACCACTGGTTCGTAAGCAAAGTGCTCTGCTGGAGTCATTGTCCAGGACATTAAGACAAATTGTGCCTGAAGATAAAATGACTTACAAATCGGTAGTCGACAAATTATGGATGCAAATTGAAGAAATCCATTATGAGATTCATCGGCTAGCTGAAAATCCAGCCGAAGCCGGATATAATATAGCTACGTTTGTGGCCGCAGAAAATACAATGCTGAAATTCTGTGTGGCACCAGAAGAAAATGTAGTGATACAATCACCACCTGTATTGCAATCGATACAATCATTGCAACTACCCAAAATTCCCATTCCAAAATTTGATGGGGATTATCTGAAATGGCAACAATTTCATGACATCTATAAAAAGGTGGTTCATGAGTCAAATGTATCCACGATAGAGAAAATGTGGTACTTAAAATCAAACCTTTCTGGAGAAGCAGAGAGATTGATACGGAATTAACAGAAGCCAATTACAACACTGCTTGGTCAGTGTTGCAGGAACGTTTTAATAACAAACGAGTTCTAGTAACAGCCATACTGGCAAAGCTGTTTGATCACCCAAATGTGGGAAATGACGCAGCTTCTATAAAGAATTCATGCAAATTCTAACATTTTTGAATCATTGCAAGCCTTAAAAAATGTAGGCGTCAATATGGAATCGTCAGATGCTGTCATAATGTTTCATATGACAAGAAAATTGGATAGATTCAACCACGCACTATATGAGCAATCTCTTTCCAACACAAGGGCTCTGCAGGAAGTAAAGGACTTCCTATCCTTCTTGGAACAGCGCTTCCTAACATTAGAGGCGATTGGGAAACCAAGAAACGAAAATCGCAGCATTGAAAACCCAAGTCCAAGGAAGACATGCGCTACAGCATCTGGGACAAACAGTACCCTGTGTGCTTTCTGCGAAAGAGCAAAGCACAAACTCTTCCAATGTGAAAAGTTCAAAATTAAATCCGTAGCAGAGCGGCTTAATTGGGTGCAGAGACACAAATTGTGTGTCAATTGCTTCAAGCCGGACCATATGGCAAAAAATTGGTCTTGGAGGGGATGCTTTAAATGCGATTAAAAACATAACACAATGTTGCATTTAGAAACAGGCAACCAAATTGCTACATCTGCTTCTGCAGCTTCTGCGTATGAAATTGGCAGAAAATACACCCTGTTGGCAACGGCCAAGGTAGTGGTAAAAGGGATCAATGAAAGGAAAGGAGAATTTCGAGCACTCCTGGATAGCGGCTCTCAAGTAAATCTCGTCTCAGAGAGACTGGTAAAGAAGTTATCGTTAAAAATTAGCGAGACTCATGTGCATATAAATGGAGTGGGTGGTCAACCACAGATAAGCAAGGCGCGAGTGAGCTTGGTTGTAAGGTCAAGATACAACAAGTTCGCAATGCTAGTTGAGGCATTTGTATTGCCACACATAATAGGTGACCAACCCACAGAAGAAATAACGCAGAAAGTCACATTACCAGACAACATTCAATTAGCGGACCCAACATTTGATAAACCCGGAAAAATTGATATGCTGTTGGGAGCTGATGATCACTATGCTATACTGCTACCAGAAAGGAGACGGGGCAATCGAAACCTTCCAACATTACAAAACTCAGAGTTTGGATGGATTGTTGCTGGCAGAATTAATATGTCAACGTCAGCTTCAATCACATGTATGGTAGGCATGACGAATCCAGAGGAATCACTGGAAAGATTCTGGCAGCTAGACACACTAGAGCCAATAAAAAGGTACAGGAGTCCGGAGGAAGAGTATTGTGAAAAATTCTTCCTCGATAACCTACACACGGCGGCGGACAATCGACTAATTGTAAAGCTTCCATTTGCTGAAGAGGCGTCATCTCTTGGAGAATCTAGGGAAGTAGCCATAAGAAGATTCATGTCGTTAGAGAGGCGAATGAACCCTGACATAAAAAAGGAGTATGTAAAATTTATGTCAGAATACGAACAGCTTGGACATATGAAGCAAGTAATGGTAGAACAAATTCCAAAGAACCATTACTTTATACCGCATCATTGTGTACTAAAACCAGAAAGTACCACCACCAAGCTAAGAGTGGTATTTGATGCATCATGCAAAACATCATCAGGAAAATCACTGAACGACATTTTATATCCTGGACCAGTTATACAGAGTCAACTCTTCTCAATTCTTCTGCGGTTCAGGACACACAAATATGTGTTCACGGCAGATATTGAAAAAATGTATCGTCAAGTTTGGTTAAACCCTGCCGATCAATTCAATCAGATGATTGTGTGGAGAGAGGATCCAAGTCAAGAACTAAAGTTTTATCGTTTAAAAACGGTAACTTATGGAACCACGTCAGCCCCATATTTAGCGACGAAGTGTCTGGAATATTTGGCACTGAAAAACATTGAAAAATTGTCGTCTGGAGCATCAGCATTAAAAAATGACTTTTATGTTGATGATTGTCTCACAGGAGCAGACAGTTTACCAGAAGCCCTGCAAATAAGACAAGAGCTTCTAGAAATCTTGAAACTTAAGGATTTCAACTTAGGAAAATGGTGTTCAAATAGCAGTCAACTTCTAAAGGAAATTCCAAAGGAAGATACGATTGCTGACATCAATCTCGGTGACACACTGGAACAAACAAGTGTCAAAACATTGGGAATCATATGGGCGCCCAAAAAATACCATTTATGTGGAAATGCTCAAAGACATACAAAAGGAATAACCAGACGAGTGGTGCGGTCAAATCTTTGATCCCCTAGGACTGTTCGCACCGGTAGTGGTAAGAGCGAAAATGTTTCTTCAACATGTTGCTACCGAACGAATTGAGATGGATGGTGACCTACCGCCGTATTTGGAGAGGATGTACAGGCACTTAACCACATGCAAATTCCAAGGCATATTTTTGATGGCAAGGTCCCCACTACAAAGGAATTGCATACATTTGTTGATGCATCAGAAAAGGCGTATGGTCCGGCAGTTTATGTCCGATCAACCTATAAAAATGGCCAAATTTCGGTCAGATTGTTGTGCGCCAAGTCGAGAGTGGCTCCCCTGGAAAAACAGACACTGCCCCGGTTGGAACTATGTGCAGCTGTACTTGGAGCTAAACTCACGGAAAGAGTTCGACAGGATCTCCAATTCGGATCAGAAAGTGTGGAATCATTCCTCTGGTCAGACTCAACACGGACGGATAGAGTTCGACAGGATCTCCAATTCGGATCAGAAAGTGTGGAATCATTCCTCTGGTCAAACTCAACAGTAGTACTCTCGTGGATTAATTCACGGGCATCACATTTCCACACGTTTGTGGCTAATCGGTTGACAAAAATACACGCAGTATCACATCCAAGGCAATGGCGGCATGTCATCAGCGCTCAACGCAGCTGATGTTCTGTCTCGAGGCATATCAGCAGTTCAGCTTAGCACACATACATTATGGTTGTATGGGCCACTATTTCTGCATGGTCCACAACGTGGCTGGCCAGCACCATTTAAGCCTACAGAGCACACGATGGATACCGCTGAGAAGAAAACCAAGGTATTCAGCATGGTGACTGCCACGGCAAACAACAAGAGTGAATGGATATATACGGTAAATCACAGAAATTCGTTTTACCGGCTACAGCGAATAGTGGCATATGTGCTACGGTTTTGTCGCAAGCAGAACAGGAAACCAACGGCTCAGTTAGACTTGGAAGAGTTGGACCAAGCACGGAGAGTGATCATTAAGCAAATTCAAGAAACAGGATTTGCATATGAATTACGGCACTTAAAGAAACGACCTGATCAACCGCTAGATCGCAAAAGCACGGTGGCAACGTTGCCACTAATACTGGATGAAGATTCAATCATACGAGTAGCAACTAGGCTACAACAAGCACCAGTATCAACGGAAACAAGGAATCCATATCTCTTGCCGTATAATGATCCGGTGGTAAAAATGATGCTACGGAAACTTCATGAAGAGAATCTTCATTGTGGACATGAGGCACTACGCGGAATAGCTCGGCAACAGTACCACATCATTAAGGTGAAACCGATGGTCCGGAATGTGATCCAGGGCTGCGTAGTATGCACCAAGTACCGGCCTCAGTTCTTTAAACAAGTCATGGGCGACTTACCTGAGCATCGGGTATTTTAGAATAGACCCTTTCTCAATGCCGGAGTAGACTATTGTGGACCATTCTGGATCTACCATAAGGTTCGAGGAAAGCGTCCCGACAAAGCCTACATTGCAGTATTTGTATGCTTTGCAACCAAGGCAGTACACTTGGAGTTGGTCGGAGACCTGTCTACCTCCTCATTTGTGGGCGCGCTTCAGCGCTTTATTGGGCGCAAAGGAAGATGCCAGACATTATACTGCGATAATGCAACAAACTTTGTTGGAGCAAACAACCAACTTAAGGAACTGACCGATACAATACACTCAGAAACGGCAGCAGGTAGTATCAAGGAATTTTGCAATCAAAAAGGAGTGCAATTTAAGCTCATACCACCACGGTCTCCACATTTCGGAGGATTATGGGAAGCTGCGGTAAAGTCCGCTAAGCATTTACTGTTGAAAAAGTATCGACAGCAAACTTAACGTTCGAACAACTGTCTACCATCATTGTCAATGTTGAAGCAGTGCTGAACTCTCGTCCGTTAACGCCAAACTCAGACGATCCCAACGACTTAACAGCTCTAACCCCAGGCCACCTATTGATCGGAGAACCATTAGTAGCCCAACCAGATGCAGAGCCAATAACACAGCGATCGATTCCAGAGCAACGGCTTAAGCATACATTCTGGACACAATGGTCTCAAGAGTACCTACAAGAATTGCAGGGTACATCCAAGTGGAAAAAACTATATAACAATGTCAAAGAAGGCATGATGGTAATTCTAAAGGAGGATAATGTGCCAATTTTGCAGTGGCCAATTGGACGAATTGTTAAATTATATCCAGGCCTGGATGGATACGTCCGCGTGGTAGACGTTAAAACAGCCAGAGGCACCTACAAGCGGGCTATCCATAAATTGGCCCCCTTGCTTAGAGAGACGGCGACAAAACGTAAAATCGAGGCAGATGACACAGAATCGAATTCCCAAAAAGACCCTGGTATCGAGGACAACGCAGAACCAAAAACAAAAAGACGCTTATCGATCGGTCTGCCTAATGCTGTTGTTATTGCCTATAGCATTTGCTCAAAGAACTAATATAACTCGATTCAACCCCAAACCAGGCATATACTATGAAAGTATTGGCACAGGAAGGATGGCAACGTCTGACTGGACTATTGTGGCATTCTACGATCTCGAACCGTATTGGGCCGACCTGAAGACATTTTCAGACGGAGTAGTAAAGGTTGGAGAAATATGCGTGTTAATGAAGGTTCCAGAGGCATGCACCGCAATGCAGAGGCACTTCGAGCATGTCAACTCAGAGCTACGGACAGGAAATGATCTCCTTCACATAGAACGCCAACGACGATCGCCTTTAGATATAATTGGGAACATTGCGAACGGCTTTTTTGGTGTGCTGGACTCATAGTATGCAAAGGAGAAGGCATGATGGTAAGGCACCATACGAAAGGTTAAATCAAATGAAGATTACTTATTGAACTTGCTGCAAAATCAGACATCTGTAATTGATTCAACGATAAATATCATTAAGCGAGATGAAGCCACAATTGAAAATCAGATGAAACTAATGGAACAACAAATGAACGACATGACCAATGAAAGGAGTTCAGCACCGCAAAAACTGAAAGCCCAACTTCATCACTTGAATTCAAAATATGAACTGATTTTATTAACAAACGTCTTGTGTACATCAAAGAATTCTTAGACTCTAAGAGGCGACAATTGTTCTTAAAAATGCTTACTCTAATGTTTATATTAATGCTTGTTTATATCATGCACAGCGTTGGCGACTTGATATTGCGCCGTTCTTAAAATCTTGAGTGCTTTCCCACAGAGTGTGGACGCATGTTTTGTTTATTTCTTTGTTCAATCTGATTTGGTGAAGCCATTTCAGATGAACACGATGTTTAATCTTAAACAACCAAGGTCCAGGACAATGCGGTAATAGCATTGCAATGGTATATCACGTTAACTACTCAGATGACAGTTATTGCAGGGAATTTGCAACGAATTCAAACCGAAATTTCCCGAGTATTTACAGATGCCCATCATAGCAAAATAAGCCCGTTACTACTATCACCAGGCCAGCTTCGGGAACATCTGAACCAACTAAAGAGACATCTTCCGTTTGGTTTTGATTTGCCAGTTCCAGAAAACGACGTCTTGCAATTATATGGCTTAATGAAGGCACAAGGCACAATCGCAAACAATCATGTGATATTTAAGGTCACATTTCCATTAGTGGCAACGCAGGCAGTGCAACTGTATAACCTGGTACCCATTCCAGCAATTGGAACTCATGGGATTGTAATCATGAACATTAAAATTCCCATCATTTCTGTCAACAAGGAACAGAATCAATACATTGGGCTCTCAAGAGCCGATTTGGAACAATGCCATCAGCTCAACAACGAGCAATATATTTGTTTTGATAAACAAACGGCGCTTTCGGCTAATAGCAACTGTGAGTTCCAGCTATTCAAAAACACAAAATCATCAACTTGCCAAATACAACACACAAACAGATCATTCGTGTGGTACGACATGTATCACAAAAATCAGTGGATTTTTGCCACCACTAGACCAATTGAACTCGCAGTGACCTGTGACGATAATATACAAGGTGTCACTATTAAGAAGACTGGATTGTTAACTCTAGACCCGACGTGTACAGCTAGGAGTTCTGCTATACGAATAACAGGTCACCGTATAACTACGACAGACACAATGAAATTGTCATATGTCCGATTTGGCAACTTCAGCATTGGCCCAACAAAAGTAGCGCCAACAACAACACAATTCACAAAGATGCAGCTAAGCTACGACGAACTAAGCAACATTCAAGGAAAACTGGAAACTAAGCAAAACTGGAAATTGCCAGAAGACCCCCAGCCAGCCGGCTCACCATGTTATAGTCTCCTACGTAGCGCTAACAATACCATTGGTTCTTGTGATGGTATATGGAATAAAAAGATGCTCACAACCCCCAAGACACAATGGTCCAGAGCAGACAACCGTGAGGATCGTCAACCCCATACCGACTCCTGCTGCAGTAAGCCCAGCCCCCAGCAATTTTGCGGTAAACGTTGGATAACGTTGAACAGGTGTTCAACGGCCGGGAGTATGTTGGTGTTTTGATTATATAAAATAAGCTAACATTAAGACAATTATAATATAGAACAAATGGAAATGTATGTCAATTAAGTATGTAACCCGATTATAGATATCGATGGCTCATCAGTCATAAGTAGATCTGATATGGTCAGCAGTAAACAATAAAGACCTAGTTAATCAATAAAAACGTACTTTGCTGACCTAACACTATGTCGAACTATGCACTGGTGAGCTCGCTATTTTGTACTATAAAAGAAATGCATTATTCTTAGTAAGATCAGATACCAATAATAGCTACATCGGGTGTGCATCGCTGTGTCTTTGGCCCCCATCTCTACCTTTGTAATCTCACTCCGAGGTCCACCCAATTTATGTGTTGGTTGCGACAACTTTTAGTCACTGGTTTATGTGCTAGTGCCTAGATATATATATAAATAAATAAACATTTAATAACTTCAAGAAACACTAACGTCTTTCATTGAACACCTATTTTCAACATGTACGTTCAGAATGTTGTATACGAATTTTGATTGAAAACATTTCTGCCAACTCATTTGCCGTTTTTCCGTAAACATGGTTAAAATAAAACAGCTGTATTATCTTGTCGCTTATTCGTTTTCCAGGCATATTAATTAAATCGATTTTAAAACGCACAAGCACGTGTCAAACTCCGAAATTCGACTGGTAGAGACGACTACGATCAAATCAATGACGATCAAAACAAAAACAAAATACACACTTAAGAAAGTGCAGTGTGAATACGAAGACAACACAAGAGAATAACACAGATAACAACAACACAGTAATGTACGCGTACAGAGACAACACAATAGAATAACACGAATAACACAGATGTGCTACAGATGTAGCAGATGAAAAAAAGAACATAAACTAAGAAAATAATGAATAAAGAAAGCAAACAAGATTTATTTCAGGGTGAGACCGCGGTCACAACTTATTTTTTAATTAAAGTCACAAAACATAGTAAAATACAACTTTCACACAGGTCACTTATAAAACGTTAGTTATAAAACATTAGGTCAATATAATTTTACACAAAAATCTTTAAATATATACTATTAACCTTTTTTTTCAATATTCATTATTAAATTTGGCGGTTTAGCGCAATTATATATTAAATATTAATTTTTTCCCTCAGATCTAACTTTTAAGCTCCGTTCACTGCACAGCTTGCGTGTTTTTTTTCCTCTCTTTTCAAGCTGTTCTTAGCGCGTACCAACGAAATAACGGAAAAACTAATTCTCCAATTGTTTTGTTGTTTTATTTTGAATTAGTTTTCATACACAGAGTTGCAAATTTCAGTTTTTATTTTTTTTATTTTTGGCCTATGAAACCGACCACTGTGTGTTGGCTCATTTTGCGTTCTTCCGTTTTTTATTTGTCTTCAAACTGACATTTTCGTGTTAGCGCCAATTTTTGTTTCGCTTTTAAAAATTCATTATGTCGCTAATCCGGAAACACAGTGAGATTTAGAATCATTTTGAGGACAAAGGCAGTCACATTTGCACAGGCCAAATGCAAATATTGCAAATGCACCCTTAGCTGGAAATCGCAGAGCAATTTGAGCCGGCACCTTAAAAGCAAACACCCTGCAGTTATGGAGCCCGTTGTTTGTCAGAGCGAGGAAGTTGTACAAAATCGTCAACCAAAAATTACAACTTTTGTACATAAACCGTTGTCACATGGAAAAGCAGCACAAATTGACCGCCAGCTTATGAAAATGATCGCCAAGAGTCATCACGCTTTGCGATTGGTTGAAGAGCTGGAATTCAAAAAGCTTATTGATGATGTATCGCACGCTCCAGGGTATAAGCGTCCCACAAGAAAGACGTTAACCACCTCTTTGATACCCATTTGGGGATGAACATTTGGGACAATTTGAGAATGGCTACTGCGGTGTGTCTAACAACAGACGGTTGGACATCACTCAGCAGTGAGAGCTATATAGCAGTGACTGTGCACTACATAAATCAGGATACAACAGTGCTACAAGCACACACCATTGCTTGCGAGGCCTTTAAAGAGTCACACACTTCAGAAAACCTTTTTGGGTTTCTCAAAACAATTGTTGGCAAGTGGGAGTTACAAAATAAAGTAACGGCTATAGCTTCAATGCCCACAACATTGTTGGTGCTATAAAATTGGGCAATTGGAGACAGGTGAGGTGTTTTGGGCGCTCTCTAAACATCATTGTTCAAAAGGCTTTGGAGAAAATCAGCAGTGTGCGCACGAAACCGAAGCTCATCAAAACTAAAAAAGTTAAACATGCAAGCTATATTTAACTTGCCACAAATGAAACTCACGCAGGATGTGCCCACAAGGTGGAATTCCACCTTCAAAATGTTTCAACGGCTGTCGATGTTGAAGGAGGCAGTTTTGGCAGCCCTATCCACACGGGCATACCTAATTTTGTCCCCAGAAGACTCGAGTTTGATAGAAGGTGTACTTGCAAGCCATACTTTGCAGGAGGTTGTTGAGACGATCATTTTTGAAATGGAAGGCAGATTCAGAGAGGTGGAAACAAATGTTTTGTACGCAGAAAGCACCATTCTGGATCCAAGATTTAAAAGACGAGTATTTAAATCAACAGAAGCTTTTCAAAGCGCGGTTTCTGAAAAAAAACTGACAAAAATGCGCACCGTTGTCGCACTGAATGAAGATGTCCCAGCTGTAGAATTGGGTTCTTCTGACACAGACGACATCTGGAACGAGTACGACAATAAGCCACCCCACAATTACAATTGCTGCTGGTAATATTTAGCTGAAGGGTGTATACATATCTCGGAAGGCTGATCCATTGGAATGGTGGAATCAGCGAAAAATTCAATTTATATACATACATACATATATGCTAAAACGCTTATGCATAGTGGCAACATCTGTGCCATGCGAGCGCATATTTTCCAGTGCTGGTGAAAGAGTAACCAAAAAACGTTCCTTGCTGAAGCCAACCGACATGGAAAATCTTATGGTTTTACATACATATGTAATAGCATGTAAATTTTAGGTAAGTAAATTCTAAATTTTGTAAAGTGTTCCTAAATTTCTTTTTAGCGTTTAATATATTTGTTGAATCTACTCTTAAATTAGAGCCTAATAACAAGTTTGCGATATTTTTCTTAGTCTAGTACTTAAGATAAATCCTGGGGATACTGCAGGCGGCCCTTATCACTTATTATTGGGTTGGTCTGTCATTTCTTTTAAGACGAGCTCTTCTATTAGTTCGAGTAAGGGAATCGGCAAGAACATTTGGATGTGCATGAGGTCTTGTTAATAGTGTGAAGTGTAATCCGCAGTGATCCGATTACACGGAATCCTCTTGGTTACTGCGAAATCAATCAAGTCAAGCACTTTCTGTGAGTCTGTGGGCCAATGGGTTGACTATTATATTGTACAACTGCTTGCCTTTCAGATTTACCAGGCGAGATCCTCAAGGCGTATGTTTGGCGTAATAGTCTCCTATTGCAATGAAAGGATCTCCGAGTATGTTTAAGAAATAGGTAAATTCATTTTCGGAGATCGAGAAGCGTGGTGGGCAGTACAGGGCAACCAATGTAGTGTTGCCGCAGCTGGTTTGGACAGTTATAGCAGCTTGTAGCTTGTAGGTACTGTGTTTCAAATCTGTTGAGGAACGATTGTTTTATACGGTTTTTGATTAGGATACCAGTCCCGCCATGAACTTTTCCGTCTGGATGGTTTGTTACTTAGAAAGTATATTTTGGTACTTCAAAATTATTTTTTGACGTTAAATGTGTTTCCGATATCCGCAAAACGTCGATTTCACTTGAGTCAAGGAATAGTAGCAGTTCATTTTTATGCTTGCAGATGCCGTTAGCATTCCAAAGACATAGACGTAGGGAAGCCATTATTTATTATCGATGAGCTTCTGAATAAGCAGGTTTTAATTCCGCATCAGTTCCTGCATACAGTTTTGCATGAACGTCATAAAAGTGGTCATGTTTTGATTAAGGGAGATCAATAGGGCCTCTAAACCACTTAGAGTTTGCTGGCCAAGTTCTGGTGCGGATTCTGTAGATGGTGAACTGACGGGTCTCTTTGGCGGGCTTTGTCTGTCCAGTTCGGAGCACGCTAGCGAAGGATACACTAGGACTGGTTGTAGTAGGCATGTTAGATGATCTAACAGCCTTGGCGAAGAATACCTCCGGTGTAGTTTTGGAGGCGTTGAAGGTGATGGAGGAGATCCAGGTGGTGGTTTGCGCCTGTTTAGCTGTGATTTAAGATCCTTGAAGACAGGACATCCTCTGTAGTTGGTCGCGTGGTTCCCTCCACAGTTACTGTATAGTCTTTGCCACAGCCAACACACACTGACCTAAGATTGCAATTGTTAGAGGTGTGGTTGTATTCCCGGCAGTTTTTACACTGCGGTGGTTGGTATCTCTTATGGGGCTCCTCTACGGTGATTCTTCTGTGCAATAGAAGCTGTAGGCTGTAGATCGGGTGCACTTCATTTGGCTTCGACCGCTTTGCATCTGGTTGGAGCTCGATTTTAAAGAGCGGCTGTGCGACTTTGTTCCTGTTGATGATGTTGACAACGGACTTGACCGCAAACCCTTTTTCGGCCAATGCGTCTGCTATTTCTTGAGTAGGGACCGATGGCTCAATCCCCTTTAACACAACCTGTAGCCCTTTACTGCTGTTTAGTTGGTAGGTATAGAAGTTGATATTAGCATTATGGAGGTACTTTTCGATCATGCGGAAATTGCGCTCAGTTTGGGTTTGACATTTAATTTCTTTAATGTTACCCTTATTGAGTGGGGTTACAAGAAAGTTATTTGCCCCTACTGTTTCTACTAGCTTCGAAATCAGGGCGCTGCAGTTGGCTCCACGGATGTATAAAGGGGGTGGTCTAGCCAATTTAACTTTATCTACAGCGCCGGCTTGATCGTCTTGCTGATCGGCAAGAATTTTAAAACGATTCCCGCTAAGGGGTGCTACTCGTTCAATTGGTTTGGTTATTTTCGGCGTATTGCCACCGAATCGGTGACCCAGTTATGGATATTGATGGAGAAGCACAATGCTCTCTCCACGGTATGTTGCTGTTGATTGCTGAGTGGCTGGCACTTTCGGTGTTATTGCTTACGGTAGCATTCAGTGGGGTCGGCGACACCACCGAAAAGTACGCGTTGTTGCGATGGACCGAGAGTCGACGCTCACGTTGTTGTTGTACAATTAGTTCTTGTAGCAGTTGCTGGTGGGCATCGAGAGAGCTTGGGCGTGAATTGGTAGATGGTGCATTCGGTGCATACGGCGGCGGTTGAATTGTTGTTCCTAAATAATAGTATTTTTTCTTTAATAGCGTATGACACAAATTTAACGATAAGACTTATTCCCAATGAAGGGAATTTCTTTAATTTAGACTTTTTGTTTTTTATTTTCTAATTTAGTTTTAGGTACAAGTTTTTTGACACATAAATATTCACAATAAAGCGAATTAAATCTATGAATTAAGTTTTTGGTTTATTTTGTTAAATTAGTTTTAAGTACAAAATCATAAAAAAAATCTTTAAAATGGAACGAAACGTATTTCATTGTCTGCTGTGTTAAGAAATCAGTAGCTTTGAGCAATGTGAGTGAGCAACTAGCATGTGAGCAAGTCGATTCACTTCGAAAAAAATAACAAGTGAATTTGTCACCAAAGTGAGCAATGTTTACTTAACACTAATATGCATACCTACAGTGCCGGCAAAAAATTTGAGTACATTTTTTTTTGACCTAAAATTCTGATTTCATTCGATTGTTACTTAATGTTAGTGAAAAGTTTTGATATGTTAATTTATAACGTTCAATTGGTTATTCTATTGAGATGATGTTCTGTAAATTTCGTGGTCATATCTCTAACGGAGTTTTTTTAAAATGGGTTTTGATAAAATGCCCACAAATTCAGACCCGGCAAAAAAAAGACACATTTTCAAAATTTGTAAAATTGATCGTACACCTTTGGACTCAAAAAACAAGTTTTAGGTCTAGTAAAACTAAGATAAACTGCATACCACAAATGGTCAATTTGGCCCCAGGGTCCAATTTGGAGCCAATTGAAAAATTCAATTTTGTATGGCTTTTTTTGGTCTCTCTGCTTGGCGTCACTTTACGCCACTAACTCACACTAAAGTATAACTACACTTGAACTATGAAAGATAGTAAATAAAATTTCCCGTCGAATGAGATATTGTTTATAAAAATCGGATTTTTTTTAAAAGAGGTGTTTTCAACAGCCCAACTATTTCCCTCTCTTTCTTTTGATGCAAAACGCCGATAAGTAGGTAAAAGGGACAAAAATTCGCCTACAGCAAGCAATCAGAAGAAGCAGTAGGTAAAAAATATTTAAATATTGAAATAGTTTATATTAAAAAAAAACCCTTTTACCAAAAGAAAGAGAGGGCAATAGTTGGGCTGTTGAAAACACCTCTTTAAAAAAAATACCTATTTTGTATATGTACAGTCTGTCAAGAGACTCTTTACACAATGCACTATTGTCCAGATTTCGTTCTTTTTTTTGGCATAAAGTCGATTTTTGGATGTTAATATATCGTTGATTTTTTGTTTTTATATTAAACTAAATGCATTATACATTATAAAAATTATAATAAAAATCTTTGAAAGTGCCAGCAAACATTTTTGAGAGCTTTTAAAGGTGAGCTAGCGATCAGCTGATTTCCGAATAGAAATTGGCGCCAAAATATTTAGTCACTTTGTGTTGTGCTACACGCGTCAATTTGGTCCAGAAAATTCAACTAAATCATGGAAAGTGATCTTCAAGGTATGCACTATCTAATGTATATTATTAATTTGTGTATAGTCCTTAAGGATTTAGTGTTGTGCAATGTCCAATTTATGTGTATTTTTTTCAAAAATTAACATGCGTTCTCTGTGTTTCGTGGAATATAACAAATAAGCTGTTCCATGCTGAAACCAACTAATTGGTCCAGTTTGTACTTGTGAGTGTTGTCTTAAGTTTCAAGCCAAAAACTCAACCCCGTTCATCCCCCTTTTTGCACAATTTGCTAATATATAGGCATGTTTGAGTTTAGTCACTGCGAACTTTTAGACGTATGGCGGAGCAACCATAGAAACATTCAATCTGTATCGGATTGGATATACACCAAGATGGATACTTACCCAAATGTAACTATATGCTTGAACGATGCTTTGTTTGATATGCGAAATCCCATTTCACTAACACCCGATGAAGCTTTGGCTTACCTCCTGGATAATTCACTAACAAAACAGCAATACGTGAACAATAGACTTATGAATAAAAGTCGCCACAGTAACATTTATCCAACCTATAGTGAAGTAATGGATATAAAAGTATAAAAGTTTTGGATCAAACTGCGCACAGAATAATTAAAATGCAAGCTGATGTTTTAAATCAGTTTCCAAACAGTTCTGAAATCAGACTAATATGCAGCTATGGATTTGATGGTTTAAATGGTTATTCTATATACAAGCAAAAGTTCGCTACTGAAACACCTGGCGAACAGCTTTTAGATGACTCCATTTTTGTAACTTCTGTTATACCGATAAGAATTATAGACAATTTTAATCACAACATATGGAACAATAGAACACCGCAGTTCATACGATTTTGCAGACCTCTGAAAATAGGAGTAGTAAAAGAAAATACAGCCCACATAATGGTGGAAAAAAACAGTTTAGATTCTCAAATTGATAATCTTAAGCCTTTTGTTTACAAATTGAACGAAAGTCGTGATACAACATTTACCTATAAAATGCACATGACACGTATTAATGGCAAAGTGCTAAACGTTTCAACTGCAATGTTGTCTAATCTGTGGTGTCACTCCAACAAAAATATTAGAAATAATAGATTTGTCTTGAATATGTACTATATCATGTAAAATAGAAATAAAAACATGGCAAACAAAAGGTGAAGATAAGACTGAAATAAGCAAACGGAAAAAATACGTTCAAGAAAAGTTTTAGAACGAAATGGGTCTACG
Source organism: Drosophila willistoni (assembly GCF_018902025.1). Classification (NCBI taxonomy): domain Eukaryota; kingdom Metazoa; phylum Arthropoda; class Insecta; order Diptera; family Drosophilidae; genus Drosophila; species Drosophila willistoni. The sequence goes on from NW_025814213.1 coordinate 134,105, forward strand.
TGTAAGCATGCCAAAGCAGAATGGAAGCGGCAATAGCAATGATGGTAATACTGCGAGGAGAGCTTTTGCTAATACTAAACTACTAGCATCTATTGCCAACTTCAGCGAAGATCTTTTAAATAAATTTCAAGTCATTTTAACCGCCATTTCTTGCAACTATTACATAAATTCAGAAAAACTTCGGTCATTTTGTGAAACAACTTTTTCTTTATATTTGAGTACACATCCATGGTATCCGATGTCACCAACAATTCATGAAATATTAAAGAGTTCGTTAACCACTCAAAATATCGATAGCCAAAGTATTGATAATAAATGGCTTCCGATAAATTGCAAGCATGGAGTGTGGCAGCTCTTCACACATCCAAAGAACACCCAACGAAGATGAACTTCATATTTAAAAGCTGCGTGAGGATTTTTGTTTTTTTTTTTTTTGTGTTTTAAGTTTATTTTTGTAATTGTAACATTGTTTTTTTTTTTACAGGACGTGACCATCATCGGGTAAACTGGCATGGGCCAGGGCCAGGGCCAGCCACAGCGGCAGCAACAGGATGGACGGAAAACAAAAAAGGTGCCAGGCCGCTCGATCGGCAAGTTGTTGCCCGTTCGGCCACGCGTCTTCGCAACACGTGTGCCTAAAGCCGCCAAAAAAGAAGGACCGGCACCATCAGAGCCAGAAATACCGGCGGCGCCACAAATGGCACCAGCGGCACCAATTCCAATTCTAGAAATTACAAAAAAAAAAAATAAAATCAGCTAAAATTTAAATATGTATATTTCAAATTTTTTTTATTTGGTGGGAGAAGGGGAGGGTAGAAGCTGGCGTGAGCTAGCTTTTACCGGGAAAAATAGGCTTCATTGCCTATGTACAGTGGCTCACAGCTTATTTCAACCAGCACCCTGAAAAAAGTTTGTCTTTCTATAAAATCTAAACAAAAAGCGATATCAAAAAAAATTTAAATGCAGGTAGTTAATGTAATGTTTCAAAATATAAAATATGTATTCATTTATTTTTTAAATGTATTTATAACATTTTTAGAGCTTAAAAACTAAAAAATCAACCAAAAAGAATGCCACAGCTTATTTCAACCACATACTTTGTCAGCTAAGCAATAATACGTTATTTTATTTTGCAACGGTAGTTTCTTTTTCTACACTTTAGTCGTTCTATTCTCAGTGTTGTAGAATATATTTCTAATGAATTTTGAGAGTAGATCTTGCACAAAAATTCATAACGCAAAATGGGACCACGCACAACCATCGAACAGCGAGAACTTGCCCTCAGCCACTTTAAATCTGGTCATTCCCGCAGGAAAATTGGGGAGATGGTTGGACTTAGTGATTCCACAGTCCAAAGAATCATTTACCGATTTGTTCGCGAAAATAGAACCCATGACAAGAGTAGAAGTGCTCCCAACAAAATTTTTAATTCATCAGTACCATTTCACACTTACATATGTACATATATGTATATATATTTATATATATATATATATATATATATATATATATATTAACAAAAAAAATTAATGAAATAAAATAAAAAAAAATATTTTACACTTATGTACATATATATACATATATATATGTATATATATATATATATATATACATATAATTTTCATTTCGTTGTTATTGAATATGATAATATATGTATGTATAATCTGTTGTGAAATTACGTATTTTGATTTCCTTGACTTAGCACATGAACAAACTCATACGCGTTGATTTAAATCAATGTTGAGCCGAAATACGCCCAAAAGATCGGTAGCACATTGACCATGAATAAACTCAACAGTGAGTTCGTGTACATATGAATGTTTTATCCGTTGAGCCGAATGGTACGATTATTCGGATAAGCCGAAATTTGTACCGAAGGCTGTGCATATACGCAATTCGTATGGTCATCAGCATGAGCTGATTTTTACTCAACGCTGACTTTCGTTCAGGGAGTGGAATTGAGTCAGAATTTTACCGTATGAGTAAATCAAGAAAAAAGTGAATTTTGCAGATCTCTGATATATATGTATGTACGTCAGAGCCCGGCACTCATATCCCCCGGGGGACGAACACGATCGGCACCTCGTATGCGTGTAACCGAATGGCTGCCGAAGTCCTCACACAGAGCATGAGGGTTGATTTAGTTGCTCAGCGTTTCGACGCGAGCACATCTATGTCGCTTTGCTCGATCGCTTTACATGAAAAAATCGATCCCTTCATTCTTTTTATGTAACTGGCTACTTTTGCAAAAATATTATAATATAATCATATTATGCAAATACTTCACTAATATCATCGAATCTTCGAGCATTGTAGGTAAAAAGGGTGCAATTTCAGAGCATTCTACCTGCAATTGCGGCTTCTTGCACTTGTCCTTGTTTAGAAATGCATACGATAAAAAAACAGAATGGGAAGTGGGACAAAAAATATATTTTTAGCAAAAGTAGGTAAAAAGGGTTAACTCGCTACCTAAAAGTAAAGATTTTCGCGAATCCGCGGTCCACTTTTTAGTCGTAATTGACCCTTCAAATTGTGTCAAAGGGTTTTCTATCGCATTTATAATTTTTTTGCTTTCATCACATGCAATTTGCGCAGTGTAAAGCAACTTACGCACACAAGCAAGCGCACACATACAACTACATCTTTTCAGCGCTCTCTTTGTGCCGGGCTCTGGACTAAACGCTACATAAACTCTATGTGTATGCGTGCGCTGCTTTGCTTTGGGAATGAGGGAAGAAGAAGAACAAATTGTAAAATAGAGAGTAAAATTGTTTTGTTTGTATATTGATGAATTGAGTTGCAGAAAACAAATTTTGAATATGTAAAATTATTATTACCAAGGACTACAAGGGTATATAAACTTCGGCATAGCCGATGTTAGCTTCTTTGATATTTTTTGTTAATTTTCTTTTCGTTGTCATTGAATATGAAAATATATGTATAATCTGTTGTGAAATTACGTATTTTGATTTCCTGGACTTAGCACATGAACAAGCTCATTTAAATCAATGTTGTGCCGAAATACGCCCAAAAGATCGGTAGCACATTGATCATGAATAAACTCAACAGTGAGTTCGTGTACATATGAATGTTTTATCCGTTGAGCCGAATGGTACGATTATTCGGATAAGCCGAAATTTGTACCGAAGGCTGTGCATATACGCAATTCGTATGGTCATCAGCATGAGCTGATTTTTACTCAACGCTGACTTTCGTTCAGGGAGTGGAATTGAGTCAGAATTTTACCGTATGAGTAAATCAAGAAAAAAGTGAATTTTGCAGATCTCTGATATATATGTATGTACGTCAGAGCCCGGCACTCATATCCCCCGGGGGACGAACACGATCGGCACCTCGTATGCGTGTAACCGAATGGCTGCCGAAGTCCTCACACAGAGCATGAGGGTTGATTTAGTTGCTCAGCGTTTCGACGCGAGCACATCTATGTCGCTTTGCTCGATCGCTTTACATGAAAAAATCGATCCCTTCATTCTTTTTATGTAACTGGCTACTTTTGCAAAAATATTATAATATAATCATATTATGCAAATACTTCACTAATATCATCGAATCTTCGAGCATTGTAGGTAAAAAGGGTGCAATTTCAGAGCATTCTACCTGCAATTGCGGCTTCTTGCACTTGTCCTTGTTTAGAAATGCATACGATAAAAAAACAGAATGGGAAGTGGGACAAAAAATATATTTTTAGCAAAAGTAGGTAAAAAGGGTTAACTCGCTACCTAAAAGTAAAGATTTTCGCGAATCCGCGGTCCACTTTTTAGTCGTAATTGACCCTTCAAATTGTGTCAAAGGGTTTTCTATCGCATTTATAATTTTTTTGCTTTCATCACATGCAATTTGCGCAGTGTAAAGCAACTTACGCACACAAGCAAGCGCACACATACAACTACATCTTTTCAGCGCTCTCTTTGTGCCGGGCCCTGATGTACGTACTTACACTCCTCATCACTTGAATAGGACACCTCCAACGTATGTTTTCCATGACACACTACTTCCCAACCAATAAAGCTAGCGATCCATTTTTTTTTTTTAAATTAAAGATTATTTAATACTTATGTTTTAAACAAATGAAGAACTTCATGATACTGCTATAGTTTATAACAAAAATGGTTTTCTCAAACTTCATCAAATTATGGCAGTCAAATTGTATGTCACTTGAATAGGACACCTCAACAAAAATACATTTTTAATTCGTTTCAATGTTTTAACATATGCATAACTTCGTTAACATACAAAAATAGAAAATAAGAAAGTAAAAAAAAAAATTTAATAATGTGTCGAGCCACCTTTCTGTTCCAAGACTTCAATCATCCTGTTTGGAAGAGATTCATACAAACTGGCCAAATAATTCAAAGAAATGGAATCCCAAGCCATTTCAATTGCTTTTATTAATTCTGAAACACTTGAATATTGTTTTCCTCAGCCATCCCCACACATTTTCGGTTATATTCAAATCGGGTGAGTAGGGCGGCCAGCTTAGGAGGTCCACATTTTGGCTCTTTATGAACGATTTTACAAGCCGAGCTGTATGTATTGGCGCATTATCTTGCTGATACGTCCATGGGAGAGGCCCAAAAAGAGTTTGGAAATGTGGAAAAGCCTCTACTAAAATTTCCTTGTAGCACAATGCATTCATTGTTGATGACAAAAATTTAAGTTTAAAGGTGCCCTAGTACGAAATGGCCCCCCACACCATCACACCTCCAGCTCTGCTATGAACACGGTCCAAATGATGAGGTTCTTTGCGTATATCATGGAAATAATAACTATACCCGTCTGAACCTTCTAAATTGAATTTTTTTTCGTCCGAGAACACCACGTTGCGCCACTGTGTGGTCCAGGCCACATGCTCGCGACAAAAACTGAGTCGTTGCGCTTTTCTTTCCATGTTGAGAGAAGGCTTCTTCTTAATTTTAAGTCTCTTTAAATGTTGAGCCTTCGAAATCACACGATGGACAGTGGATATACTAGCATTAACGTCACATTTTTCACGAATTTTAACCACAGAGTCATAAGAATTGGACGCTTTTCTTAATATTAGTCGTCTCTCAGCATTGGTAATCACACTATGAGTGCGGCCTTTCATATTATTTCCATAGCCAGACACATTACTTAAAAAATTTGAAACGACATGTCGACTTCTATTGATATTTTTGGCTATTTTTGCAATTGATAGTCCAGAGTCCTTGTACGCCTTTATTTGTCCTCTTTCCTCATCAGTTAAGGACTTTCCTCGGCCCATTTTGTTTTTATATTAAAGCCAATACTCGAAAATAGCAAAAAAACCTCCTTTAACAAAATTTGTATGATCACTCGCCAAAATAAACGATCAAACTAAATGCATGTTCTATTCAAGTGACAGAAAAAATTTACTCAATTTCATACGAATTCCAACACAAAGCAAAAAAAAAAATATAACGGCTCTTTTCCAGAGGTTTCTGTTGCGTTCTGATAGACGTGAATAACTGCTAAAAGACAACTTGCAAGAAAACCGTTATTTTATCATTTCGCTTTTGAGTTCTTCGCAAAAATACAATGACCGTACAGGCTGTCCTATTCAAGTGATGAGGAGTGTATATGCGTACATGCATATATGTATGTATGTACGTACAAGTATGTAAGTACATATGTATGTACATATGTGCATAGAAGTAAGTACATATGTATGAACATACAATTATGTATGTACGATTATGAACCCTTCAGTACCAAATTGTCGCCGCCGACAATGTCGACGAGAAAAATTCTGCCGGCACTTTTCATACATGAAAATAAACGTGATGGCACTTGAATTCTTTGTATACAAAAAATTTATGTTCTAAGATAATTCATTTTTTAATTACACATTGATTATTTCCCTTTCGGATTTCTGCGCGCGACGCTTTGCCTTTTTCGTTTCTCTGTGCATTTGCGATTAACTTTCGTGCGAGCAGCTAGCTTAGTTTTGTTTTTGTGTAAAATTCCAAATAAGTGTTTTCAACATAAAATAAAGGTAAGTGTTATTTAAATATATATATAAAAATAGTGATTTTGTTGGCAAAATTAGTTTTTCTATATTTTTTAGTTTTCTTTTTCAAATATGTACAACACTATGTGTTTATAGTTTTGTGTACATACATATATAAAATGAAGTAAGTAAGTCGTCTCGCCGACTTGGGTATACCATACACCAGGTGAAACAAATATTTAAAATTTCAAAAATCAAATGTACATATGCTATTTTGGCAATAGAAAGTCCAGAATCCTTGTAAGCTTGGATTTTTCCCTTTTCCGACTCAGATAATGAAGTGCCACGACCCATTTTAATTTTTAGATTTAATATACACTTCAAATTAAGAAAAAAGTTTTACTTAACCAAAATTTGTGTGCGCGTGCCAACGATACAAATTAAATAAAATGCATGTTCTATTCAAGTGGCACAAAAATTCAATTGAATTTTTGCAATTGCAAACATAAAGTGTGAACAACTTTATAACGGTTCTATTCCAAAGCTTGGAATACAACAGAAAGGGCGAAGAATGCTTGAAATAAGATTATATGAAATGAATAATTTCCAGGTGAAATAACTTTTTAAAATTTCGAAAACCAAATGTATGTGTATTGAATTGTTTTAACATGTCTCATACCATATACTATCTCGCTCACTCTACAAACATACGAGCACTCTAGCGCCGCCACTAGCCAACGGCCAATTCTGCCCTTATGGATCGCGTAGCAAAATACGTTGATACGCATATTTTGCATGTTTCTTGCGATTTCAATCAAATTTGGTAGTTTGAGAGAAATAGATAAGATTTATTAGTCTGCCAAATTTGATCGCGATGGTCAAGAAATTGCAAGAGCCAATCAGGGGGCGTGGCCGAAATTCCAATTAACTCTATATATTTACATACCACACGAGTCTGCATACCAAATTTGGTGGCTCTAGCTCTTAAAGTCTCCGAGATCTGCGTGTTCATACGAAAGGACAGACGGACATGGCTAGATCGACACAGTTGTTGATCCTGATCAAGAATATAGGTACATATGTATATATGTATATACTTTGTGGGGTCGGAGATGCTTCCTTCTGCGACTTTAATATACCATTTCACCCTATGGGTGTATGGTACAAAAAAAACAAAATTAAATAGTGTAATTCATAATTGCATAAAAATAAAGAGTAATCATTGCAAAACGGAAAACTAAAAACATTCAGAAAAAACATATGTAAGTGGAAAGTTCCAGAACATGAAAGGAAAAAAAAAAAACAAATTTTGCCAACAAAATTAATCACATAGACGTAGCAGGTTCGATCCCGGGCCGTGGCGATGCAATAAATTTTTTTTTTTGTTTTCATAATAAATTAATTTCTTTTTTGTGCCTCAAGTTGACGAGAACCTGGTTCAACCCCCGGCCGAGACTTTTTTTTCCATTTTTAATAATCATTATTTAATATTTTTATAATAATAACTAGCAAACCCGGCGAACTTCGTAACGCCTAACAGTCAAAGAATTTCGTGTTACCTTTTAGCTTGAAACTTGCCATTTAAAATGGTGGCCTCAATCACGTTCTTCATTAATTTTTTAATAACCAATCGTGTGCCATTGCACAGCCGTGGTGGGTTCAAGTTACGGAGCAAAATCACCGGAGATCCTACTTTCAATTGTAAGTGGTGCGGTGGCATGCCTGGCAATTCCAAGGAATTCAAAAATTCTACTGGGTAATTTACAGCTTCGATAGTATTGCAAACTGTATCAACAGATTTGTATGACACAGAGTCTGTTGGCAACAATTGTTGCATCTTGAAATTTAATCCATGAACGTCCACATTTTTCGCTGCTAAAATGGCTCTTTCTGCCAGCCACTCAAGATTTATATATTGTGTGTGTACATCGGGAAATATACAGTCGATGAGAACATCTTGCGAGTGGACGATTGTGCAAAAACCGGTTGGTAATTTTATTGATCCAGTATTTTCATGAACGGCAACTTTCCCATTGCCAATATCTAATAGCTGTTTCGAAAAAGTTTCGGCGGATGGATCCTGAAGCGTTTGAACGCGCATGTTCACATGCCCTGCCACGCTTCGCTGTGCCCGCTTTTGAAAAATTAAAATTGCGGTTGGTAATTTTATTGCTGAAATTCAAGTTAAACCCTTGAAGTAGATGTCTTTGGATATGTTGAACGTCTTATTACTATGTTAAATTCTATTTAACTCTATTGCAGTTGAGTTAAGTATAAATTACAGTCTATTTGTTAAGCAATATACATTTGAGTGATTTATAAATGAAAAACGAAAGCTGGCATACTACGAAAACATTCAATGTAAAAGTAATTTAGATGGATGGCAAAAGGTTGAGCAAAATCTTTTACTACTCTTAAAGCTTGGGTATAAAAAATAGATGTTGGCCGATTCTCAGTCCTACACGATCTGCATAAAAAATTTCGTGAGAATCGGTCGAGCCGTTTCGGAGTAGTTTGGTAACAAACACCACACTCGAGAATTTTATATATATAGATATCCATGTATTAATTGAAGAGTTTTCATATTCTTAATGAATGAATTACCTGTTACCGGATCTCGTTGCTTAAGGCTTATGCAATATCCGTCTTGTCCCTTCCAAAAAATGAGTGGATATTGGAGAGCATCATATAAACGATGGGTATCAGGAATGGACTGAAGAGAATTATTTCTTCTTCGAATCACGATTTGTCACGTAGCTGTATGGTCGCCAACCATGATTCCAGCCACGTCGTCAACAACAGGTGCGTTGAATCGACGTATATGCCCTCCAGCTGGTGTTCTATCAGGATTGATGAAAATAGCGTGATTGTCACTTTGTAGCTTATGCATATGTGATTTGAATAATTTCAACAATTTGTTGTGCTCATTTAACAGAGCGTCCAGCTCGCTGACAATGCGCATTGCAAATGGTGAATTGAGGTGATTATAGTTGCAACGTGTATTCACGCGATTGGTGAGTGCCCGTTCGGAGTCCTCGCCACCCATAAAGTAAATTTGTAAAAATTTATAAGGTTCGTTTGGCATTGGTAGTAATGAGCCGACATTGTGGTAAATTTGGCCTTTGATTTTGAATGTGGAATTAAATTGTTGACCATTTGCAGCAGTATTTTTAACTATTTCCGTTGCTCCGAACGATGTCATTTGAAAACATGAATTGAATTGCCGAATTGAACGCAAAAACAGCGAAGAATTTGGATCAGTACCAATAAGGAGGCCGTGCAATGGTTCCGGCGGTGTTTCAATTTCTGGAAGTTTCACTTTTCCTGATGAGCAACACATCCCAATTGGCTCATTTTTAAATTTAAGGGCTTGCGGGCATTCCTTGTCCAATGTACCAATTACCACTTTGGAATGAGCGTAATATTCAACATCAGACTCATACTGAAATGCTAGTCGAAGAAATGAATGTGATGTAAATGCTCGAAGTACTTGTTGATGTTGGTCAATCCCTCTACGTCTGTTGGCTACGAATCTGCGCGCTTCTCTTCGTTCCAATTGTCTTTGTTGGTTTCGCTCATCTCGTAACTGCGCCATTCTTACACGGACATCTGCATTACTTTGTTGCCTTTCTGCATCTGATCTTATTGCTCTTCTATCTTGCATGCCTCTAGATCTATTTGTTTGACGACTCAAATTAGCCCCCCTGCGTGTTCGTGGCATTGTTGTAATAAATCAAGTTGGAAAACTGATTGGTGTATAACGTGTATTATTTTCTTGATCAATAATTAGCGCAGCGAGTTCGGTCGCACTCGAGTTGTAACAACGACTGAACTCGAGACGCACAATTCTTGTGCGCGCCTTCCACCGAACCACACTCGGCGACAGCGACAGAACGCTTGTCCTGAAGTTAAAAGAAAATTTCAACTATTTGTTCCGAAAAAAAAACTGGAAAATTAAATTTTTGTATACGGAAATCCCCAAGCGAAGCCGTGTGAACTCAACAGTGTACATCACCTTACTGAAATCTAGAAAGTCTCAACGTTGTATATGATTTTTCACGGCCTGTTTCGATTGGAAGATTTAAATTATTTTTGTTGAATTTCATCTCTTATCAAGTAGGCCGTGTGTCTAATTTCACTCGTATAAAACACAGGGTAGTTCACATATCCAGCACAGTTAGTCAGTTTTAATCGTGAGCTCGTTATTATTTGGGTATAAAAAATAGATGTTGGCCTATTCTCAGTCCTACACGATCTGCATAAAAAATTTCGGGAGAATCGGTCGAGCCGTTTCGGAGTAGTTTTGTAACAAACACTACACACTCGAGAATTTTATATATATAAAAAATTCAAACACTTTTTTTTAAAAAAGGAAATTATTACAAAACATTTTTTAATGGAGCTCGCCATTCTGAAGGAAGCGTTGGCGGCACAGACGGCGCTAATCCGCCATATGGCAATGGGAAAAAAACAGCGTGGTGCGCCGGGTTTGCTTCCCGTTGGAGTCGGTCTTGGAGATTGTAGATTTGGAGGAGCAGATTACGCCGGAGAGGAGCAAAGATTATGTAAGTATATTGATACTAAAAGGAAAGTAGCGAATTTTAATGTTTCTTTTATTTGTACAGACCTCCCAAGTGTCTGCCCTCCTCGGCCAAGCGGCTTTGCAGAAGTCAATTAAAAAACTTTTCTCCGAAGCTGTGATGGAAAACCACAATATGGACGGCAAAAACGGAAAGTTGAGCCTTCGGACGTACCAGAAGTTGTTGAATGTAATACTGGGTACGTACAATAATTGTAAACATTGTAGTTTCTTTCATTACTAATAATATTTTCAATTTTTTTATTCCAGAGCTAGTTCAAACGATACTTCCGGGGCAGCCAGCGGAAGGAGCGCTTCGGAGTGCACTGGCTTGCGCCAAAAATACCGCGAACAAGGCGAAAAACAGAAAGTTGAAGGAAGGGGCCAAAATGTAATATACTCAAAAATTAGGAAAAAAAAATGTATTAAGAAAAATATTACAAAAATTAAAAATAAATAAACATTTAAATTAACTTGTAGATATTAATTTTAATGTGAAGCGATTTTGTCGCTGTAGTCCCATGGGAAAATCTTGGGAAATTGCCCCCTGGTCCTTACGACAATCCATGGAAATTGTCCCTCTGATCCCTACGACAATCCATGAAAATTGTCCCTCTGTCGCCGCGACTAGTTGCACAAAAGCGACAAAGCGGCGAGACACAATGCTTGTTTGTCCCGGCGTTCGGCAAGACATTTGGACATTTGTCTTGGCGACTGGAGCGACAACTGTCGCTGGGGTTGTCGTTCCGGTCTTGAAAGCTAGGACATGCAATGTTAAATGTTGTCGCATTTTTAATGGGAGTGTCGATAGTTTGTCCCCGGGGACAAGCGACCGGTACTGAAGGGTACTTACAACAAGTATGTAAGCACATATGTATATACATACAAGTATGTATGTATGTATGCGACAAAAAAACCTTTAACGATTTTGAGTTGGGAATCGAACCATGGACATTCCGATCGCCAAGCGAACACTCTATCGGCACAGCCACCGTGATACATACGAAGCTGATGCCAATATTTCTTGATATTCTTTCCACAGTGGCATATCCTACACGCATTGTCGCTGTTTTGTCGAAAATTAAAAATTTTGGTCGAGCGAGCTATTGAAATGCGATGTTGTACAACTTCACGTTACACACACGCTACGAAGACTAAGCATGTACCGACGAGTGTGCACATACATATGCAACTCGAGAACACAGCAACTCAAACATGCGTTCATCGTTCTGCGATCTGTGGCAGACTGAATTATTTTCGATGCGTAGCGACACTGCTGCGAGCGAACGTTTTTCGTTCTCGCTGCGGCCGCCCACTAGGGTTCTACGCTGTTCGGCTTCTGCCGAAGTTCTCTGGGGTTCCACGCTCCGGCTCATGATGAAATAACATAAGATGGTCCCGTCCATGGTGAAATAAGTACAAGGTGGTCCCGTCAGCAAATCGTACGGTCTTATGCATGATAAAAAAAGGTAACCCGTCAACTGACAACTGTCAACGAAGTCGTACGACAACTGAAATAAGACCTCATCGTAAGCAGCGCTGCTGCCGACGGCACCACCTTATACTTATTTCACCATGGTCCCGTCGGCAAGAGACATACACTTAACGTATGCTTGCAATAAGTAGGTACGAGTAAAAGGAATAGTATTCTGAGTGTGCATTGAGGGTGAGCGAGATGGTGATGTGAGTGAGCAAACGTGCACTGAAGTTAAGTGTATACTTCGGTTAGCTTCGGCTTCCGACGAGACCACCTTATGTTATTTCACCATGCTCCGGCTAGCGTTTCTAATCAAAAAATCTTGAGTTTGAAGCAACTATGTATTCTATGGTTAGTGATTAAAGTTACAATAAAAGTTCAAGTACTAGCGCATTTTTAACCCATTTATTGAGTTTCACAGTTTAGTTATTGCCATTTATATTTTTTTTATATATCACGGAGTCTGAGGATGCTTGATTTTTGTCCATTCTAAATCTAATCAACCAAATCAGTGCACATTGTACCTTACTACACATTCTCAAATAGTCATCGTGTATTCTCCTAACTGGCTATTGAAATAGTGCCCAACATATACGTATATCCATACTCATTCATGGTTAACACTTATTTAATTCGAAATGATTCATTCGAACTCTAATTACCTGACATTCATGAATCTCTCTAATAGTAAGTATAATTGAATGATTCTTTTTATTTTGCCCCAAAGAGTTTTAACCATTTTATAAATTTCTTGTTTCTACGTTAATTGTTAACCATTTAAGATTTAAGAGTGAATCACGTTATTGATATATATAAATTTCAATATTTTAATAAGATCATTTATACTGACATTTTTAAATCATTTCGGATATTAATTTAGGTCTTTGAACCTTTTATTACCCAGCCTATATTTATTTCCATAATTACCATAAAACTGTTTGTCAAGAGTGTCAAAGTTTTATAAATCCCAGACAATCATTCCGATATCATTTGGACAGATTTGGTTTAATTCGAATTTTTAGCTTATAAGTTAAGACTCAAGTGCCTTCTTATTATTTTCATATATGGAAAGAATAATATATTTAAATTCATATTACAAAAAACATTCATATATAATTTATGTACATATATAAATAAAAAGCTGTTAATACATATCTAATTTGTTTTCTTGTTGCTTAGCTGGATTAGTTTGCTATATAATTTGCAAAATTACACATACACACATAATTAATTATGTGAGAGCGGGGAAAGGTATTTAGTTAATAGACAAAAAGGCACTGTGTTTTCATGTCCCAAATTGGCATAGAGCTTCAAACTAGACTTCTTCATTGTCATCTCGTGGGCAGTACGCAAACGACGCCATTCATTGGGGAAGCGTTCAAAGCATTTCTTGCATACAGGTTTCTCATCATATTCATAGAACTTCGATATCTGAGTTATCTTTGTATCTGCTCGGTGGAGCAGGCAAAGTGATGGACACACCAGGCTTTATTGAAAGCAGTGAAAACTGAAAACGAAACGAAATTTAATCACAAAGTGTTTTGACCAATGATTTGGTGAATAATTTGCTTACCATCTCCTCCAATCACCTGATTGCAGACAAAGCAATAAATACACTTTTAAAAGATGATATATATTGAGTAGTTTGGTTTGTCGGGAAAGGGGGGAACGGTGAGTAACTGCAGGAGGAATGGGATGAGCGTTTGTGTTGGGGCAGTGGGTCACCAAAACTGCCAGGATGGGTGTTTCGTTCCTTTTACCTTCTCATTGTGTTTATTTCAGTTTTTAGGCATGTGGGCGCTTTCGAAAATGATCGATTTTGCTACTACTAAGTTTCCCATCGCCAAAAGTTTTCCCGTTAGCTTTTTATTCAAAGAACTAAAACCAAGCGAAAAGCGTGGCTTTCTGTGAACTAAAAAAAATAAAAACTATATAAAGTGTGTACTATTTTAAAATAGTTAGTGTTTATATAGTGTGGGAAAAGTAAAAGTATGAAGAACTTGTCGAAAAAGTAAGTATTAACGTTTTTTTATTTCCTTATATATGTACATACACTGCCAGCCACTTGAATAAGAACACCCGAAATTTGTTTTAATTCGTTCTGGCATGTTAAAACTCTTTATACACTTGACTTGGTTTTAATTTCTAATCAAAGTTTAATGATTTCCCATAAGAATACATACATAAAGTTGGCAATTTTTAAATTTGTTTATTTAAGAAAAAAATAATTATCAATGAAGTAGAAAAAAACGATGTTTATTTTCGGTCACTTGAATAAGAACACTTGGTGATACTGTTTATTTATAAGAAAATGCGATAAACAAAAATAAAGTTTTCATTTTTTTAGAGTAAGCTTACAATATTTATAACGATTTAATAGTGGCCTTTATTTAGCGCCTTTATTTACTATTACCTCGTACATTCGATTAGGTAAAGAGTCGTATAGGCTATTTAGGTAATTCAGTGAAATTTGCGACCATGCAGCTTTAATGGCCTCTATTAGCGACTCCTTTGTGTCGTATTGTTTACCAGATCCATGAACTTTCCTAGAAAGCCAACCCCAAGCATTCTCAATAATATTGAGGTCAGGTGAATATGGCGGCCACTCGAGCAAATCGACATTTGATGACTGGATCCACGCTTTAACAACCCGGGCATTATCCTGTTGATAACGCCACTTGAGTCTTCCGAACAGGTTTTTCATTTGAGGAAACGCCTTTTCCAAAACATGTTTGTACGCCACGGCATTCATTTTGGATGTCAGAAAGTGAAGCTCGCAGGCTCCATAGTAAGAAATGGCCCCCAGACCACCTCCCCGGCTATGATGGCGATTTAAATACTCCTCTGGCTTTCGCAAATCGTGGAAATAGTAGTTAAATCCATCTGGCCCATCCAGGTTAATTTTTTTTTCATCAGAAAATACGGTGTATTTCCATTCTGATTTCCACGCCATACAGGTGCGGGCGAAAAGAAGACGAGCGTCCTTACGAACCATATTTAAAGGTTGTTTTTTTTTTCAGTTTTAGTCTTCTTAAATGATTGCTTGATCTTATAACTCGACGAACTGTCGACACACTGGCTTCTGTACCTAAATCGGACTTAATTTTGGCTGGCGAGTGGCGAGAATTGGAGGCTTCTCTTAAAATTGTGCGTCTGTCAGTTAGCCTGTTTGGTCCGACCTTTCACGTTTTTTCCATAATCCTCGGGATTTCGAAGAAATTGAAATACTACTATAGAGCTCCTTCCAATTTTTTTCCCGATTTCTCGGTAAGACATTTTCATGTCCTTATATATATTTTTCCTCTTTCTTCGGTGGTCAGCGAATTTTTTCGACCCAAAGTGTATTCCAGTTTGTGGGAAATATGACTTTGTTGTAGGTTTGGGTAGCTCATGAGTGAGTGAGCCAAAATGAATGGCTCACTGAACTGAGCCACTGAGCTGGTTCCTTCAATATGGCTCTTTTTGGCTCACTAGCTCATTTTGACTCAGTAGTTCAGTTTTGCTAACTAGCTCAGTTTTGCTCACTCACTCTTATGACTCATTTTGCGTTCTTCTCAATTGACGTTCCCAAAGTAAACGTTCTCTTTTTTGGCGCGTATTGTTCATTTAACTTATAATAAAATGTCGTTAATAAGAAAGCACAGCGATATTTGGAATCATTTTGAGGACATGGGAACGCAACAGGCTAAATGCAAGATTTGCAAAAGTGTCTTAGGCTGCAAGTCACAAGGCTATTTAAGTAGGCATTTGAAAACCAAGCATCCATCAGCTATTGAGACCGTTGTACGACAAAACGTGGAAAGCTCAGTTGTTCTGGAAACATCTCAACAAACAATCACTTCGTTTGTCCACAAACCAATTTCGGCGAGAAAATCTTCGCAGATTGACCGGCAAGTGGTAAAAATGATTGCAAAGGGTGACCATGCCTTTAGAATGGTGGAGGAACCTGAGTTCCAAAAACTTTATCACGACGTCTCACACTTTCCAGGCTATACCCTACCGACAAGGAAGACGTTGACAAATGATTTGCTCCCCAAAATACGGGATGAGTATGCAGGTGCTATTGTAGATCAGCTCAGTGCGGCTACAGCGGTCTGCCTTACGACTATGGCTGACATGCATGACATCAGTTGCCAAAGAGAGCTATCTCGCGATGACGGTGCACTTTATTGAAAAAGAGTAAACGGTGTTGAAATCATACACAATAGCTTGCCAGGAACTTTTCGTGTCCCATACCTCTGAAAATCTTTGTGAATTTATTCACAAAACCGTTGCAAAATGGGGCATTGAGAACAAAAAGTGGCATCTGCATCTGATAACGCTGCAAATATTGTTGGTGCCATCCGGATGGGAAATTGGGAGCTTGTAAGGTGTTTAGCTCATACCCTAAATTTGATTGCTCAAAAGTTTCAAGGACTGTCAATCTCAAGGGAGGCGGTGGTGGCAGCACTGACGACCCGAGTCGATTTAATTTTGTCAACAGAAAAGTGGAATTTTATGATGGAGTTCTGCCTATTTTGCAGCCTTTTTATTATATAACCGAGGAAATTACGGCAGAGAAAAATGCGACTCTGTTCAAAATAATAGTCATTATTGGCTTATTGCAAAAAAAAAAATGCTTCCCTTAAGCAAAACGGTGAAAGATCGCATTTTGATAGAAGTTTGCAATGATGTTGTTTTAAATATGAATGACAGATTTCAGAATTGCGAATCAAATGTGTTGTTTGCGGAGAGCACAATTTTAGATCCCAGATTTAAAGGAAGATATTTTAAATCTGTGGACGCTTTTTAAAATTGGTAGAAGATATACAAAAAAAATTAATATCAATGTGTCCAGTTGCACAAACCACAGTTGAAACCGGCAATAACGATACTGACAAAACTTCAAAAGAGGACGACGTATGGGCTGAGTATGACAGCTCCTTTCTTCAAGTCAGACAGCCCAGCAACAGTACAGCAGCAGTTACCCGGGAAATTGATAAATATCTTGCCGAGTAGTATATATATCGGAAGGTATCGTCCTTAGTATGGTGGAACCAACGAAAATCACAGTATCCCTTACTTTACACATACATGTTAAAACGGCTCTGCATAGTCGTTACATCTGTACCCTGTGAGCGCATTTTTTCGAGCGCAGGTGAACCAGTGCGAAAAAGAAGGTCTTTAACATGTAAATTTTGAGTATTTTTTTAAGTTCATAAGCCAAACATACCTAATCGGTTCCTTTTTTTTATAGCCCTGATATATATACATATATATAATCTCTCGTGTGTCCCAATGAATGGATCTCAAAGAATGTTTATTTTGTTTTTAATTTTCTGTTATATTTTATCTTATAATTTTGTTAAATTCCCAATGAAGGGAGCTAAAAAATTAATTTTTAATTAAAAGTTTGTTCTGCTAGTTCAAAGAAAAAAATTTTAAAATATGTAATATTTTTAAATAGCTTATTTAATAGCGTGTTTTACTATCGGGTCATGAGCTATCAGCAAGTGAGCCAGTAAGCCAAATGAGTGAGTTGGCTCACTTCGGAAAAAAGAATGAGTGAGCCAGTTCACCTCGGTGAGCTGCTGAGTCTACTTTGTTGTTCTTTGTTGGTTCTATCAATAGTCAATGAACGGTACTTTTAATCAATTCTTTGAATTAGAGACGGAACCGAAAAAAAACAAAGCAAAATGAATACAAGAGTGTTCTTATTCAAGTGGCTGGCAGTGTATATACATACCTTTGGCGCTTACATGCATCCATTTATGTACATATGTATGTACATACATATGCACAAGTGCTTATATACATATGTAGTTATATATTTTGTGAAAATTTATATGTACGGTGAAAATGTGGAAAGTTCATTTTTTAAAAAATCCGTCAGAATTTGTGAAATTCATTGTTTAAAAAATCCCTCATGGCTTTTTGACCATGGGTTTTAATATTTATATTATCCTTATTATCTTATTTAGAACTGCGTTTTCTTTGTATTTATATTATTTTAATTAACATGTAAAAATTTCTTTAGGTGTTGATTATTATTATTGTTCCATTGAGTATATCATTTTTCATTTCATAATATGCTTTATTATTAAATTTAGCTTAACGCTAATTACATTACAGAGTTTAAACTATTGTCTATGCAGCTGAGATATTTTTATACCCTTGCAAAAAGGGTATATTAATTTTGGTCAAAAGTGTGCAACGCATAGAAGGAAGCATCTCCGACCATATAAAGTATATATATTCTTGATCAGCACGACGAGACGAGTTCAAATAGCCATGTCCGTCCGTCCGTCCGTCCGTCCGTCCGTCTGGATCAACGCAAACTCCTCCTGGACCATAAAAGCTACAGAGCTGAAATTTTGCATGTAGGCTTGTATATACTGCAGGCGTTGTATATCTCGGATTCAGCCGGATCGGATCACTATATCATATAGCTCCCATACAAATGGCAAAGTCACGAACAGTGACTTTCCTCAATAACTTCGTTATTTTCTGAGCTATTGTCATGAAATTTAATATTGGTGAGTTAATTACGCATATAAAAGACTATGCCAAATTTGATCAAGATCGGGTGACTATATCATATAGCTCCCATAGGAACGATCTTTCGAAAACAGTGACTTTTGTCAATAACCTCGTTACTTTAATTAATATTACGTTACGTATAATATATCTATTAATGACTGTGCCAAATTTGATAAGGATCGGGTAACTATATCATATAGCTCCCATAGGAACGATCGGTGGAAAACAGTGACTTTGATCAATATCTTCGTTATTTCCTATGCTAAGATTGTAGGCCGTTCTTTCGCAAACATTAGCCTTTTTAAATGTATGTTTTGCCGGCTCGAGGTCAAATTTTCTTTTGTGAATAAAACAAAATAATAATATTTTGTGTGGTTCTTTCCGATATATTTCGACCACTCATCGGTGGTCGTCTTCAGGGCAACTATAAAAACATTTAATTGTGATTAACTTTAACATAACATAATATAACAACAAGAAACACCTACTTATTTTTACACGTCCGCACACTGTGACGTGGAGCTACACACTGACTTGTCCCTAATAAATGCCTGTATAAATGCGCGCAGTTGTCTGTATCTACCTTATAATTAAGTCTTATATTTGTCGGTGTATTTATTATGTGCAGCATCTCCAAAGTATAACGTTTGTTGTAATGTTGTTCTTGGTCTATTATGTTTACTTCGTCAAAATTTGGGGAATGTCCACTGGCAGCACAGTGGGCCATAAGTGCTGTTTTTTGTATATTGGAGTGTTGCCGAAGTTTATAGTCAGATCTATGTTGTGATAGTCTAGTTTTTAGCCTCGATTTGGTTGTCCCTATATACATTTTATCACAGCTTTCTTCGTTTGTCCCGTTGCACGGTATTTTATATACTACGTTACTCTTGTCCATTGTATCAATCTTGCTTTTTGTCCTGTTGAAAATACTCCGTAGCGTGTTGTTGGGTTTATGTGCTATCTGTATTTGTTCTTTGTCATAGCAATCCGAGTTTGCCAATCTTTCCGACAGTTGTGGAACATATGTGACAGACATAAAGCGTTTTGTCGATATGTCAATTTGTTGTCATTTTCTAACTCTATTGTAAACTTTATGTTTCTGTCAAATGAATTTAGGTTGTCAAGTGTGTTTTGGATCTCGTCTTCTTTAATTATGGCAAAAAGGTCATCTACATATTTCGTCATAACTCTAGGTGGTCGCTGTAGTGTTCTCATCATTTTGTCCAAGAGTTCTTCCATAATTATATCGGCTATTATTGGTGATGCTGGTGAGCCCATAGGCATTCCTTTTAGTTGTGTGTATATCTTGTCCTTGTATTTAAAATATCTGTTCTCTTGTATACAAAAACGTACTATTTCCATGAATGTTGATTTTGGAATGTTAGTGTGCGCTTTTATTTTTATCCACTTTTCCCTAATATTGTCAAGTGCCAATTCTATCGGAATACTTGGAAAAAGGGACACTACGTCAAATGATATCAATCGTTCATCATCGCAAATATATGTGTCATTGATCCTTGTCTTAAATTCTGAGGCGTTCTTTACGTTGTATGTTGAGTCTGCTGTTATATTTTTTAATATGTTGACTATGTATTTACATAGTCCGTATGATGGAGAACCAATTGATGAGCAGATTGGTCTCAATGGCGTACCTTCTTTATGAATTTTAGGTAATCCATATATTCTTGGTGGAATTGATGTGTTTGTTATAAGCTTATTTCGTTCGGTCCGTGAAATAAGTTCTTGTTTGTATAATTTTTCCACCAATTCGTTGTTTCTGGTCTGTAGTCTTGTGGTCGGGTCCTTCCTTAAAGTTCTATATGTATTTAAATCGTTAAGTATATTATCCATTTTATTGTCATACTCAGGACGAATCATCAACTTCAACTCCAAACATCCGAAGTCGATGATAATGAATACAGCAAGAGGTTGTATACAACGGATGCTCAACATATCGGACCCAATTTTTCACGAAGAAACGAAGAAAGAAATACGACGAATTTTAAAGGCTAATGACTTTCCAAACTACACCATAAGGACTTTACTAAAATCCAACAATAAGAAAACCAATAAAGAGGTTTCGACAAAACGCTTTATGTCTGTCACATATGTTCCACAACTGTCGGAAAGATTGGCAAACTCGGATTGCTATGACAAAGAACAAATACAGATAGCACATAAACCCAACAACACGCTACGGAGTATTTTCAACAGGACAAAAGCAAGATTGATACAATGGACAAGAGTAACGTAGTATATAAAATACCGTGCAACGGGACAAACGAAGAAAGCTGTGATAAAATGTATATAGGGACAACCAAATCGAGGCTAAAAACTAGACTATCACAACATAGATCTGACTATAAACTTCGGCAACACTCCAATATACAAAAAACAGCACTTATGGCCCACTGTGCTGCCAGTGGACATTCCCCAAATTTTGACGAAGTAAACATAATAGACCAAGAACAACATTACAACAAACGTTATACTTTGGAGATGCTGCACATAATAAATACACCGACAAATATAAGACTTAATTATAAGGTAGATACAGACAACTGCGCGCATTTATACAGGCATTTATTAGGGACAAGTCAGTGTGTAGCTCCACGTCACAGTGTGCGGACGTGTAAAAATAAGTAGGTGTTTCTTGTTGTTATATTATGTTATGTTAAAGTTAATCACAATTAAATGTTTTTATAGTTGCCCTGAAGACGACCACCGATGAGTGGTCGAAATATATCGGAAAGAACAACACAAAATATTATTATTTTGTTTTATTCACAAAAGAAAATTTGACCTCGAGCCGGCAAAACATACATTTAACAATAAAAGGTCGCAAAAAATCAACAATTAGCCTTTTTAGCTTAAACGTTTTTTATCACTTTGATGGCTATAGGTAAGGAAAGAGTTACCAAAAATGTTGCAAGGGTATACAAACTTTGACGCGGTCGAAGTTAGCCCCGGCCCTCTGGTCCATCTATGAAAATAATCGAAGGTGGTGTTTAGAGAGCGTTAAAAATCATTGTGAATTTCCGAATATTGAGCTCCAGAAGAAGAGAGGATCGTATCATCGGCAAAAATTAACGAATTACATCTATCAGTCATGGGAAAATCAGAGGTGTAGATGTTGTACAAGATGGGCCCGAGGACCGAGCCTTGAGGGACACCAGCGCTAATGGATTTTTTGTTAGATTTGGTTTCACTTAGGTATACGTAAAAATGTCTGTTAGTCAGAAAACTTCTTATTATGTGGATTAGGTAAGTAGGAGTGTTAAAAGTGCTCAGTTTGTGGATCAGACCATCGTGCCAAGTGTATCAAAAGCAGCTTCAACATCCAACGTCCAACGGATTGCTTTGCGGATAACTTTGCATTGACGAAGTTAGTCAACTTATCTAATGGAAAAATGCAGCTATAGAATTCTCAGAATCCATATTGTATTGGTGGTAGGATATTTTGTGCATCGAGGTGAGCGTTAAGTCTGATTTTGAGTATTTCTAAAATTAATAATTTTAAGAAGATATATAAGAATATTGTAATAATATTACAATTTGTTTAGAAAAAATACTTGTGATTTTAGTGATATGAGTTGTTCATTTAAGGTCGTGATGTTTGATATGTAAGTTTCATATCCTTTACTTTATAATTTTTTTAGTTTAATTTACCGAATGAGAAATGGTTTCATTAAACTCTATAAGAGTTGTGACAACTTTATTACTTGACTGAGTAAGTTTATTTCTTATTTTTTGTTGTAATAATTTAAAAATAGAAAATATTAATCATTTTCTTGTATTAGTTTCAATATTTGTTTCATCAATAATATTATTCATTCATCGATTTGAATAGGGACTTTAGAACCACAACTAAAAAACCCAATCTTGATTTTTTGAATTTAAAATATAAACTGATTTTATTTAGAAAAGTACGAAGTTTATATAGGATATCTTAGGCTCTAGGGGGTTGTCACCCTTATCTTATTCTATTAAAAAATTAAAATGTATTAGTATTTTAGGTACAAAGTCGGGCACTTGACATCCTGCCGTTGTGATCTCTTGGGTTAGTGTTGAATTACAAGTGCTTTCCACAACGTGTGTGGCTGCTTGTAATTTTAGTCATATGCTAGATTAGTTGCTTGTGACAAAGGTACAGTACTATAGTTATCTTAAGAATGTTTGCCGTCTGCTTTTCTTCTAGGTGTTTTAAATTTTGCTGATTTGTCAGTAAACTTCTCATGATTTCTTCCATCTGTACTCTGCCATCTGCATCTATGATGCCAAATAATACAGATATGGTACACCCATGAATTCAAGCGGTGCTCGCTTGCTTTTTTTTTACTCATGAACAATCTATTATTTTCGTCGATTTGTGTAATAATTTTTAACGTTTTGTTTAATTCGCAATGGCACTGATTTTTGATATTATATAACTTTTGACATAAATCCCGTATTTTAGGAATTAACCTGTCTCCTTCGTTAAGTATTTCAAAATATGCCGACAAGTATACTATGAAGTATCCACTTCGCCCATTGGATCTAAATATAATGCAGATGTTGTGTTTAATTCCTTTACCGTTGTTTTTTATCCTTTATCTTTTATGTTCGTTGCATTTGATACTTGACAAAGCAGCATAAGCCTTGCTAAAAACATAATGGTCCCTAATTTGGACACATGTCCAAAACTGGTACCTACCCGATATTGATTTTCATCAAAGCTTTCAGATGATTTTACCCAATAAAATGTGGACAGATTTTTTTTATAGGCCTTGTAATTGACCCTTCCTGCAACTTGATTTTTACCACTATTACTTTGTCGTCCCTGCCTTTGTGTAATTCTTCAACTTTTCCCAAAGGCGACCTGGCTAGACGGAATATATATATTAGCGCATTTACCCCGTCTTGGCACAAATATTCCAAATGCTGCTAGGAATTCATCGGTTGTCAAATTATTAACAATTTCTATATGAGCACACGAACACCCTTTGAGGGTTTTTTGTCCCCGATTTTTTGAGCATCTTACATCTTACAATCCATTCCCGTAATTTGCTCTGCAGTTACAAGTAAGTATCGCCAAGGCGATATCTGGCACAAGTAATACATTCCCTTTTGTATTTTTAAGAGCATTTCTTAAATCAACCGTTTCTTAAATCTTGAATCAGTGAGAGCTTAGTATCAAAGCATAGTTTTGCTATTTTTGATAGGATTAACTTTGTTCTTATTGGCTATTAAGGTAACTGCCCCACCAATTTTAGCATATACCACCGCTGCATATGCTTTTTCTGACGCGTCAGCAAAACCATGAATCTGTAACACCATATTCGGCTTGATCCATCGGGGCAATCTGACTTCTTCCAGATACACCTAATTGTCCTTGAACGATTTCCATTCTGTTGTGTCGTTATCGGACAACTCTTGATCCCAATTTCGCTCAGCTAACCACAACTTTTGCATGAATAACTTTGCCTGTTAACTTGCCTGTTACCGTTACTGGTGCTAGCCAACCTAGTGGATCATAAATCTTGGCTAGTGTGGATAGCACCACTCGTTTAATTACTTTTCTGTTCTCGTTACAGTGTACCTTAAACTTAAATTGGTCTTTAAACGGCTCCCACTGCAACCCCAAGGTTTTAATTGCTTCGTTCTCATCAATACTTTATTATCGCCTGTATCAATAACCTCTCCAATAACTTCGGATCTATTCGAAATACATTTTCTCAAATTCATTCCTGCTTTTTCCAGCTCTCTGGAACCCTGCGGAACCCTGCTCCAGTCATTAAATCATCCATGTAGAATTCATCTCGGATATTTTCACTAATCACTTTATCCTGACATCTGTTTGCTATCTCTGCTAGTACCCTTGTAGCTAAATAAGGTGCTGATGCAGTACCGTACGTTACTGTTGTCAATTTATATTTTATTAATTTTTCTGCGGTGAATTTCTCCACAAAATATGTAAATATTTTGTATCATCTTGATCAATGTTTATCTGTCGATACATCTTCTCAATATCCGCAAATGCTACGAATTGCCATTTTCGTCATTTTAATATTACGTATGTCCTTTTGAAGTCGTGGCCCGATCCACATCACGTCATTTAGACTTCTGTTATTTGTTGTTTTCGCAGATGCGTCAAATACAACACTTGGTTTAGTTGTCAGACTTGTTTCTTTAAATACTGCCTGATGGGGCAGATAATAGACACCTTCGTCCTAAGTTTCGACCATATGACCCAAATCCAAATATTCTTTAACGAACTTTTCGTACTCTTCTTTAAGTTTTGGATTTTTCTGAAATTTTTTCTGTAAGTTAAGAAACCGCGCAGTTGCTTGCGCATTTACTGATTCCCTTCACCTAATTCCCTTTCTTGCTTAAATGGGATCGTTACTACATATCTCCTGAAGCATTAATCCTAGTCGTCTTGTTAAAATTTTCTTCACATTCGCTAGCCTACGTATCATCTTACGTATCAGCTGAACTTGACAATAGATGAACTACCATGATCCTTGCTTTGCCCTTTAACGCGGATTTTAAATAATTGAACTCAAGAGCAAGACTTTTTTTCAATCAATTCCGCAACAAATTTCACAAACAGGTCCTATTCTCTGGACTCTCCAGAAAATGTGGGTACCTGAATTTTTGGCAACCCCGGTAGTTCGTCTCTCACTGCAACATTTTCAATCTTCAAGTTTTTCTGATCGTTTATTTTGTTTTCTAATGCCAACAAGGTATTCTGAACATCGATCTCCAATTCCTTTATTACCTCTTTAAACGTTTCATTTTCTACATAAGCTTGGTACATCTGTACATTTTCAAACAAGAATTTTATTTTGTTAGTATATATTTGTTATTATTAGATATCCATCGATTACAAAAATCCTTATTTTTTTTTAAAAGACAACAAATCTAACTAACTAACTGCATTCATTCCTTTGACTTCAATAAAAACAAATAATTAAAGAATTTTTGAAAAATATACCAAATTTACTGTTCGAAAAGTCCAACAGTGGTTCAAAATGGGTTAAAGCGGCAGCCGATGAGAATAGTCCCCATTAGGCACCCACTGGGACGTAGATCGGATGATGAACAAGCATCAGTTTTCGCTAACCATTTGGAAAATCGTTTTAAGCCTTTTCTAATTGCTGACCGAGTAGTAGTTGAGGAAACTCTTAATGAATTAGAGACGCCTTTGCAAATGAGTCTTCCAATAAATCCCATCCGATTAGAAGAGGTCATAAGGTCATAATAATTAAGGGTTTGCCAAATCACAAATCTCCCGGCCATGACACTGTGAAAGCTTTGCCCCAGCGTGCACTGCTTTTTGTTGTTTTAATATTTAACGCAGTTTTAAGATTGCAGAATTTCCCAACACAGTGGAAACTTGATCGGAAAGCAGGAAGATGATCTAGAATCATACCGCCCAATTTCTTTACTACATTGTGTTTTAAAAGTATGGAAAAAAGTAATGCAACTCATCCCGAATCAGCAGTTTGGATTTAGAAAGAGACATGGCACTGTGGAACAAGTGCACAGAGTTGTAAATCATATTGTGACGACGTTTGACAGAAAAAATTATTGCAATGGAGTATTCGTAGATATGCAGCAAGCGTTCGATAGAGTCTGGCATGTTGGCCTTCTTGCAAAAGTGAAGAGAAACCTGTCTGCCCCTTTATACCTTATTCTTCGCTCCCACTTGGAACACAGAAAATTTCAAGTAAAAGTAAGATCTGTAGTCTCCAGAGTCCATGATGTGGCTGCTGGCGTGCCTCAAAGAAGTGTTCGCGGCCCTCTACTATAGGAAAAACACAAGTCCTTAATAGCTTCGTATGCAGACGATGTCTGTATGTTCATTATCCTGTGAGTATTCTGCTGCTGATGAATGCAAGAATATCTGCATCTGCTTCAGAGCTGGGCTCGGAGATGGAATACAATGCTAAACGAGTCCAAATGTTTAAATATCTCCTACATATTAAGATAAAATCATCCACCTCGTGTATAGCTTAACGGCAAGGTGCTACAAACAGAAGCAAAGGCAAAATACCTGGGAGTAGTCCTGGACAAACGATCAAATAAATCACCACACCAGCAGGTACAATGACAGGCTGCAGACATAAGCAAACAGGCTGGCTAGACACCTAGCAAGCCAAAGGACCATCCACAGGCTGAAGAGAAGGCAATACTTACAATGATAGTATAAGTTGCTGACTGATTTATATAACTAAATAAATATTAAAAATATAACCACTAAAGATATTAATTTATGCAAATAGCAAAATTGCTATAAGATAAGAAAATTACTATTAAGTTAAAAGCTCCGTTGAGATCATTTGTATTCAATTCCTTGCTATAAATACAAAATAAAATAAGAAAACAAAAAGAGTTATTGTATATCTCGGATTCAACCGGATCGGGCCTCTGAGCCGATTTACTTACTTTATTCCATTAGTTTAAGTTATTTTACTTCCTTTAATTTAATTTCCACAGTTGACTTACTATTTTTTCTTTCTTTCCATTCATTTTCAGAAACCAAGTTCGGGGCATTAGAATTGTGCTAGAAAAAGCCATTTCTAACGGGATTATCGATTATAGCAACGAATTGGGGGATGAACAATATTTACAAATTGCTCATTTAGCAAATGAAAAGCTCAATGAAACTCATAGAGTCTTTAAAGTAAAGGGCTCAAGTTGTGAATGGCGTTCACTTGTAAAACAAATGAATCAAACGAATGTTTTTTAAGCAAAAATTCCGAAATAGTAAACACAGCGGAAATATGTTCTGAAGTTGAAATTGAGGAAAACTTCGAAATGTTAATGAATAGTAGCTTTAACATAACCCAACCCAATATTCGTTGTCTCGACCCATCAGAGTTACAATTATCTTCACAACCCCCAGACGAAAGTCTAATCAAAAGCAAATTAAAGTGCTTACGAAAAGATTGTAGAATAGGAAATACCAGTTTAAATATCGATGTTAAGATGGTTGAACAGCCATCTCTCTTACGCGATTGTAAAAATGGTTATCCCAATTACATCTGTAATATGAAAATGCAGGAATTCAATAACCTTTTCGCAACCTGCACTGCCAATTTTTCGATGAACAAAAGTATTGCCCACATTGCCAATTTTTCGATGAACAAAAGTATTGCCCACATTGTTCGCGAATACTACAATCAGACGAACAATGTCTGCAATTTGAATATTAAGAGTGTTCGAATTAATAAGTCAAATTGCATGTTCTCTGTACATGCTTACTGCAATGATACGTCTTGCGTAAAGCTTAGACTTAATGGCAATTTTGAGGGTAATATTAATGTGTATTCCAATAAGTTAGAAATTTGTCACACAATAAATTTTCAAAAGACTCACCAATGCAGGGGCATTAATCGCTTTCTTGAGCAGAAAGCACTTAGACACCTCACAGCATTTAAGCACAGGGAAAATTTGCTCAAAGTTGCAAGCAATGATAGGAACTAGAGATGGGATCGGGAAAGAAAATGCTTCCCGTCCCATCCCGGTTATCCCGAAAAATTTTTAGTCCCGACCGCGGGTCCCGACATTTTCCCGAAAATTTTTGTTCATATATGCATATTACTTTATTTATATATTTGTTTTTCCAATAAACTCTTACTTTATATATCCATATTTTTATTTAAAAACAATATTTTTTCAAAATTGTCTCCAATAAGCCGAGTTCTTCTGTCTTCCAAAATTCTACTTGAAGTAGAAAAAACTCTTTCGCAGAGGATGTCGGAACATTTAAAGTTTGCCTAGCCTACTGCTTCCAAAAAGACAATATATCCACATTTTTCTTAGGTTTAACATTCTTAATATAATTACTAATTTCTTCGTCAATATCATCTTCACATGGAAAACACGAAATATTGCACGAGTAATATTTCGTGTTACTAATAAATTGCAGCCAGTGAGTAATATCGATAAATACTGAAAGTTTTATCGAACATTTTATTTTTGGGTCCCGAGTAGTTTTTGGGTCCCGATAGTTTTTCCGGGACCTGCGGGAATTTCGGGATCGACCTCTTATCCCGTCCCGTCCCGGTTTTTTGAAAATCTTTCCCATCCCGCCCAATTCCCATAAAGTTTTCGGGTCCCGCGGGATTCCCGAAAATCCCGATCCCGATGCCCATCTCTAATAGGAACCTTGTTGGTAATAAGCAAATGATTAATAAAAATCTAGCTTACTACCGCAATTTATAGTCCGAATTTAATGCTAGGGATGATTTGGATAAAGATCCATTTATTGATGCATATATAATGTTCAAAAATGGGTATTCCTACATAAAACATCCCTAGTGGTAGCCAAAAGGATATTTCTTTACTCTATCGTAGCACACATTACTGACATGTGTGTAACGTATGGAATGCCGCTTTTTGAGTGATTTCAATATCTTCCTTAAGGAAAAAAAATTGCACACGCCAATCTGGAAACGCATCATAACGGATGTATGTTTTGCTATTATTTCAGCAGTTCTTAAAGAAAACTGCTGTTGTACTCTCACAGAGTACAACGAAATGTGCTATCAGTTTTTATATAACGAAAGCAAAACATTTCCGGCGTTATGAGTACAATTTTGCACAAGCCATTATGCTAAAATAATGCGTGCTGATATAGATGGCACCATTGACTTGCAAAGGAGGAATGGTTCCAACATTTGGTAACAATTCTTTTGTCGCGCAATTCAATTGAGATGGTTCGCAATTCCATCAAATATTTTATGAATGAACGTGCGCTATATGTTGATTTATCCGACCATGGAAATAAAGTTGTTAGGAAAAAAATAAACAATGAGGAAAGCCTCAAGCCTGTTACTGGCAACAGCAGGTTGAGAAAACGTTTCACAGACATTATGAATAATGTCATGAACATGATTTCTCAACTGTCCAAAAAAGATGAAGAGGATAATATATTTTATAATTCCCATATGGCACAGGTCATTTTAAGGAAATATGTTGTCTTTGCTCCGTTTTGGACAAATTTGGTGGGGATTTTTATTGATAGTACCAATAAAGACCCAGCAATGCTCCAATATAATCGTTTTTCAAGACGCTTAAATCCAGCATAATTTAGGATAAACAAGGGATGAAGCTGGGAAGATATATTCGAAAAATGAATGATCTTTCGAATTCATTTGCCAAACAATTTCAACTGGCTCGGCCAGAAATCTTGTACCCATCCATAGTGCACGGTTTAGTAGTGAAGGGTAAGCCAAAAAAATGAGTGGGGATTTCAAAGGGCGGTATAAATATCGGAATGTCTAATAAAAAACTGGCCAATTATAAGGAAAGTTGGAACAAAAATCTGGAATATTTCGTGGTGATTTCACCGGATGAACTAGGGTTCGAGAATCACACATTGATAATGATGGTGAAGGTTCAGTACCTACAGAAAATATAATTCGCTCTGCTGACTTCACAGTTCAATTTCGCCCTTCTTATTCTCGAAATCCGTTTGGAATCGAAAAAGAATATAAGGCAATAATCGGTAGCCATTCAAATCTGAATAGTTGCATTGCTAAACTTTACTAAAAGAATTTTGGTTTGCAGTTTATTTATTATTATTCAAGGTTTCCCGTACAATATTGAATTGGACAATATTATCACATTGTTGGGTAACTCTTGGCTTCATTGTTGATGCTGTTTTGACTTCGATCTTTTTCGATCACAACGATAGCAGTATCATCAATATTCCATGCCAAAACAGAAATAATCTATTTCAAAATAGCATTTTTATAAAAGATGCATTAAAAAGCTCGCAGAAGCTAATAATTGTTCCTCATTGCTATAAGGACCATTTCTTCACTCTATTTATTAACAAAATAAATTGGAATTCACCTTTTTGGATCCTTTTGGTCACACTCCTAAAGCCGCGAAGTTTATTAGGCATTATTCCAATTTACTTGGAGAATATAGACAAGCTGCGGTCTTTCATGATATCCAAAGGAATTCTTTTAATTGTTGGGGCTTCATTTTGCAATATGCAAAATGCTATATACAAGACACAGCATTTACAAATTTAACATCCCCAAGTGAATTCAGAAAAGATGTTTTTAAAAAGTTAGTCAACTGCAGTGATGCAGTACTAAATACCTGCTTACATTGCTCAAGTGGGGCATCTGGATTGCAATTTGATAGTTGCATGAGATGCAATAGGTTTCTGTGTACTAAGTACTTAAAAGACCTATACGCTGTATTTTGTCCGATTTAATTTGCAAGCTATGTGAGCAATGAACATACAAAGCAATGGGTGGGGGGCATTCCTTTTTGAATTGGGTGGGGGAATATTTGCCTTTTCTATTTGCAAATGGCATACCTAAAATAATAATAAATTCATTGCTTGCTCAATAGATAGAATAGTGGATTAGGCCTTCTGGGGAACCACTTAAAAGAATGCGCGCCACGAACTCTACCTCAAGATGGTGTGGAAAAGAGTTCAAAACAGGTGGTGAGTTTTATTACTTCTACTTAACATATGATTATACTTACATATATTACACAGTGCACTGTGGGTAAAAAGGCCGAATTTTTGGCATTAATTGTCCCTGAAGAGATAGAAGCCTGAAATTTTTTATGTATATTAGTATGAGTTTTTAGTAATTTCGGATTTTGAAATTGGCCACGCCCACACCCCCGCCCTTTTTTAAAAATATATTTTAATATTAAAATTAATATTGTTGCTTACATATTCGTTGTGTATATGCTATGTTAATTATATTATAACCTATATATATATTATATATATATTTTATTAAACATTAAATATATTTATGTACTTAGATGTCTACATTAAGGCTAGTTTTGATTCATTTAGATTGCTAGAAAAAACAAAATAGATTAGCATAGGTCAATCAAATATTTTTTCAATTTGCTTTTCTTACCTGGGCAAATACTTCAACTTATTCATCATCTTCTTCTTCTGATTCTTCTTCTTCCAACTCAATACAATTAACTTCAGTGTCTTCATCATCCTGGGAATCATATTCCTCTTCTTGGCTTTCTGTAGAAACAGCATTCTTTCCAAGTGTCTTAGAAGATTCGTAAGAATGTTCCTCTAAAAGTTCAAGAACTTCTGCGGGTATTTTCTTCTTCCTATTTGCTTTAGCTCGTGCTTTTAAATTAAGGCTTGAAATAAGTGGGTCAGATGAGTCAAGTGCTCTGTTGAATACATCACTTATATTTTCCAACCGGCTGCACTTTCTAGCATGTGATTTTCGATCGTTTTTATAAATTTTATTTCGAGCTTCAGAAGCGTTTTCTCCCAAAACTCCAACCGGAAGTATACAGGTGTCCATTATTTGATGACCATGCACCAAAATTTTGTGTATAGTTGGAGGCATTGGATACCAAAAATATTTGCCTAAATACATGTTAAATGTCTTCTCACATAGATCCTTAAACTTTCTGGAGTTCACTTTATACTCGCAAGAGATAGCAATTAATATTATATAAAAGTTTTTAAGAATTTCCTTATCAAAACTTAAAATGCTTGAGAAAGTATTAACATTTTCAAAAGCTCTTCGTGCTGTATTGCCATCATTTGTATTCCCACTTCCATTTTGTTTGGGACTGTCCACATTAAGACCCATTTCATTCCAAAGCCTTTTTTGGATGTACTGTTTTCGTTGATTTATTTCTTCCTTTTCAGATCCCTTAACACGCCATTTTTATACCCTTGCAAAAAGGGTATATTAATTTTGGTCAGAAGTGTGCAACGCATAGAAGGAAGCATCTCCGACCATATAAAGTATATATATTCTTGATCAGCATGACGAGACGAGTTTATATAGCCATGTCCGTCCGTCCGTCCGTCCGTCTGTCCGTCTGTCCGTCCGTCTGGATCAACGCAAACTCCTCCTAGACCGTAAGAGCTACAGAGCTGAAATTTTGCATGTAAGCTTGTATATACTGCAGGCGTTGTATATCTCGGATTCAGCCGGATCGGATCACTATATCATATAGCTCCCATACAAATGACAAAGTCACGAACAGTGACTTTTCTTAATAACTTCGTTATTTTCTGAGCTATTGTCGTGAAATTTAATATTGGTGAGTTAATTACACATATAAACGACTGTGCCAAATTTGATCAAGATCATATAGCTCCCATAGCTATATCGCACGATCGGTTGAAAACAGTGACTTTCATCAATATCTTCGATATTTCCTATGCCAAGATTGTAGGCCGTTCTTTCGCAAACATTAGCCTTTTTAGATAAAAAGTTTTTCCACTTTGAAAAGGAAAGAGTTACCAAAAAAGTTGCAAGGGTATACAAACTTTGACGCGGTCGAAGTTAGCCCCGGCCCTCTGGTTTTATTTCTAGTCTGTATGATATTTTCAATACAAACTCCAGAAATCTAATCCATGCATGTAGAGGGCTAATTCCATATTGCAGACTTTTGGAATTAACAACAAATATTCCTGATTTGAAGTCAAAGGTCTTTAGCACTTGACTTGGCTTTGCTCCACATAATGGGCATACTTGGCATGAATTCGTACCAGTTAACACGTTTAAAACTTTTCCGTCAATTAACGTCATGTGGGGTTTATAATCAACGAGGATCCTTTTTTCTTTGAAAATATACAAATGACTTTGAAGATTTTTTATCTGTTCATCCAAATTAGATTTTTCTTGTAGTATGAGTTCGGTTGTTTCCTTAATAAACTGAAGTTTTAATGGCCGACAAAATCTTACAGATTGTGGAGTAGAATTACGCCAAATGACTTGATTGAACTCATCAACCAATTCTAATGGGATCATCGTTGTAACAAATAGTGAATGGTCTAATCCGATAAGGTCATTTTCCTGAAATTTCTGTTTGTAAATGCCTTGTCCAGTAGAACCATCGAAGCCGTAGCTTAACATCAATGTACAACGTGAAGAATTGGATATTTCAAGAACGTCTTGCTGCATCTCCAGAATACGATCCACTGTGTGGTTTAATAAATTTTGAAACGGGACTTCCACTTTAGTTTCGGAGTACATGATTTCTTCAGGTCTACATTTCAGCTTACTTTCTCTCACTTTTGCGTAAGGTGGATAAATGTCACATCCTTGCTGTTTGTTAAGGGCCCTGATGCTCAGGTATTGCTGTTTAGTCAATCCGTTTTCAATCAGAAAAGCTAATGCTTCATCAACACTTAGTGGCAATGGGTCACGTTTCTCCAGTTTTTTTTTAATCTCACTTAAGTTCTCGTTGCTCATGGCTTTTTTCAGAACAAAGGATGTATCTGTCTCTTTTAATTTTTTTGACGAAAGCAATGCGGCATGTATTAAAAGAGGAGTCGAGTTGTCGTTCTGTGAAGCAAGTTCAGATGCTAATTTCCGTTTTAAACGAGGACCTGCATCGTTATAGTTTAAATGCTTTCGACCTGCTCTTTCAAGTGTTCTATCACTCGAAGTAACTTTGATACTTGACTCCAGCCAACGTTTGTGCTTTGTTTTAAAGCGTTCCACCATCCGATTGCATTTTGGCAAATTAAATTTGATGAATTTGACGAATTGTTTTACTTTAAGCTTACATTTTGTTGATCCATTGATAGATTTTCCTGACCTATTTGCTGCACAATATAGTTTTGAACAGCGTTTTCTTCGCGACTGTTGCTGTTCCACACTTCCAACAAAATGGAATGGCAGAACTCGTGTGTAACTGCAACATGTCGATTATTTCGAAAAGGGGCAAATATGAGAAGTATTGCCTTTTCAGTATTGAATTAGTCGAAGATTAGTGTACAACCTGTTATTTATACATTTTCTAACCTTTTCACGCTTCAAAAGTTAGGCCAGACGAAACACACAAACAAGTTTTAGTTTTGATCTATAAATACACATTGCAACACATTGGACAATTGGACAATAAATAACAAAAACTACAAAATCTACACAAACATCTCATTTTACATACCTTCGTGGATTTTTTCCATGATAAAACTTTTTCACAAATGCAAATACTTTTGTTTTGTTTACTTTGAAAGTCAAAGAAGCTTTCCCGCGTTTTTTTCGATAACCAATGCAACCCTAAAACAGCTGACTTTGAATAAGCGTAAAACATTAAGGGCGCTCCCTAAAAATTTTTAAAAATAATTTTTACACTTATTGGAATGTTTTTAATTAGAAACAAATAAAAAAAATCAGATTTTCCAAAAAAAATTTTTTTAATTTATGCCAAAATTTTGGGAATTTTACCCAATGTGCAGTGTATCAAAATTTGAACGCAATCAGTTCTGTAGTTTCTGAATGCATAGCGATTGAACTCACACAACATTTTTATACCCTTACAGAGTGTATTATAAAATTGGTCAGATGTTTGTATTCTTGATCAGCATGAGAAGCTGTGTCGATATAGCCATGTCCGTCTGTCCGTCCGTCTGTGCATATGCGTTTTACTCAGCCGTCTTAAGAGCTATCGGGCTGAAATTTTTTTCGGGATTTTTTTATTACCCGGGAAAAATAAAGTATGAAAACCATCAGGATCGGACCACTATATCATATAGGTCTAGAAGAACTAGAAGAAACACTTTCATAAAAATTGGAGTATGCCATGAAATTTACGTATGTGATAATATTGGATATAAAACCCCAGAACACAAAAATTGGATTTTTGATAAATATAACACAAGTTACAGTCAATATAATAATCGGCTCTGCTCCCAGCTCTGCCGGCAGCGCTACTACGTCTTTCGTCATCAACAGAGTACATGCATACACACACAGACGCAACTCTATATAAACTGTATGTGTATGCGTGCGTGGCTTTGCTTTGGGAATGAGGGAAGAAGAACAAATTGTAAAATAGAGAGTAAAATTGTTTTGTTTGTATATTGATGAATTGAGTTGCAGAAAACAAATTTTGAACATGTAAAATTATTATTACCAAGGACTGCAAGGGTATATAAACTTCGGCATAGCCGATGTTAGCTTCTTTGATTTTTATAAATATAGATTTATCTTTTCCGAATTATAATACTTTTTGTATTTTATCAAAATGACAATTTTATTAGCATCAATTCATTTCAGTGTTAATAAAAAAGTAATGATTGAGTAATGATGCCATGCCATGGCACAACTCTGGAACTAAATCTATTTTGAGTCTTATACAATACTGTGTCCGCCGTCATTTTAATCAAATTACATTTTTTCGTTCGTAGAAAGAATCTGATTGGTCAGTAGATCTCTTCTATGATTGGTTGCGCTCAGAAAAGTGATGACCGAAACTTACTTCGGTCAGCGGCGCCAGTGGGCAAGGCAAGCGAATAGGCTGCTCAAAACTGAGCTGCCGTGACATCGAGCAAAGCGAGAGAAAACGCTGTGCACAGTTTGAGAGAGCGAATTCACGGAATGCAGCGGAACCGAGACTTCTTGATGCCATTTGAATTTCGCCGTCATACAGAGCAGATTGCAGCGTGTATTATGCAGCTTGACGATTGACTTGATTATGAAGCTGTTTTATTGTTGCTGTGATATATTTATTTATTTATTTTTTTTGAAATTTCTTTTCCTGCAACTCAATTCATCAATACACAAATAAACATTAGTCTTTTTTACATAGCGGACGTTGACGATACTATGCGCAGTACGTTCAAGTGGCCCCTACGACACCAGGACAAAGCCTGTTACGCGCGAGCCCAAGCAGATAACTGCCCACCTCCCACCCGACCGACCGAGGGGTGCAGCCGTATAACGCACGGCACGAATCGCGTGGACAAAATACACAATAGAAAAGACAGACAAACACATAATACTATAGCTATCTATTAACTAAATGGGATAGGATAGATGTTTTAAGCATATTAATAGAAAACTCTGAGCCGATTACAGGGGATAGAAGATTGTAATCAGAGCAGAGGACCCTAAAAGGTTCATGCATAGCATAGTTGGAAGAACAACGACTAAGGGATAAAGGTATTAAAGGATGTCTACTCCGTCTACATGGTACCGACAGATTCACCTGAGCTAATAACTCAGGCGAGTCGATATCACCAATTAGGAGCTTGTGCATAAAAATGACACCAAGCATAATTCTACGGTTAGTTAGGGACGGAAGGTTAATCAAGAGAAGTCTACTAGAATACGAAGGCAAATTGACATTGCGATCCCAGCTTAAGCCACGAAGAGCAAATAGCAAGAACTGCTTTTGAACGGATTCTAGTCTAATCTGGTGCGACTCGTATTGAGGTGACCAAATGCAAGATCCATACTCTAAAATAGGACGGACAAGCGAAGTAAAAAGAACTTTAGTTGTATAGGGGTCATCAAATTCTTTGACCATCTTTTAATGAAACCCAGGACACTCATGGCCTTTGCGACCGTGGTGGAAATATGGGTGTTAAAATTTAACTTATGGTCCATAAGTACGCCCAAATCATTCATATTATTTAGACGTTCTAAAGGGCTGTTGTTTATAAAATAAGTGACCAGTTGAGGAGAGTTACGAAAAAAAGTCATTACCTTACATTTGGTAGTGTTAAGATTTAGTAGATTAAACTGGCACCAGGATTGAAAGTTTTTAAGATCAGCTTGTAGCCGACTAAATGAATCTGTATCTTTATAAGAAAGACAAAGCTTGACATTGTCAGCATACATAAGCACACGCGAATGAACAATGACTGATGGAAGATCGTTAATAAATTGTGTGAAGAGCAGAGGGCCAAGATGACTACCTTGAGGTACACCAGAAGTCACAGAAATGGAAACGGAAAAGGAAGACTTAAAAAGTACCTTCTTTTTTCTATTTGTTAAATATTCTCGAACCCAAGAAAGGAAAAGGGGTGGAAACCCAATGTCGCTCAGCTTAGAAAGTAATAGGGTATGATTAACGGAATCAAAGGCTTTGCTGAAGTCAGTGTATATGACATCAGTTTGTTTACCATTTTTGAACCCCTTGATAATTATTGATGTAAATTCTAAAAGGTTAGTGGTTGTAGATCTACGTTTCACAAACCCATGTTGGGATGGCGAAATAATAGAGCTGCAAAAATGTTGCAATTGAGAAGTTATAATTTTCTCAAAAGCTTTCGGAATAGCGGACAATTTTGAGATACCCCTATAGTTAGAGGCTTCGGACTTTTTGCCATTTTTATGCAGAGGAATAATATACGACTCCTTCCAAATAGATGGAAAAGAGGAAGATTCTACAGACAATAGAAACAATTTTAAAATGGGTTTACATAATGCGTTTGCACAGAACCTGAGTACACATCCAGGAAGACCGTCAGGCCCCGGAGAATAAACAGGTTTAACTAATTTAAGTTCGGTAAGAATAGAACTTTCATCAATCATTGGATTGAAAATGCAATTAGCCTTTTTTAAATGATAAGGATACG
Organism: Drosophila willistoni; assembly: GCF_018902025.1. Classification (NCBI taxonomy): domain Eukaryota; kingdom Metazoa; phylum Arthropoda; class Insecta; order Diptera; family Drosophilidae; genus Drosophila; species Drosophila willistoni. The sequence goes on from NW_025814213.1 coordinate 171,981, forward strand.
GACTTGCTCGATATTCCGTTGAGGAATAAGTTGTTTTGAAAAAACTCGCAAACATATCGGCAATTGCCTGATCAGTGCTCGCTTTTTTATTTTGAAAAGACAAAAAAGATGGGTGCACAGAGGTCTTACGTTTAGAATTAACAAAATTATAGAAAACTGAAGCTTACACCGCTAAAGATAATTCGTATAGCATTGTGTATTAAGCATCATGAATTTTGAACGAGTGACTGTATACAGAGCATAATCTGATGAACGACGTATTTTTGAAACTTCTTATAATATCGTGTCTTCACATTTTTCAAATTGGATAGCTCGCGAGAGAACCAGGGAGGTTTGTTAAGCCGCTCCAGCCTACCAAGGAGCACACAAATATCAAAGAGTGAATTCAGAGTATCATAAAAAAAACGAACAGCCGAGTTCATATCACTACAATTGTACAGATAAGACCAATCGGTAGTAGCAATGTTTTCATTAAGGCTGGCAAAGTCAGTCTTACGAAAGCACCTACTTAGTGGTAACTCATTTGAACCAAGTAATGGTGAAAGCAAGGGCAAATCAATTTTTAAATTTAATGTAGGATGAAATTTGTCTTCTGGAAGAACAAATGGTTCGATCCTAGAAACCTCACAATAAGAAGAATCCAATACAAAAATAAGATCTAACGATTTTCCATTAGAATTTAAGACAGGATTGACTTGGGATAAAGATAAGCCTAGAAGGCCATCAATAAAGTCATGTGACAAAGAGGGCAACAACGTGGTAGATTCATCTGTTAGTGACCATGCTAAAGCGGGTAAATTAAAATCACCTACAACTATGAGCATGTCTTGACTCGAAACTAAAGAGGAGACAAACTGAATTGCCTCTAAATGATTTAAATATACCACCATGTCTGACAATGGTGGAATATAGGAACAAGTAATGAAAGCATTAAAAGATTTAAAATTTACTTTAACACCGACAAACTCAATCTCCTGGGTACTAGAAAATTGAATCATTTCAGATGATAAAGCAGCATCAACAGCTATCAGAAAGCCAACACCTATGCGAGAAATCCGGTCACGTCTGAAAATAGAAAAGTTTGTGGAAAAAACCGATGCATCAGCAATATCAGGTTTTAGCCACGTCTCTGTAAAAGCTAGAATGTTATGCTCAAAAGAAAGACTATCTACATACAGATTAGGAAGTTTAGATTTCAGTCCTCTAACGTTCTGGTAACCCAGGTTAAGGGACGAAGCTAGTTTTTTGACACACCAGCAGATGCTGATGTGGCAGGAATAGTATTAGTTGTTGTTGTAGGCAAGCGAATCGGTTGCCGATTTTTCTTTTTTACAGTATATTCCTTAACTATTATATGTTTAGGCCAAAAATCTTCTCGACATATAGTGTCGAAGATATTGGCAGAAACACTAATTTTAAAGGACGAAATGTCCCGAGAATAAGAAAATTTAAACTTCTCCACCGCAATATTCGAGACGTTAACTTTCTTCCGAATATAGGCTATTACATCATCAGATGTGACAACAGGGTCTAGCCTAGAAACAAATATATGTTTCTTTGGTGGTATGCCAACGAGAGGCCGCGGTCCCGAAGCGTCAGCCGCAGCAGTAACGTTGGACAAGTCACCCACCGCAGCAGTCAACTTGTTCACGGGGCCCTCGATACTTTTAGAACTATCGGCAATTTCCATTGGAATGGGTAATTGCCCAGACACATCGGACACTACAATAGGCATCGTTTCTAAGAGATCATTCCCAGGTGATACCGGTAATTCATTACTAATAGCATTCACAACCGGGCTCTTAAACGATATCAATTGCTGTACATTAGGAGTGGACGGTGCATGAGACCGGTCGGGGACGATAAGAGACGCTGGCGGATCTACAGATACAGAAACACCCCAAGGACTGGTCATTTTACGTTTCGGAGACTCATTCATAAGCGATAAACTTCTGAACTGAGTCTCCACCGCAGTAAACTCCGCTTGGAGTTTATTAAAACCTGCCCTTGAAGTGTCAAAACTATCTCTAGTCCGCCTCATGAAAGAGCGCAACTCATTCTCGACCTCCCGGCAAGCATCACATCCATATTTTAAGCCACCACCTTTAGCAATAGACTCCTTGATTCTGCCTGTGTAACCTGCACACTTAACGTGAACCGCATTGTCACACAACCAACAAAGAATATAATCATGGGAGTCAACCGCATTAGTGGCAACTATGCAATTATTTTTTGAGCAGACAACCATTTTATCAAAAGTTTAATTTAATTACAAAAGGAAATACAAAAAAATAAAAAATAAAAATTCTAAAGGTAAAAAATCTGTGTATAAGAATATACTGACCAGTTCTGACACAAGGGTTAATGTGCAGAGTAAGCCTTCACAACTAAAGAATAAAAAGAAATGAAAACACAAAAATAAAAACACGTATCACAGAGTCGCGGGTAGGCAAAAGACGAGAGCGCAAATCAATCAAGAATAGGAAAGAGCGGGAGAGCGCGTCAAATTGAACACATGCAACAGCAATTTGTACGCGAGAGAGCGAGAGTTAGTTAAAACGGTAAAGACACAAAAGCAAAAGAGATAAACAAAACAACAACACCGCTAACGCCAGTATTGTTGAAAGTTTTGATTTTATTTAAATTTAAACAAAAACGGCAGCAAGAATTCGCGAAATGAAAATATAATTCGGATGTTGTAATTATTATTAATTAAACCGATAATTTAAGAGTTATGTAAAAGTATTTAATCGCGAGAAAAAAATAAAAGTTGATAAGCGCAAAAAAAACTCTACAGGCTTTTGTATGTATTTTAAAGCAAACTCCAGTCGTTTTACTTTATTTGCTGGGCTAATGTCAACAATCTTGCGGACCACGTACGTTTTTATATTAATTTCTTTCATCCTGCGATAGATAGTGGAGCTGCTGACTTTCTTTTCAATTAAATTTTCTGAAGCCGCTGCGACTTTTACAGGACTTATTGATGGATTCTCTGCAATTTCTCCCAATATTCGTCTGCATTGCCTCGGATCAAGTGCACGTTTTCGTCCAGATCTTTTTAAATTGTTCAAATCTCCTTGGTTATCTTTTTTTTGTTCAAATAGTACACAGTATTACGTGAAATTTTGTACATCTTTACCAAGGCCGATGCGGAGGTAATCGATCTCCGATCGAACCTCAACGGAAAGTTCTTTGGTTTTCACCATTTTAATTTTGAGACATCAGCAAATTAATATGACTGCACTTTGCGGACGCCAATCAAAGAATAAATGTTACTTTTGCACTGCTCAAATAATTATGACACACATAAAATATGCTCAAATAATTTTGAAAAGAGAGCGGTAATCTTTGGTTTGCTTTAGTATGTCATATGTACCGTTATCTTTTTCCTTTCTTCTTTCATTTGGTTCTAGACAGACTAAACTTTCTAACGGTGTGCATCTTTTGCATATCAGACTTACAACAACAACAACAAGTGAAAATACTTTTGAACATGTCTGTATATATTATTACGTGGTATGTTTCCTTGCCCGTTGCATGGAATTTTGTATATTACATTACTTCTATTCGTCGTCTCTACCTTGGATTCTGTTTTGTTGAATATATGGTTGAGGGTATTGTCAGGTTTGTGTGCTATTTTTAGTTGATCTTTGTCATAACATTCCGAATGTGATAATCTTTCTGATAATTTAAGTACATAAGTAACGGATAAGTAGGTCTTTTCATTTTTGGTTTTTGCGAGGTGACTTATGCCTCACGTAGCTTACAAATTAAATCTGTTTTAGCTATTGTATGGAAATTTGTATGGCAATTAATGCAAATATGCCTGTTACATCTAATGCAGTGGGCGTCAGATGTCGTGCATGAACAATGCAGACAAGTTTCCAAAATTGCATCACTACAGCCAATCAATTTTTGAAAAATGTCTTCTCTAAACAAAGCAGGAGGTAATAAATTTGTCAAAGCTTTATTTTGAATGTAGCACTCTGCATATTGCAGTATGAAAATACCACAATTATAATTATCCCTTTGTATATCCTGATTAATTTCTAGAGATATATAGTTTTTAAGGAACCCTTGGTAATATTTTATAAGCTTTGAAGTTAAAAAATCCTTTCCAAATGGATTTAAGACAGCGAACTCCAACTTTTCTTTATTCAATACCAAAACATAGAAATGGTTCTCATCTCAATGAGGTATAACTATAATGTTTGAAGGGTTTTTTAATTAATTTTTGATTGTTATTTATTGCTTAATGCAGCTCGACTTGGCATGGAACATTGACGATACTGCTATCGTTCTGATCAAAGATAATTGCAGTCAAAGCTGCATCAATAATAAAGTTTGATAGCCAAGATTTACCCAACAAGGGAACAATATCGTCGAGTTCGATATTGTACAAGAAACCTTGGGCATGGGTACCATGCACATATTCAAAAAGGGTTTTGCATTGCAAAATGTAAAACTTTACATTATTTGCAGTACAACTAATAAGTTTGGAATGGCTTATAAGCATTTGCTTATAGGCTTCTTCTATTCCAAACGGTTCAGTCTTGCGAGCATACGAATGATCAAATTGAACCGATAAGTCAAAGGAATCATTTATATTTTCATTTCCTTCTTGGAGTTGTAATTCTTCATTCTTTTGCATGTGTGAATCTCGAATTCTACTGGGTCCGGTAAAATCACCTTTGAATAAACTCGACTTCAACTTTTTAGGTCCTTTCTTATTCCAGCGTTCTCTATAATTGCAAAGTTTCTTATTGGACATTTTTAGTAAATCTGGCGTTTCTTGGCTTTACCCTTAATCACAGAACCGTGTACAATTGGTAGATACATAATATCGGGGCGAGTCAGTTCGACTTGCTTCGCCACTGAATTGAATAGTTCATCCATTTTGCGAATGAATCTTCCCAATTTTATGCCTCTCTTATCTTTAATTACACTTTGTTTTAGCGTCTTAAAAAAAGATTCTATTGGAGCATTGCTGGGTCGTCTATTGGATTTATCAATGAAAATACCCATCAAATTGGTCCAAAACGGAGCAAACACTACGTACTTGTTCAAAACAACTTGTGCCGTTTTGGAGTTATAATATATATTTTGCTCCTCTTCTTCTGGCAGTTCAGAAATCATATTCATGACATCTTCTAAAATATCACTGAAACGTTTTCGTAACCTACTATTGCCAGCAATGGTTTTTCTTTGGGAACAGCAATTTAAAATTAACTGAACCGTCATCTTTGAAATATTTCATGGCATTGCGAACCACGTCATTTAAAGTACGAGACAGAAGAATGGTTATCAAATGCTGGAACCATTCTTCAAAATCGCCTATTTCGAAAATATTGTACCCCACTCCTAGAGCATTTCTTAAGAAAGATCTAAGTGCAGTATTTTGCAAGCCTACCGTGCGATCAATATCAGCACACATTATTTTAGCATAATGGCTGGTGCAAAATTGGACAATTAACGCCGGAAATGTTTGGCTTTCTTTATATAAATATTGATAGCACATTTCATTGTACTCTATAAGAGTATAGCAGCAGTTTTCTTTGAGGACTGCGGAAATAAGAGCGAAACTAACATCAGTTATGATGCGTTTGCAGATCGGCGTTTTCAATTTATTTTTTCTACAAGACATATTCAAATCACCTAAAAAGCGTCCTATGTCATAGGAAAAACGATTCGAAAGAATCGCATGTGCCATAGGTTATCGATAAGTCAGGAATGTGTGCCACTAAAGAATAGAGAAGAATCCTTTTTTTCGTTATGTTAAGCGGTCTTACAACACATTCTGTTGCATCTATGTATAAGGTATGTATTTTGAAATGTTTTTGAAATAGTCTTATATGGTCAATGTACCAAAGAAACACTTCGATCTTAGCAGATAAATGCTGAATGTATGGAAGCCCATAAATTAACCTTTTATATGCATCTATAAATGCATCTTTATCGAAATCATTTTTAGTATTTTCTTCAGCTCTCATGTTTCGATAATATGATAAATGCTTATTCATCATTTGATCGTTCCCAATCACTTTTCTATCTTTATTTCCCATTAGTGCCAAATATTTTTTTTGGTACTCAAATGCTGTGCGAGATTTTAAATCATTCTTTTCTAAGAAGCGACTTACAACTCTACACTGGGAAGTTTTATTTAAGTTCATTGTGTGGCAAACATCGGTTCTGTTAGAATAGACTGAGATACAACCATCGAACTGAACTGTAAAACTAAACTTGTTGCAAGATGGGTTTTTTACTTGCCAAGTAGTATGAAGTGAAAAACTTCATTTATTGGTATAATAGAAATGAAAGAGACAAAAACCAATGAAATGTAAACTCTTTTTTTTTGTTGCTTATGTGTATTTAGTACATTTATTTCTATTTTATATTGGAGTGCAAGAACATAATTTTATTTATATTTTCTGAGTTACTAGAAATAAAACAACGCTTTTCTGAAATCAAATTTCTAGCGTTGGAAAATGTTTTTTCCGAAGCTGTGCTGCTCGCTGGAATACAGAATATTTTGCAACTTGTCTTATAAAGTAGAGGAAAAAAATCTGCATGCAAATTCCACAAAGCCAATGGGTCAAAATTTATTATATATGAAACATTTATATTTGCATTTAAGGTTATTTCCTGGTGAACTTGGTCTGTAACTTCAACTTGTTGGACTAAATTAAATCTGGAAAAGAATATATAGGTAACATTTATGGACAGGTCACAGTTACAGAGATGTTTATCTAACCACAAATAATAACAATAATAAACACAAAACAAAAGACAAAAAAAAAAAGAGGGCGTCTAACGGTTAGACACGATAGAAGTGAAACCTTCCGTAAAACAAACTGAGAGAGAATGAGACGAAAGCAGCATTAGGAGCGGGATAATTATAGGTTCATTATAATATTGCTATAAAGGTCATATTTTTTATTTTCTTCATTTTATTATTATTCATCCTCAATGTTTTCAATTTCAACAAATGATACGAGTGGCTTATGATAGCTAAAATATGATACAAATGCTTTGGTTTCATTGTTGTCAACATATCTTTGAAATACCGCGTCAATTGTTGTTTTTGATCGTGTTGTTGATTCAGTGCGATTGTTACACATTTTTAAACTGAATGTTTTATTGAGAAAGTCAATTAAAGGAACCGCTGTGTCCAATGCAAAATTTACGTTAAAATCGCCACTTAAAATCATTGGAACTTTATCGTAATCTTTTCTAAGTATCCGCGATACTTCTGGTATATACTTTATTAAATTTTCATGAATGAATTCCGTGATGCTATTTATTGATTGATTCGGTGAAATATAAATTGCCACAATTAAAACTGTTTTTCCATTGCTCAATCTGGTTTCGCATGCACATATTTCTCCCAATTTAGAGAGCTGAACAGACAGTGATTCTAGTTGCTGTGCATTCATTCATTATATATTTTGTGATACATTTTTTTTTACTTTTTATACCCTTGCAGAGGGTATTGTAAAATTGGCCAGATGTTCGTAACGCACAGAAGGAGGCGTTTACGACCTGAGAAGCTGAGTTGATATAGCCATGTCCATCTGTCCGTCCGTCTGTGCGTATGCGTTTTACTCAGCCGTCTTAAGAGCTATCGGGATGAAATCTTTTTTTGGGGTTTTTTATTACCCGGGTAAGATAGAGTATGAAAATCCTTAGGATCGGACCACTATATCATATAGGTCTAGAAGAAAACATTTTGCGGACATGGCTATATCAACTCAGCTTCTCATGCTGATCAAGAATTTATATACTTTATGGGGTCGTAAACGCCTCCTTCTGTGCGTTACGAACATCTGACCAATTTTACAATACCCTCTGCAAGGGTATAAAAAAAAATAAAAAGTAAATAAAAATGTATCACAAAAAAATATATAAATATATAAAAAGCATTATGAATAAAAAGCATTATGAAAAACTTCGACCAAGCTGGGAGTCGAACCCCGGCCGCCCGATCGCCAAGCGAGCACACTAACTACAGAACTCGACGGCAATTTACAAGTGTCGACTTGGCTCCAAATCTAAGCCGTTCCAAAATCGTGTTTGTGTATTTTTTTCAATTTCTAGGCGTTCCAAGCCGTTCTTCATGTTTTTCGTCACCATTGCAAGTTATCCCAACCGTTCCACATCGTGTGTGTGGATTTTTATTCAATTTCAAGGCGTTCCAAGCCAGGTCTTCGGTTTTTTTTTTTGTGACCGTTCTAAGCTATCGCAATCGTCTGAAATCGTGTTTGTGGATTTTATTTAATTTCAAAGCGTTTCAAGTGGTTCCTTGGGTGTTTTGGTAGCGTTCCAGGTTTTCACAAGCATTCCAGTTTGTGATTTCACTAATTTCCAAGCCGTGCCAACGGGGGTTATGAGCACGAGCCCCCCAAGAGACGATAAAGGGGCTAAGATCACTGCTGCCACGCGCAAAACTTCGATTTTTGCTCCAAGTCCGCGTCAGAGAAGTACCAGTCCTACTACTTCTCCTTCCAGAGCGCTTCAGACCCTTTCTAGTCCTTTACCCCTCATTTACCACGCCATTAAGCACGACCTCTAAACGGTAGCTGTGAAGATTTAGCCATCCAAGCTAAATATGACAAGTGCTACCAAGTTTACGAGCGATACACGGCTCGATAAAGCGAGCTTATCCACGAAGCGTCTGCGCCGACTCCTCCGAATCGTCATGGGTCCACCTCTGCATCAGCAGAACGAGGTTGTCGACTACCACCCATTGACACAGAAGTCTTTACGGGAGATTACCTTAAATGGCCTACGTGCCGTGACTTGTTTATGGCCATCTACATAAGCGGTTCTCCTCACCCATCCATACGGCCATACTGACCCGCTTTACGGAGACGGCGACATGTACAACCTGTTTGCAAAATACGCGTCAATCTCTGGACGCGAAATCAGCTGCACATTTTCCGCCTTTAATCTATCTCGAGCCCTTTGCAATTCGTCGTTCGAGGTGGGGCTATTTGATATTGCTCCATCGCTTCAGACGCAGCATCGGTGCCATCCATCTAATTGACGGAATCCCGAGGTGGGGGCTTGTTAATCTTAACCGCTTCGGACCGAGATCGTCTGCTGGACTATACCGAGCCCGCCCATCCGCAGTTAACCGGATACCTAAATACTTCCACTCTTGAGTACGCTTCAATGAAGGACACTTATCCAACAATGTTTGAAGCCCCATCATCCGCGAACGCTGCCGCGCTTGTCATGGTATTTCCGACTCTGGCACCAATCTCTCTGAGGTAGGACCTAAGTAATCTATCAATGATAAGATTAAATAGGATGGAGACAGGGCATCGCCTTGCTTGACGCCATTCGCGAGTATAAACACCTCTGAACTCCATCCTGCCCCATTGAGGGAGGTTCCGCCGCCCTTTTATTGTTCTGTTATAAAGCTGACAAAATTCGCTGGAGCGCCATAGGCCTGTAAAGTCTTGACAATGGCCTGGTGTGATACTGAGTCCAAAGCCGTCTCAAGGAAACATGACTTCCACCTTTTATGATGCTCCCGCAAGATGTGACAACCAACGTCGCATTATCAGCACACCCATCGGTAGGTAGGAATCCGATTTTTGCCTCCGATGCCTTGGATCCCAGTTGACTTTAGAAGCCAATCGAAAGGCTGTTATTGGACGAAAGTCTTGCGGTCGATTTGCCGTCACAGTCTTCGGGATGAAGATAGTTCTGGCCAGCCGGGTAGAGAATGGTATTTTGCCGCACCAGAGAATCAGGTTCATTATGCGTAGCATAATGCCCAAGGGTACACTCCTGGCTGTTCTTGGAATGATACCGTCAGGACCCGGAGAGCTTGACAACTTTAACTTATTTTCCCTCAGGTCGCGTGGCGTTATTGCTGACCAATCCGCCTCAAGCCAATGTTCTTGTGTTAGCGCAAGAGCATGCGCTGGGATTTCTCATTATTTGTTTCCAATAGGGTTCCATTATCTGTTGGTTTGGCATAACCGACTTATCTGTTCCATCAAGCAAGGACTTAATGCATCTCCCAGTATCCTTATCCCAACGACGCCGAACCTGTGCGTACTCTTATTGTCTTAACTGTTTCCTAGTTTGAGGTCTTCGCGAATTGCTCGGACGGATGTTGTGTGGTTCATTTGGTGGTGTAAATATTTCCAGGAGATAGTTGGATACGCATTGGAGAGTGGTTTCCTTCCCTACGGTCTGCGCCCTATCTACGATAGATTGCAAGACGCTTCCAACGATGATACTTGCTGGTGTCGCTCGATTAAACTAGGGCGACGTTGTGAGGTAATTAAGTCCAAAGCTTCTGGGGTGGGAGTAGATTGCCCTCTTATCTGCTTCAGTTTTGCTTTATATTCACCCCTCTTCCAAAAACTTTAAATTGCTTCGGAGCTAGGGTGAGTAAATACTTCCGCTACCTTCTTATTAGGAAATCTCAAAATCCCACTTGCTTCGAACTCCACCTCCTTTCTCACCATCATCCACGCTTTTTCCTTACTTCATCGGAGTTTTACATCTTCACGATGACGTTGCGTATCTAATGCGTCTTTGTGTTGATGTGACATGTGTACACCTAGCCCCCTTCTAGTATTGAAGAGGCGCCCACATACTGTACAGGGAACCTCTCCCACGAGGTTTAGCACTGCTATAGGCTCTCTCGGTTGGTCCCCAGAACTGGAAGTCGCCGGGGTTGTTGTTGTGTTATATTTTCGAGGCACAGTGGTTCAAGTCTTGACCAACGTTTCTTGGCTCGGGGGCTGGTAACCCCAAGAGTTGCTTCGCCGCTCCAATTAGTTACTGATGAGCACCTAGAGACTACGAATTCAACAGCACCCAGGTAACACCACGAGGCAATTCCGAGTCGATTTGATCAGACTTACGACTTATGAATTTCAATGTTCCGAAGAACACCCCTTCTGAGCTCATCCGACCCAGCTTATCTCTGGGAGATAAGACGGCCGGTTTTCGATTTTCTCACCGAGCGTTTTCGCACGCTCAAAGCGGTTGGAAATACAACTGCACTGGCTATCTCGGTTCCCACATCCAAACCTCCGCGAAACCCACTTCCAGTCACCCGAAAGGCAAATTCATTTGAAGTCAAGGTGACCACCAAGCCCAAATCCAGTGATCTCTGTATGAACGAGAATCACCCGGTGCGTCGATGTTCCCGCTTCCTTCAGATGCCGGTGCCAGAGAGGGTGGCATATATAAAGAAAAAGTCCCTGTGTCTGAACTGTTTTGCAAGAGGGCATCAAGTAAAGAGTTGCCCGAGTGAACATAACTGCTTCACATGCAAGGGTCGTCACAATACGCTCTTGCACAAGGACGCCCGACCGCAGAATGGTCCAACGCCGGTCCCAGCGCATAAAAGTTCTCACAATTTCGTCCGGACATATTTCACCTCTGAGGCAAGGTCCTCACGAGATAGGATGCTAGGTACAGCTATCGTGGACTTTTGGCACAAGGGCACTACTTATCCTTCACGGGCGTTATTAGACCCGGCTTCGGAAGCCAATTCAATATCTGAAATAATGTTCCGGCTCATGAAGGAGGTGACAGGCATTAACGGAAAGGTCAATAGAACCTTGAAGGTCTGTCACGTAAGCATTCGGTCATCGCATGGACCTCCAGTCCAGATAGAGATAGAAGCTTTTGTCCTGTCTCAAGTTGCTGATGACGTGCCGTCATGTACGACAGCCCAAACAACACTGGAATATTCCGCTAGCAGACCCCTCCTTTAGATTAAAGGCGAAGATCGATCTGCCATTGAGTTGCCAATAAGTACTGCGCCAATTGGCTGGCCCATCAGCACACCGAGGGAACCTGTCTGAGCGGTGATAGGTGCCGCATTTGCAAAGCGGACCACCGCACACAAAAAGTTCGTGAAGAGGGTAGTTAGTCAGACATCTACTAAGGCGAATAGGAAAAAAGTTTCTGGTCCGACGTGAGGGAACACAAAAATATAGTTTATCTAGTAAATTAGTAGAAATGATGACTTCGCTGTTGACTAGTTTATGGAGAAAGAGAATGCCAAAAACGAGCCTACGGTTGTAAAGTGAAGGAAGATAAATAAGAAGTCTGTCAGAATAAGAAGGTAGGCGAAGACTCGGGTCCCAATTAAGACCGCGTTACGCAAACTTAAGGAATTGCTTCTGTATCGATTCTATACTACGCTTGTGAACATCATATTGCGGGTTTCACACTGGATAGCAATATTCTAGAGTAGGTCGAACTAACGAAGTGTATAAAACCTTTGTTACGTAGGGATCATCAAATTCTTTAGCCCAGACTTAACAGACTTAATAGAGTAATGAGCTAGGAACGGAGACAAACGACTGAAAGTCATAAAAGAACACTTAGAGGCATTAAGGTGTAATTTATTAACGTGGCACCAATCACAGAACGCATCGAGATCTGATTGCAAGTACTGTTGGAAAGAAGGATCATTATAGGAATAACAAATCTTGACGTCATCCGCAAACATGAGCACGCGTGAATGAGCCAAGGCCAAAGGCAAATCATTGATAAACAGTGTAAATAACAGTGGGCCCAGATGACTGCCTTGGTGTACAACTGACGAAACTCGAACAGTTTTAGATATCGAGGAACGAAAATACACCTTTTGGGTTCTGCCAATAAAATACGATTTCAACCAAGCCAATAGTTTCGGGGAAAAACCCATGATGTTAAGTTTCGTGAGAAGCATAGAATGATCAACCGTATCGAAAGCCTTACGGAAGCCATGGTGTACAAGGGTAGTCAATTCTAAAAGGTTGGTAAGCCACGAACGACCTTTCATGAATCCATGCTGACAAGGAGAAATAGTGGATCTGGATAGGTGTTGAAGGGAAGACGTAATAATTTTCTCAAACAGCTTTGGTATTGCCGAAAGTTTGGCAATGCCACGGTAATTAGAAACATCCGATTTGCTACCCTTTTTAAAAAGCGGAATAATAAAAGACTCCTTCCAAATATCAGGAAAGCTACAAGTCTCACTCGATATAAAGAATAACCGAGATAAAGGCTTAAATAAGGAAATCGAACACATTTTAAGGATGCAACTAGGTATATTATCAGGCCCGGGAATGAAGGAAGACGTCATAGATGACAAGCTCGAGATAATACAGTCTTCAGTAATACTAGGAAAAACCAGAGGGCCGGGGCTAACTTCGACCGCGTCAAAGTACCCTTGCAATTTTTTTGGTAACTCTTTCCGTACATATAGCCATCAAAGTAAAAAAACCTTTTGACTACAAAGGCTAATATTTGCGAAAGAACGGCCTACAATCTTAACATAGGAAAAAACTGAGATATTGATCAAAGTCACTGTTTTCCACCGATTGTTGCCATTGGAGCTATATGATATAGTTACCCGATCTTTATCAAATTTGGCACAGTCATTTATAGGTGTAATAAACTGACCAATATTAAATTTCATGATCATAGCTCAGAAAATAACAAAGTTATTAAGAAAAGTCACTGTTCGTGACTTTGCGGGTTTGTATGGGAGCTATATGAGTGGTCCGATCCGGCTGAATCCGAGATATACAACCCCTGCAGTATATGCAAGCCTACATGCAAAATTTCAACTCTGTAGCTTTGACGGCCTAGGAGGAGTTTGCGTTGATCCAGACGGACGTACAGACGGACGGACGGACGGACATGGCTATTTGAACTCGTCTCGTCGTGCTGATCAAGAATATATATACTTTATATGGTCGGAGATGCTTCCTTGTATACGTTGCACACTTCTGACTAAAATTAATATACCCTTTTTGCAAGGGTATAAACATACAATTTAAATGTGGGATTGAGAAGGGATAGGATGTGGGATCCGAAGCAGTAGTAGAATAAGTCGAAGTGAAAGTGAAAGAATTTAGCAAACATATCTGCAATATCTGAATCATTATTAGCAGTCTGGTCATTAAGTCTGAAGATGGAAGGTAGTAAATTAGAGCGTCTTTTGGAATTAACAAAGTTGTAAAACCTTTTGGGGTTCTTATAAAATTCAACCTTACAGCGAACGATATAATTATTGTAGCATTGAGTGTTTAAAAGACAAAATTGAGATTTGGCTATACAGTAATTTGCATAGTCAAGTCGCGAACCAGTTTTTTTAAATCTTTTAAAATATCTCGATTTAATATTACGGAGATTGGAGAGCATACGTGTGAACCAGACTGGCGCGCTGGAGACGGTAGAGACATTCACATAAGGAACGCATTTATCAATTAGAGAATTAAGAGCAGAGTAAAAAAAATTCACTGCCCAATCTATATCACAGCACTCAAATATAAATGACCAATCAAAAGAAAAAATAGGGCTGTTAAGAAGATTCAAATTTGTTTTACGAAAACATCTACGACGAGAATTTGAGATATTATTAAATGAATTAGTAACGGAACTGTAAGAAATAGTAGGTAGGGTGATAAGGATCTTCAGGTTTCACTAGGGGCTGTGTTCGGGATACAGCACTAACAGTGGGACCAGAGACAAAAACAAGATCAAGGATTCTTTTAGAAGAGTTAAGGAAAGAATTCAACTGATATAGCGGACATTCAAGTAGGCTATCAAGAAAAACATGTTGAGATGAAGGAATTAAGAAAGATAGATTATCATTAACAAGCCAAGAAATATTACGCAAGTTAAAATTACCTAAAACTGTAAGAAAATCACGATCTTTAAGACGACTAAAAATAGTTCGTAAAGCATCAGCATGGTGCATGTAGATCGTGATATCAGAAGCTGGAGAAATATATGAACAAGAGATATATAAGCTAAAGTTAGAACATGTAACTTCGACGCAAATGAACTCAACACCTAAGGGGACATCAATCGGCACAACACTTGAACACAGATTCGAGTTGATAGCAATGAGTACTCCACCGTCACGACGACCAACACGATCAAGCCTATAAGAAATAAAGTTATTGGAAAGAATTTCATTATCCAAAACAGAGGAGTTAAGCCAAGTTTCAGAGAAAGCTAATATGTCAGCCGAAAAGGTTTGGCTATTACAGAAAAGGTTCGACAGCTTGGTAAGAAGTCCTCTTACATTTTGATTATGAATGCAAAGACTAGACTTTATTAGTTTTTTGAAGCAGAAGATAAATTAGGAAGGTGGACAGGCAACGGACGGGAGCGCTTATTGGGCGCAAACTCGTGTACTCGTGGCCCTCTGGCCAGAAATTAGTGTCACCCATAGCTGAGAAATACTCATTTGGTACTGTAATTTTAAAAGAGGAGATTTCGCGGGGCTAGAAAACTTAAACTTTTGAATTAAAACTTTAGCAGGGCATATATTACCAATGTAAGCTGCCACAGACGACTCAAAAGTATCTGGAGCAAGCCTAGAGATAAATAATTGTTTGCGATGAGGCACTACAGTAAGTGGAGGCGGAGGAGCATTGGGATCCGCAAGTGGTTGAGAGCCAGCATGATCCTGTGATTGATCAGAGTTCCCGTGAGGGATAGATTGAGGTACACCAGGGCTTGTAATGGGTACTTCAATCTGAAAAGAAGAGCATAAAGAGGGACAAGAAGATGGTGTAGGCGAAAGTAAAATGGGAGACGATAATAGAGAGTGCTGACGACTGCTTGCGAGGCAACTCAAGGGTACATTTCTTGGGCAACTTCTCAGCAGGTGGAACAAACTTGAATTGCGACAATAAATGTACGCTAGAGTCACAGTAGTTAGACAACTGTTTAGCCAGTTTGTTTAAAGAAACAAACTTTAAACGAAGATCCCCATACATACGGCTAAGATCCCCATACAATACGGCTGGCACAAGATGGGCAAGTCCAGCACATTTTAAGTGAATAAGATTATCGCAGAGCCAACAAGATATTGCTCTATACTGATCATCAAAACGATCAGAATGCTTGCAAGTAGGTGGACAACAAGCCATTGAAAAGCCAAAAGAAACACAAGGCAAAAAAAAAAATATATATATGGGCCTCTGCTCGGATAGCGTTGCAAAAATACGTTTTTTCATGATCGCGTTTGGCAAAAATTATATATGCAATCGATAGGAAATACTTCAGAGATTATGAATCCGAAAAATTTTTGAAATCGGTTGAGATTCATGGGTGTTAGAGGCGTCCAAAGTTGAGACATTTTTAGTGAAAAGGAAACAATGCTAATTTTTAAAAAAAATCGCAACTTTAAAACTGAATAGTGGGCGATTTCAACACTCGATCTTTTTTTTGGTTTTATCTAAAAAGTATTTTCTTTATTAATAGCATGTTTCATAAATTTTAATAATTACTTAAATAGTTATTGAACTAGAAGCGTTTAAAAAATGTACTAAATATTGGCATTTTTTGAACTTTGATGGAATAAAACGAGTATCAATACCGGACTATATACACTAGGTAGGTGAAATATTTACCTATCAGATGTACAGATGTATATAGTCCCAATATGCGGAGACCTGCGACAGCGATGCGTAAGCCATAAAACTAAGGCAACCTCGCCTAAAAAATGCGCTGCAGGTACTTATAAGGAAGAAGAAGAGCGCAATATTTTCTGACTTTGACCTTGAATATTTCAGCACCACGAACACCCAGCACTTTTGACAAACATTCATTTTGAAGCTTAAGGTATTCTTTATCATATGCTTTTTAAATCGCTTTATTAGTTTAGACGCTATGATTTTTGCAATGCTAAATGCCAGAAGGCCCCACTGCAGAAGCAATGAGAGAGAAAAATAAAAAAAAATGAAATGCACCAAACACTAATCACGAAAAAGAAAAAACTGTTTAATTTGTCGAATTATGAAAATAAAACACAAGGGTGTCAAGTAAACAACACCAGCGAAAGCGTAAACAAACTAAGCACAATAAAAAATTGAGAGAAAACAATAAATATTAATAAAAACCATAGCTTGCAAATAACTGTTAACCGTTTTTTTCCTTACGCTCTGTTCGCGAGAACAACCGAAAAAAATCATACTTTCTCGCTCTCGCTCTGAGCAAGACCCTTTGGTTGTTTTCGATTCGGTTTTCGGTTGAGCGCTAACAGTTGAGCAATTTGCTTATCGGTCTTTGAGTGAACAGCGCGTAAAGAGTGAAACGATTCACGCTCACACAGTGAGGCTCACCAAAAGACCGATTGACTGAAAAACTCAACGCAAACGGTCTTTTCAACTATTTGTCTTCTTTTCGATGCACAGTGGTACGTTGTGTAAAATTGCAACATTAAATTTCACTTTAGATCTTCTTGAAAAAATTGTATGTATTTCAGACTAATTTTTTGTTTAGAACAGGAATAGTTTTATTTTTTTAAGTATTTTATTTTGAATTAAGCTTAACAACTAATAATGAATTAATGTTTTGGGAACTTAGTGAACTACGTCGCTCGCTTAAAATAAAGTGCAAAGCTGAAAATGCTCTTTCAACGGAGACTTGAGTAGCTGGAGTGGCTAATACCACCTGCGCCAGAGCACTCAAGTGTGGCGATTTAAGCTTCACGTTTTGAAAAAAATGTAATATATCCTGGTTTAATGGTAAGCGGCGATATATTTTGTCGAAGTCCTCCACTTCAGCATATAACTTGACAAGCGCGTCAGAAACCGGCTCTTCTTTTGCTTCTGGAACAGTTTGCACATCATCCAAAAATGCCGAGAAAAGTGACTTTTCTTCTGGTATGGATGAGAATGAGCACTCCATGTCCATATGCAGTTCAACCTCCTCACTTGTTTGCGATGCAACAGTTCGATCGGAGTCAACCTTTAATAATGAAGCAAAATTATGTTAAAATTTATTGTTTGCAATTATGGCTTAAAACAGGTTTTTGTGTATGACGAGGACAATTTTACTTATTAAAACTAAGAACACGTATCTAAAAGCATCTATAACATAAAGGACACAGGACCTAAACTTCAATTATACTCCTTCTTACGTGCTTCAGTTCAAACAGGCGAAAAGCAATTTTTTTTAGGTTCTGCTTTGCCAACCATTTTTGGTGATCTGTTAAAATACAGTTCACTCGCGGGTCCATGTATATAGCAGATAATAATGCTTCGTTTTCGAGCAACTTACTTTCCCGCAGCTTAATTTGTGCCAACAATTTTTTTTTTATCGAATTTTTGCTGTTTTCGCACTGCAACTTCAATTCCATCCATATAATGAAAAATTCACTATATACTAGTTTTTCCTCTTGCAGCTTTAAAGTCGCATTATATGCGTCCTTGAATGCGTCGACATATTTCTCCATCCAGTCCCATTCAATATCGTTATCAATACTACTCTGAGTGGCCACAAACTCTTTTAGTTCGAGTAGTTTTTTCACCATTGAGTATGTAGAATTCCACCTAGTGATAACGTCGAGCGTTGGTATATTTTTTTTGTGCTCGATTAAGATACGTCTGTACAAGTTACATATAGTATTTATTTTATACATGTGCATAAAAAAAAAAAATTATATTTGAACTTTTCTTACCTATAAGTTTCAGTGCGCAATGTTTTGCATAATTTGCGGCAGATACTAATTTTTTCGCTAATCTCATCCAGCTTGTTAACATCATATACGCATAGTTGAAGAGTGTGCGCAGCACATCGTACAAGATGAATATTTGCCAAATTCAGGTCATCAAGCTTATCCATAAATTTTTCACTCTCAGTGTCATCTTTAAAAAGGGACTCCTCCGTGTCGTCATTAAGAATTTCTATGGCTTTGACCATGTTTCTCCCATTGTCAGAGGTAACACTGTGTGTATACATTTTCTTTAGTAATAAACATGTTAAAAATTATCTAAAATAACATTTTTACCTGAAGATTTGATCCAGAGTTATCCCATAATCGTCAAGAATTTCTAAAATTTTGTCTCTAATGTAGACCCCAGTGTGTGAATAAGTGAGCTGGATCATGCCCAACGTCTTGACAACAATCTCCGACTTATTTACATTTGTGTGAATAATTTGCAGATTTATACCTAGAATTGCTTTGTCCATTCTAGTTGCCACGTCGATTTTTAGCGACAACAGTTTTCCATTGACTAAAGCCCTTATGCCGTCTTTGATGGCCTGTTCTCTTACGGACACGAAGCTCATAATGTTCCTCGATGTGATTGGGTTCATACCAAGGGCATTATAAATGGGATCAACAATTTCCCTAAATCCCTCGCTGTCCAAGAATACAAACGGCTTTCCATCAGTTGTCACAATTTTAATAAGTGAATTCACAACTGTTTCTTCACTTGTTTCATATGTTATTTTTTTTTTCTTCACAACTTTTATTTTGGTGTCTTCTTCACTGTCGCACTCTCTAAATATTTCATAATGTTTAGTTGTCAAGTGGCGTTTCAAATTTGTAGTATGAATGCCAGCTAATTTCACGTCGCATATTTTACACACTGATTTTTTGCTTACTGCATCAAATTGAAAAAATTGATGCACTTTTTTATTAGTTTCACGTCCCATTTTGTTAAAATCACTGTGCTCAATCGAAACTCACAAAGCAAATTGACGCATAAAACCCACGAAACTTGACATACACACATACATGCGCAAAAGACTTTTTGAATCGTCGTTCAGAAGCAAACGGTCTCGGAATGAGCAGAGCAAAAGAGAACAGAAAAAAGTGCTCTTCGACTGAGCGCGAGCAAAATTTATTTACGAACAATCCAATCGGTTGCTCTCAGACCTTTTGCTCAAAGTCTCAGTGAAGAACACTTATTTCGCGACAGTGTGAAACGGTTAACAGTTATTTGCGAGCTATGATAAAAACTCAGAAGCTATGCAAAAACACGACCGTCACGTCAGAGAGCAGAAGCTTTGTTTTTGATGCCAACGGCGATGGTACGCCTCGAGACGGGGGGAAAACCTTCGATGTGAAGACCCTTGTGGATCCTTGCTCAGCGGTATCGTAGATGGCGACGTCTCTGGCCACGGCATTTAAATTGCCAGCCGTCAATATTGGGAAGGAGAAAGCGATGGCAGCAGTGATCCGGTCCCCGATCAGTGAAGGATCCTGAAGGTGGTCGATGGCCTGTACTGCCGAACTCCCAGCTCTTCGGTGGATCCGCAAATTGCCGAAAAGTTTGAGGGAGCATGCCATTAGACTTCCTGGTCTTGCACTCCTGCAAGGGGGGAGCATGTTTATGCCTAAGGGTTAAGGAATGCGGGAGCTTTTACCTCGCGCCGCTCTTTTTGGAAGGAAGAAATTTAGCTGCCCCCGTTAAGATGAAGTTCTGCCCCCCTTCAATCAGGAAGCAAAAAAATATTTGGTGATGCCACCGCAAATGTGCGAGTCAGAAGTTTACGCCATATTTTTGGTGACATGCAATTGGCCGTCTTATCAATGCCGCGCTCGACTGCTGACTCCTTGCTCAAGATGGGATCTGTTGGAAAACTAGATAAAGCTATTCAATAAAGAATACTGTAGTTTATTTTATGTTTGATATTATGATGTCTTTTATTTTCTGTGATTATATTTTCGTTGCAACACCACACCACTTGTTTACACTAAGACGGTTTTCACAAAAAAAAAAAAATTTAGTGGGACCAGATGTAGTTACTTGATAAATAATCTCTATGTTAAATCACCACGTTAGAAGTGTTGCATAATGTTATTATTGAAATAAGGGTATTCCAATAGGCACCCCTCAAAAATAACATTATCATTAAGTTTACAAATATAAAAATATTGAATTCTTATTCTGACGTGGTTGGTGAGCATTCTGGGGAATATTGAATGATTCAGCATTTGCTGCAAGGATACAGGGAAACCCAGAGAAAACCTGATCAGATCATTGTAATATACATAAAATATAGGGTTATAACATAAATTTAGTGTATGAGTATCCATTTTAGCAATTCAGTATGCGTTTTTAAAGTAACATTAAGTCAAATTAGATTTGGTTTAAATTCAACAATTCAGTTTGTTTCTTAAAAATTACATTAAGTCAAATCAAAAATTTGATATTAATCCAGCAATTCAGTATGCGTTTTTTTTTTTTTTAAAGTAACATTAAGTCAAATTAGATTTCTTTAGCAATTCATAAAAAGATTAATTGTTGATTCTAGTCGATGTGTAGTCCCAACATATCTCGTAATTCTGCAAATCGTCCAGCAGGTAGAGGCCTAGTAAAGATGTCCGCCAGTTGATTATCTGTCGATATATACTCAATACAAATTTCGTTATTCTCTATCTGTTTTCTAGAGAAATTATATTTTATATCAATATGTTTGGCTCTTTTATGACATGAGGGATTATTTGTTATACTAATACAGCCTTGGTTATCTTCATAAATTTTAATGGGTTTAATGTTTAATGTTTCCACTACTAAGAAGAGATTTCAACCATAGAGCCCCTCTTACGGCTTCAAAAAGAGCCATGTACTCAGCTTCAGTTGACGAGGCTGCTACTGAGTTCTGTTTTTTTGTATTCCAACAAATTAGATTGGAATCAAACATTTTAAATAAATAGCCCGTTGTACTTTTCCTATCAAGTTCATTTCCACCCCAATCTGAGTCTACAAATCCAACTAGTGTGTTTTCAAATGATGTATTTTTCTTATAATGAAGTTTCATGTCAATGGTTCCCTTTAAATATCTAATAACTCTTTTCAAACACTGCCATAATTCTGAATTATTTTTACTACTATATCTACTCAGGATATTAACAGCTGTAGTTAAATCTGGACGCGTACAAAGCATTATGTACATTAGACATCCAATAAGATTACGACATGGGGCTTTGCAATCCTCATCTGAGTTAAGCAGGTCGTAATTAAGTTTACTTGGCAAAGGGGTACTAACTGATTTACAGTTGTCCAAGTTAAATTTATTTAAAATTTTCTTTATATATGCAGCTTGACTCAAATATATTATATCTTGATCCATTTCTATCCTTATTCCAATAAAATTACGTATCTCATTCAAATCAGTCATTTTGAATTTTGTACTTAAAAAAATTTTAAAATTATTCATTCTTTCTAAGTCTCTCGTTGCTATTACTACGTCATCAACATATAATAATACATATATTTTGTCATTTACGTCACCTTTGTCCAGGATATAAATGCAGCGATCTACTGGAGAGTTTACAAAACTACATTCTTTTAATGCTTGCTCAAACACTTGAAACCAGCATCGAGCTGCTTGTTTAAGGCCGTAAATCGCTTTATTTAACTTACAAGCATTTCCAGCATCGCATGATATACCTTGAGGAGGCTGCATATATATTTCTTCATTTAAAACACCATTAAGGAATGCTGTTTTAACATCCATCTGATGGACTATTAAATCATATTGAACTGCTAGTCCCTTATGAATCTAAAACTAGCAATTCTAGCAACAGGTGCAAAAGTCTCCTCATAATCAACTTGATATTTTTGAGTAAATCCTCTTGCAACTAGTCTAGCTTTATATTTTATTGGTATTCCTAATTCATTATGTTTAATAGAAAATACCCATCTACTACCAACGATATTCTTGTTTTCTGGCATTTTTGTAAGTGTCCAAGTGTTATTAATTTCATGGGCCTTTAACTCCGTCTTTATTGCATCCTCCCAAGCAGATTTATCATCTCTAAATTTTATCTCATCAAATGAGCTTGGAATTTCATCGAAAAATATATGGGCATTTAAAATATATTTGTTCAAACTCTCATCATCTTCACTATAAGATATTTTTGGTTTGGCGTTAAGTCTTTCACTTTTTCTTTGCGTTATTTTAGTATCAGTATTCTTTTGCACGCCATCTTTTGATTGATCATCTTTCTCACAATCCGTACTCTCATTCGGGATATATATTTCTTTATTTTCATTCAAGAAATCAGTTTGTTTCCTTTTTTTATTTTCATTCGAAAAATTAAGCTGGTCACATTCCTTACTGTCGTATAGGAGTTCTGATCTAACGCATTCCGTACTATCATTCCGGATATTTAGATGATCACATTCCTTACTTTCATTCAGGAATTTTGTTCTAACACACTCCGTACTATCGTTCCGGATATTCAGATGATCACATTCCTTACTTTCATTCAGGAATTTTTCATAGTTTCTTTCCCTACTCTCATTCGGGACTTCTTCTTCAGGCTTAGATGCTCTAGAATAAACCATATTTGTCTCATCGACAACAACGTCCCTAGCAACAAAAAATTTTTCTTTCACGACATCCCATAATTTATAGCCATTTGGTTCATACCCTACAAGAATGGCTTTAAATGATTTCTCATCAAATTTGCCTTTCTTTACTTTATTATGTACATAGACAGTTGACCCAAATACTTTTAAAGATTTTAAATTTGGCTTCCTATTGTGCCACATTTCATATGGGGTCATTTTATTTTCACCAAGTGCTCTGCTTGGAATTCTGTTTATTAAATATGTTGCAGTGAGTGCAGCTTCACCCCAAAAACTTTTGTTTAATTTTGCTCCATTTACTATGGTGCGAGCTTTTTCTGTAATGGTTCTAATCATTCTTTCCGAGACACCATTCAACTGAGGTGTATGTGGCACGGTTAAATGATAGCTTATTCCATTTTTAACACAAAACTCACGCATTTCATTTGACAGGTATTCTCTACCGTTGTCAATATACAAGTTAACAATTTTAAGATTAAAGTGAGCTTGACTTTTTGCACCAAAATCTTTGAAAGCATTGAAAACGTCAGACTTGTATTTTAATAAGTAAGTTACACAGTAATGTGTAAATTGATCTACAAAAATCACAAAGTAATTTTTATCGTCTATTGTTGTTGGTGTAATTGGGCCGCAAACGTCTGAATGGACAACAAATAAGGGACGCTTAATGTGACTTTTGTCTTTAGATTGATTGAATGGCAACCTAGCTTGCTTTCCATTTAAGCAGGACTCACAAATTTCATCCGAAATTTTTAAATTATTTAGAAGACTGCTATCAATAAACAAATTATTATTCTTTATTTCCAATAGTTTTGCTTTGCTAATATGACCTAATCTCTCATGCCATAATCGATAATTATTATTTCCCGCATTTATACTGTATGCTTGGAATTTAAGTATTTGTATGTTGTTGAACTTACCCGAACTTTCAACAACAGTGATGCCATTTTTCTTCATTGACACACCGTCTTGGTCAAAATGGATTGACATTCCGGCTTCTTGCAGACGCTTCACTGACATCAAGTTTTCTGCTGCCTCCTTGCAGTATAAAACATCCTCCAAGGTGATGTTGTGGCCATTGTATAATCGAACGATTCCACATTTTGTAGCGAATATGTATTGGCCTTCCTTCGCCACAGCAATTTTTATTGGTTGCTCCAATTCCACGCAATCAATAAACAGCGATTCATCATTGATTAGGTGATCAGTTGCACCCGAATCAATAATAAAACCAAGTTGTTTTGGCTTATCAACTTGGTTTAAATTTTTTATCATAAAAGCAAAACCGTGGTTATTTGTGGATGTTGCAAGCTGAACTTGTTTATTGTTATTGTTATTGTTTTCTTTATTAGTTTTATTTTCTTTATTTTTAATTTCTTTTAAAAAATGAAAACAATCCTTTTTTATTTTGAATTTTTGCTTTCCTTTAAATACCCTTTTCTTTAAACACGTGATTTATATTAGAATTGTGATTATATTTAACAACTGCCTTCATGACCTTTTTGCTAGTGTCATTGCTATCACTTCTTAGTTTAGTTTCATAGTCTAATAATTTATTTTTTACAAAGGTAAGTGAAAGTGTTTCATCGGACAATGTTTCTATTGCTGTAATCACACCATCGTAAGTAGAAGGCAATGTATGCAGCAAGTACATAACTCTTTCCATTTCGGCTAACTTGCCACCCGCCGCTAATATCTCACTGACAATATCATCAAATTTAACGAAATGACTGGAAAGAGTTGTTTCACTTAATAATTTGAGTGTCACTAAGCGCTTTTGCGCAGCTAATTGTGAAGCAAGACTTCTGCGTTCATATATGGCATCTAATTTTTGCATAAGACCACGTGCGGAAATATTGTCTGCCGCGAAGTGTAAAAAAGAGTCACTCAAATGTTGAACTAATATGCTTTTTGCACTTCTTTCTGCCTTATTCCAAGTTTCGTCCACTTCATTTGGCATTAGTTCATCAACAACTTTGAGAACGTCTAATTCGGCAAACAACTCCCTAATTCTGAACTTTCACACACCATATTTTTCTCCATCGAACGGTTTAATGTTGTACTTATTCTTTTCCATTTCTTTACGGACAAATATCACGAAAAAGAAAGAGAAAGAAAATTTTTAAGTGCACAGTTGGAATTTCACAATATATTGAAATAATAAAACTTCTTCAAAAATAGGCATGGACTGGGCCCATAACCTGTTGGAAAACTAGATAAAGCTATTCAATAAAGAATACTGTAGTTTATTTTATGTTTTATATTATGATGTCTTTTATTTTCTTTGATTATATTTTCGTTGCAACACCACACCACTTGTTTACACTAAGACGGTTTTTTTAAAAATTTAGTGGGACCAGATGTAGTTACTTGATAAATAATCTCTATGTGAAATCACCACGTTAGAAGTGTTGCATAATGTTATTATTGAAATAAGGGTATTCCAATAGGATCGATTGAAATAGGATGGACGTCCTGCCCGATTCGGGAACGTCAATCAAAACCGAGATGCTACAAATGCTTAAACTTCGGACACACGGCAGCAAAGTAGTTCCATCGATCGCATCAACTGGTGCCTCAAATGTGGGGCGACAGACCATCCGGCAGCCTCATGCAACTTTCTGTCTGTCTCCAACTTTCCTGTCTGCTTCAGTTGCGTAGATGCCAAACGACAACAGGTGGGGCATTACACTGGCAACCGACGTTGCCCAATGGAGAATTTGCAAATAAATCTGAATCACTGTGCGGCGGCGCATGATTTACTAGCGCAATCGGTAAGGGCACTGAGTATAGATGTGGCGACTCTGAGCAAGCCATATAGAACCCGGCCTGGCAACTCAGGAGCGGCAGCCGTACTCCGTTTATGCAGCACATCCACGCACACAGAGGATTCGTCAGAGCATATATGGGCGACATATGGGTGTACAGCTGCTAATTGGCACCCTCCAAGAATTTGAGTCGGCACTGGACCAACAAAACAATCGTCGCATGCGACTTTTATTAACAATATAATAACAAACCCCAGGGGCCGCACAATTCTTGAGACCCTCGCCTTACTCGACCTTGCTGTGAAAAACATGGGAAACAATCACACGTACTGCATAGCTGGCTATGGATCGGTGTTCGACGTCACATTTGCAAGCGGACAACTAGCAGCACAGACCAACTGGTAATTGTGCAGCAATTACACGGCTAGCGATCATTTAGCCATTTTGTGCACCATCGTCAGCAGCCCCGCTAAAAACGTAATCACCGAGCAAAACGCAGAAATGTTTAGAGTGGATACTTTAAACAACACAGCTGTTTAAGAATAAACATCGTGTCCATCTGAAGCGGCTTCACCAAATCAGATGCACTAAAGAAAATATAATACAACTGTACTTTGGCACAAACAACTAACCTAGCATATGACTAGAATTACAATCAGCCACACGCGTTGTGGGAAAAACATTTGTAATTGTAAACTAACCCAAACGATCACGACGGCAGGTGGCCGACGCCGTGCCCAAAATAATAATAATTTTTCAACCGAATGCGTGGGTGTGAGTCGTACTAGAATAAGATCTCCTTAAGAACAATTGTTACCTCCTAGAGCCTTAGATTTCCTATATAAACTCCGTACTTTTGTAAATAAAATGAGTTCATAATTTGAATTCAACGAATGAAGATTGGGTCATTTTCCTTCTCTCCGGGAGTCCCTATTCACAGCTTTCGAGGAATCCTTCAATATCCCATCTCTAGTGAGAGATGGTCGCCAGTGGGCGACGCGAACAATTTTGGCAAAGCGCTTGCAGACGCCATGCTAGCAGAATGGTAGCCCGTAGATACCATAACAAACAAAAGGCCCCCGTCTATTGGTGGAATGCATCTATAGACGAGGCGAGGAAGAGGTGCCTCCAATGCAGACGGCAACACCAAAGAGCGCGCGGAATGCCTGAGTTCTTAAGCCTCCAAACACTATAAGGGCTAAGCTAAGGCGAAGAGAACTAAAACTTGCCATTAAGGAGAGTAAAAGCCAATGCTGTTTAGAACTGTGCAAAGCCGCCGAGAAGGATATTTGAGGGGCTGCTTACGAAATGGCCATGAAGAAGCTCAACGCAAATAAGCCCGAGACTCCCAAATGAAACACATTGTGGAGACTCTGTTTCCAAATACCTCATCTATGTATATCGCCAAGAGCCACTCGGATCGCTGCTACTCGAGAAGTGTGCGATATAAGCCCCGATGAAATTCTGACAGTTACCGCAAGCTTGCAGGACCAAAAGGCTCCAGGCCCGGATGCGATTCCAAAGAAGGCGCCAAAACTGGCGCTGAAGACGGGCCAGCCTGGAAAGTTTGCAGAAGTGTTCAATAAATGCATGCACGATGGCATCTTCCCAGACATTTGGAAACTGCAGAACCTGGTGCTTCTGTCCAAGCCGAACAAGACAGCCGAGAAACCGTCAGCATACAAACCAATTTGCCTTCTAAACTCGGCCTCGAAACTTTTTGAAAAACTGCTGGTGCAGAGAGTTGAGTCCGCCATTAAGCACTCTGGCGACCTCTCACCGATGCAGTTCGGGTTTAGACGTGCAAAGTCCACAATCGACGCACTACAAACGGTAGTTGACATATCCAGTAATGCCATCGAGGGCCAGCGATGGAAAGGTGGCAAGAAGGAATACTGCTTGGTCACCACTTTAGATCAAGGATGACCACGTAGTGGCTCTTTTGGCTCCCGTGGCTCTTTAGCGGCAGAGGCTGGGCAGCGAAAAAGGTTACTTTTGCGAGTACACGCACACAAAACTTTGTGTGCCTCGGGTTTTATGACGGGTCATAAAACGACCTTTTTTGGGTCGTTTTATGACCCATCGCCGTCGAGCTTGTTGGCAGAGAGACGGACAAGTCCCGAATTTTGCGGGGAGGGGGAAAAGGGTCGCGATCTCGAGGTCACAACTTGTAGGCAGAGGAACGGACAAGTCCCGAATTTTGCGGGGAGGGGGCCTACAAGTTGCGAGCTCGAGATCGCGGCCCTTTTCCCCCTCCCCGCAAAATTCGGTTTTTGGCCGTCCCTCTGTCTATAAGTTGCGAGCTCGAGATCGCGGCCCTTTTTCCCCCTCCGATTGTGGCCGTCCTTCTGCCTACAAGTTCGACGACGATCGCTCGATCGACCCAAAAAAGTTCGTTTATGACCCGTCATAAAACTCGAGGCACACAAATTTTTGTGTGCGTCGAGTCCAAAAAATTACCTTTTTCTCTGCCCAGCCTCTGCTGCTGATGCTCTGGCTCCCAAGTTAAATTTTCGTGCCCACCCTTGCATTATACGTCATACAAATAATTATATGTGCATCATATTTTTTGCAAATAAAAAGTCGTATAGTATTTTTAAATTATTTCTGATAATGTGATTTTATTTATAGCATGATGTAAGATAGAAAAATAAAAAAAAATTTTAACTTAATTTCAACTAAAATAAAAAATTTTAAATTATAGTTATATTCATAGTAAATAATTATATGTGCATTCTTTCACTTTGGTCTCTTAAAAGTAACTAACGTTGGTAATTTTGAAGTATTAATTATGTTAATAATCAATACTTTTTCTTTTATTATTTAAGACTAAGTTGAGACGATTTGGCATAGAATTGACCAACGACTGTAGAACAGATGCGTCAATATTAGCCCATTCCTGTTCTATAGCGAATTTAAGGTATCGTACAGTCGCAAACTGTCTTCCATTTTTGAAAACGCGAGCCGACAGAATGCCCCAAAGATTCTCGATGGGATTAAGGTCCGGACTCAATGGGGCCCACTTCAATACAGAAATTTTTCTTTCTTCAAAAAAGTCTTTGGTGTCCTGCGCCGCGGGATTGAAGCATTGTCTTGCTGATAAGTCCAATTATCGCCATAAAGATTTCCAGCGAAGCTTACCTAAACACCTAAACTAATTTTTTTTCGTCGCTAAAGATGATGTTGTGCCATTCCTTATCCCAGAATCGGTATCTATTGGCAAATTCTAAACGAGCCTTAATATGCCGCTCCAGAAGCTTTGGTTTAGGGACCATTGAGGTATGTTTAACGAAACGATTTTCGTTTAGAACCTGAACGATTCTACTCCTTGTTATTTGAAGATCCAATTGAGCCCTTATTTGACCGCTGCTCATCGAATCCTCGACTGCAAGACGTCGAATCTGCCGTTTACATCGTTCGTCAATGTTGGTCTTGCGTCCGCTACGTCGAGTAGCACCATATTTCGATGGGTTTTTCAGGAACCTACTTATGCAGTTTCTATGCCTGTTAAGTCTGGTTGCTATCTCAGAGATCTTGGAGCCGCTTTCATGCATGCCGAGGATAATTCCCTGCTCGTAATCGGACAAACTTGTACCACGAGGCATTTTAGCCTGACAACAATATATATTATGTACTAATTAAGGTTTTTTATTTCTAAATTTAAAAAAATTATATACTTACAATAGAGATTTAAGCAAATTTTCAGAAATAAGTCTTCAACAGCAATACTTTACGTACGAATGATCAGCCACAAGAGTTTTGCACATATAATTATTTACTACGCAGAACCCGATAAACCAAATCATTTTACAGTAACGGTACCACGAACGAGATTAGAATGACAAAATTTTATACGCATGGCAAGCACAAAGAATACCATGATAATTGTGCATTCGTCAAACTTTCAAAAACTAACTTATAACAGTAAAACAAGACAAAAGAAATAATTCACATAAAATTATTTGTATGACGTAGTATGAAAATCATCCAATTGAGCTTTTTCGTATCAGCGCTTGGAATTTTAAAGAATGGGCAGGCTTTCTTCATCCATTTGTAAAATCCACGCCCTTTTACGATATCAAATGGTCTTTTGTCGGCGCAAATAAAGCAAAGCAACAACTTGCTGAGTTTTAAATGATCTTTTCCGCCATCCGTATACGAAAATTTTCGTTCCATTGATTGTGTAATGGACAGTTGCCTTTTTTTTTTGGTGACTTATATACAGAGCAGTACCTCAACATTTTAAAGGCACATTTGCCCACAAGTGCGGCTCAATTCGGCTTCGTACATAATAATAGGCCAACTTTCAAATTTTATCAGGACAACGATCCAAAACACAAGGAGCTTAATGTCCGGAATTGGTTGCTTTACAACTGTGGCAAGGTCATAGATACACCCCCACAGAGTCCCGATCTTAACCCCATTGAAAATGCGTGGTCCTTCCTTAAAAAAAAAGTGGGAAAAAGAAATCCCAAGAACAAAGCTGAGCTGAAAGCTTTTATAATAGAAGAGTGGCAAAAGATCCCTCAGGATTACATTAGCAACTTAATCAATTCAATGAAAAGACGTCTCCAACATGTAGCTAATGCTAAGGGGGGTCACACAAAGTATTAAAAATATCCAAAAGCATATTAAAGTCCATGAGATTTGTAGTCAATTAAGCTGAAAATGAAATGTGTAAACACTTTCTTGACAGTGTCAGAAATGTGTAATCTCAGTTTTTGTTGTTTCTTTTGAGTTGTATTAATAATTTTCGTTTCGTTTTTTCATAATTAAATTAAGTATTTAGTATTAAGCTATAATCAATCAAAAAAAACTTGTTAAAATGAATAAAACCCAGTTATTTTTGTATTTAAAGTGAAAAATATTATTTTTTTCCATGTGTGTAAACTATTTCTTGACATACTGTATGTTTTCCGCATAGATGTGTATGAGGTGTATAAGCTTTTATAAATTTTTTCAAAGCGTTTGTTGTGGTTTGTTGTTTTCCAGTTTCTGTTGCACTAAAAAAAATTTGTTTTGTGCACATATGTATGTATGTACCATGAGGCAACAATATACAGGTGCAACTTTTTTGCAACTTTTACTTTCAAATTTATTTTGTTGTTGTTGTAAGTAAATAACAATAAGAAAACATTCTAAGCTTTGAAGCTTGATTATTCAAGAATACATTAAAAAAGAAAAATGAAAAAATAACGGTATGCAGAGCAAGTCAAATGCAAATGAACGAATGATATACAGTTGTCAAAAGTATTTACACAGTTATTTTTTTCGACAAAAGTATTTTTACAAAACCGAAAATTTGTTTTTCACCTTTATTTTGTTGTGTTTTTTTTTAAATTTTTTGCACAAAATGGGGTTTTATTTACTTAATATTCCGTGTTTCCACCTTTAGCATCTATTACTGCTTGCAAACGGGCTGGAATAGATTGAACTAAAGTTCGGGCAAAGTCAATTGTTAATGTTGACCAAATTTCTCTTACCTCCATGATGGTATTATCCCTATTTCGGTCTTCATCGATTGTTCTTTGTCCTTTGATGAATGACCAAATATTTTCAATAATATTTAAATCCGGGCTTTGCGCAGGCCAGGGAAGAACAGTCATTTTCAGGTCTCTTAAAAATTTGGTCGGCGCTGATCCTTTATTACATGGGGCATTGTCATGTTGTAAAACCCAATCGCTCTGGGGAAACAGCTTGTCTCCAGATACGAATGCATGATTATTTAATATTAACAGGTATCCAACCTGATTAAATGTGCCATCTATTGGTGTAAAGTCGCCAAATCCATAATATGACATTCCCCCCCAAAACATCACAGTGCCTCCTCCGAATCTATTAATAGGCTGCGTTGCTCTTTCTTTTTGTTTTTGGGGTAAGTTGTGACGAGTCACATTTCCATGGCGGCTTAAACTACGCCCATGTGGGGCCCCTCTGTATTATTACTATTATTCTTCATACGCCCATGGAGGGCACATTAAATACCTCAACATAAAAAATTAACTGTAGTTCTTTTTTCTAATAGCCAATACTTGCGATCGACGCCTCCCTCTCTTTCTAGCTACCGTCTTGATGCGGCTGCAGCGTCGACGCGTTGCCCATGACAAAATTGAAAGTGAGAGAGAGAGAGACGGCGATCGTGACGCGTGCCAAAGCACAAGACGCATCGAATGTTTTCACCGTTAGGACATAAGTAGGCAGAACAAGGGTGGGTTTCGACAGCGAATTAGAATGAGTTGATGAAGTTCGCCAGTAGCCACGGGAGTAATCACCCAGCAAGCATTTTTGAAGTTAACAGAGCATATTTGAGTCTTTTATGAGTCGCGCGACGATTGAAAATAGTCATATATGCGCTCATTTTCTGATCATAAATGACCCATTCGTCGGGAGAAAATGGTACCCTAGCCGCGACTCATCTTGATGAGTCGCTTATGACTCTTCATTTAATCATAAAAGAGTCTTCCACGAGTCATCTTTTAATCATAAAAGAGTCTTCCACGAGTCATCTTTTAATCATAAAAGAGTCTTCCACGAGTCATCTTTTAATCATAAAAGAGTCTTCCACGAGTCATAATTTAATCATTTCTGACTCATATTCGAATAAAATTTTCAATAATTTGCAACAAAAATAATTTTCTGTTTAATATAATTTTTATTTACTTAACATATGTTATCTTAAAAAATAACAACAAAAAAAGTAAATAGATATTCAAAAAAAAACATAGATATTCAAAAAAAAAATAAAAAAAAAAGTAATATAAATTCACTACTCTAAACGCCTACGCTTCGCCAGCCTGTCATTGGCATGGACAAAATGCTTTTGTAGCACCGTATTCAACTCTTTGTCCGTGCATTTATATTTTTCATTAGTAATATCTAAAAGGGAAAATATTAATTAGTAAAAAATATTTTAAATATTTTCCAAAATAATACATACTTTTTATTACGGATACAATGTAGCACCTTTCTGCTGAGGGTTTAACTTTCGTCCCCTTCCAGCTGTATTCGGAAGCTACCTTGTCCGAAAAAACTTTTCTGATCGCAGATCTAATAAATTGTGTGGGCCCATCTCCTCCAACTTTCGATATTAGATGTTTCTAAACATATTATTTAAAAAGAATAGAAAAAAATTAAAATAAAATAAAATGTTAATATCTGTTTCTGTAGTACTTACGAACTGTCTAAGTTGACTCTCATTTTTTTGCACTTCCTCGTCAAATGCTGCTACTTCACTAATAGCACTGAGGGGAAGTTTTGGGATGTCCGAAAATAGGACATCAGAATCAAAATCTGAGTTGTTTTTTCTGTTTTCCATTTTAACAGAGACAACCTCCTCCGTCAACTTTAAGAGTCCCCGTTTATTTGACTCTTTCAAAGCAGTTATTTCTGCTTTCAAATCGTAATTTAAGAGTTTTATCTCAGAAACCTCAGACCTCAACTGTTTAATTTCTTTTACCAAGTCTTGTAAAAGATTTTGGAGGTTTCCGGTCTCTGGTATCCTCAAGTTTGTCACTAAAAATGATGTGTTTATTAGAAATAATATTGGCAATTTTTTAATAAAAATATATTACTTACATGTTGTTAAATTATTACTTGGAATATAATTCAATTCCGATGAAGTTATGTCATTGAAGGACATGGTGAAGTTGCGGTATGAAAAAATAGCTTCCGTCTAAGGAATCACGCAAACATATTATTTTATTATTTATTTGACTTAAGCAAAATTCAATTGTATTATTGAAGGTTCGTAAGTCAGTTGCACAATATATATTAAAATCGCTTGATATTATTGGTTCCACGAAAAGTGGTGTCAATCCATGTATTTCAGCCCCGACAAAAACTGGAAGATTCTCATTTTTCTTTATTTCTATTATTTTAAATATTTTATTATTTACCAAACAAAAGTTGTTGGGCTCTTCCAAAGATATGAAGACACCTCTCAAAGAAATACTTGATATTTTATCATTTATGATCTTCCCAAAACATATGTTTAATTCTTGCCCTAATTCCTTTCCCAAATGGTAACTCTTCTCAATGTGCCTTTTATAGATTTGAACTGCAACACTTCCTCCTTTTCGGACTTTCCTCTTGATTTGCTGCAGATAGTTTTCAAATTTAAATGCACTTATCCCATCTAAGGCTCCAAAAAGTTTGGCATCTTCGTTGATGTGCAACAAGGCATGAAAATTGCATGTTAAAAAACACAAGTCATACAACTCTGGTGTGTCAACAACAAATGATCCTAATAGTTGAGCAGCAACAGAATTGTTTGACTTGCAGTCATGTATGTCCAAAAGTATCCTCATGGCCAACGATAATTTTAAAAAATGGCAATATCTGTTCCGACTCAAATTCTTTTTCAACACGACAGGCCCAGTGTATAATAAAAATTGCCTCAGCTCTGTTGCCTTCCATCTGTCTATGTCTTTTAAGCTTCGAGGTTTCCTTTTAAATTCTCTCGGTATATTATTTTTATTAAAAGCTAATTCCTCGGAAATTGATGTTATTTTCGTTGACACTAAGGAAAACTCGAATCCTTTTTTGTGAACCCAGCTTTTCAATAAA
This sequence comes from Drosophila willistoni, assembly GCF_018902025.1. Taxonomy (NCBI): domain Eukaryota; kingdom Metazoa; phylum Arthropoda; class Insecta; order Diptera; family Drosophilidae; genus Drosophila; species Drosophila willistoni. Next base: position 206,410 of record NW_025814213.1, read on the forward strand.
GTCCGCATTACCCGTAAGCAAACAACGTGCATGTAATCTAGGCAGCACTGGGACACTATATCAATGTTCAGCATTTCTATTGGTGAAGATTGCTTGACATGGTGTTCCGGCTGCGCACGATTTCTAAAGGATTCATTGCTTCTCAACTCTGTAGTATCACTACATGGTGGAAAAACTAGGCGATGTTTGACCATTTGTCCCTTCTGAGTGCACCGCCCACAAGAAAAGTAGCCACTATGTCCCTTAGTGCCCAACACAAATGACTTCGCAGGCGTATCCATAGCAATACAGCGAATAATGATTTGAAAGCACCTGTTGCCAAAAGAAAACCTTCGCGTAGAAGAATTTGAAGTTCAGCGATGAACTCTTCAAGAAAGTTAACGGCGCAATGTGGCTTTGAGTTCCCTTCATAAACGCCAACAAGCCCAACATAAGTTGTGCAACTTACACTTGTCAAAATTGGCCAAACTTGCGTGTTGCTGCTTTTAAATAATGGAAGTCCATCAATGCCAAAGTCTAAAATCAAATTTGGCAACTTCCAATCATTAGCGGTTAAGAAGTCCGACAAACATCTTTTAAGTCCATAATGGACATAGGTGCCGTCTCCAACTTTTCTTTCCACCACAGAGGAAGGCGTCTGCAAAACAGTTCTCGCATCTTTCGGAACTGAAATATCCCAGTTTCGCAATAATGACAACAGCGCATTGACTGCAATGAAACTTATGTTGAACTCAGTGGCCCATTTAGCTAGTCCCTCACAAAGATCAACTTCACTTTTCTTACTACTGGCAAAAGACCGACTGTCACTGTCGCAAGACCCACTGTCACTGTCGCTTGAACTTTCAGCACTCTTATGATTATAATCAAAACTTTCGTTTGCCAAAAGATCATTTAATTTATTTTTCTCTATTATTTTCTTTTCAGGAAATAATAGTTTATAAGCCTCTCTTTTGGCCACGCGACGCAATTGTTTCACTGACATAATCACCTTTTTATTTGTTATAATTGATATATTGTTTGCACTTTGTACTTCCACTTCAACTGCACTTTCACGATCGAATGACAAATTTTTCACATTTCGGCATGTGCTGAAGAAAAAGTGCCGTTTAACTTAGATCTAAGCTTAGAAAAGAATCGCTTTTGGATCAGCCAAGCAAGCAGAATATGAGTGCATAGTAAGAAAGCAAAACCAAGCAATGATCATATTTTAATCACCTGCATGCTCATTTGGCGATTGCTTTGCATTTCGTTTTAAAACAAATTTGTATTTGAAACCAATCATACTTTGGGCATTTGGAAGGGTCATTTATGAGTCTTCTTTCGATCGCCAAGGAGATTAGTCGTCTTTTAATCGTCAAGGGGACTCAAAAAAGACTCATCAAGACGATTTCTGTTAAAACAGTCTTCCAAATGCTTGTAGGGCAGTCACATTGTGAAACAGTGAGTGCAAAGCAACAAGTGTAACCAAGTAAAATCAAGACTAGAGACCGAGTACCAGCGAGAGATCCTTCAGGAATAGCAGGTGAGCCCATGACCAAAGTTCCCCTTTATTTTTACTTGAGTGCGGTAGGGACCCAGATTTCCAAATATGTTTAGGATTAATTAATTATTAATAAACATTACAACATGATCATTTAACCTAACCCGGCATTATTTCTTTATTCGGCACTGAATTTTTGTATACCCTTTCCCTTCTCCTTGGCCACTTAACCATTTGAGTGGAGCCGAAGGACCAGCGGACTTCGGCAGGATGAGTTATTCTCCTGCAGACGAAGTCAGTCGCTTGTCTCCAGGCTCAGTCACTCAAGGTGAGGAGGCAACGGATCTTGGCCAAGCGGGCTTCGCTTGGCAGACGAGATCAGTCGTTGCAGTTCCTCTTCACCATCCCTTTCCCATAACCACACTAACATTCCCTTTCCCTTTCAAGAGGCAACGGATCTTGGCCAAGCGGACGAGATCAGTCATTGCTACTCCTTTTGGACTCTCCTCCTACTCCTTTCCCTTCCCTTTTTCCCCCTTTCATGTGATCTCAGTCCCCAATCTTAATATTCATCAAGGTTTCCAGATCAAATAAATGTTCTGTAGAATGGACTCTGGGACTGAGAATTGTACCCCAGCCAGAGCTTCCTTACAGATGGCACCCGAGCAGGGACCTTGATGAGTATTATGGGCGAAATATTAAAATATATATATATGTATGCACATTTATTAATATATATATCTATATATATATATATATGAGTCCACACAAGGGTGAAAATTTTATATGTATTCGTATTCATTAATATATATATCGGAGTCCACTCAGAATTAAACATTCTTTTATATATATGTAAATATATATATGCATATTCGTGGTTAGGGTATTTAAAGGTCGCATATACGTTGTCGATGTGCCACGCGCTTTTAGTTTTCTTTGCAAGCGACAGTTACATGCGAGAAAGAGACAGGGACACACGAGCGGCCAGTAAAAATGAGAATAGACAATTCACCGTTTGATTCGTGGCGTGTGTGTAAGCTACGAGCATTCTCTTGCCATTTATCTTATCACAGCTTTGATTCAACCGTTTTTTTTTTTGTCATACCTTCATTCACACTGATTTGCAAGTACAGTCGCGCGTTGGGTTTCGTTGCAATGAGAGCGACATTTAAAAAAAAAAAAAAAAATTATACATATATAATTATATAAAAAAAACACGCACACAGTCATGCCATGCTAAGTGAGAAAATCGGCAGAGTCTCCGGCAGGGTTTCGACAGAATGATCAGCAGAGTCATCAACAGAGTTTTCGACAGGAATAATAGTATCATCAACAGCATAGTTCGGAGAGAATTGTTAATGAAGTCAGCTACTGAGTTACCGACAGAGCTAACGATAGAGTCATCAACAGAGTCACACCTGGAAATCAGTTAAAAAAAAAAAAAAATAAAAATAATAATATATAGATATAACACGCGCAAAGCCAGGTCACGCTAAGTAAGAATATCAGCAGAGTCTCCGGCAGGGTTTCTACAGAATTATCAACAGAGTTTCCGACAGGATTAATAATCTCATCAACAGTATATTTCGGAGAGAATTATTAATGTAGTCAGCTACTGAGTTACCGACAGAGCTAGCAATAGGGTCATCAACGGAGCCATCGACAGAGTCGCATATAGGAATTAGTTTTATTGAAATAAAATATTACAAGAAAAAAAAAAGAGCTAAAGTTACCAGAAACAGATAGAACGAGTCTAGGAGCCTCTCTCAGAGAGCCATTAGTGAGGTTGTAACCTACCGCATTACGAGTTGAACGGGACCTGGGCATGGGTAACCTAAAAATCCACCACTCTCATCCAGGAGCAGCAGCAGCAGCAGCAGTAGCAGCAGAGTGAAAGAGACGGAAGAGTAAAGCACAAGGGGCCATTTAAGTCCAAGTCTACGCACTGGAAAAGGGAGTCAGTGTTTGGAACTCAACAAGAAAACATCGGAAGAAAAATTGCTTCAATCCGGAAGGATAGCAACTGGACAAGGATCATTATCAGGACTACTCACCAATATAAGGATCAACGACTGGACAAGGATTAACAACTGGACAAGGATCAACGACTGGACAATGATCAACAAGGACATAGGACAAGGACATTCATCGCCAAGCTGAACTAAGCTTCCAGGACACAACGGAGATTAATGCAAAGGACGTCAGGAAATTCGGTAGCAAGGACCACTATTTTCTCAAGGATATTCTAAACAGTAATCGGAGTAAACTTTTATTTTCTATGGACAACATCGAGGGAGAATCAATCACGTCCCCAATAACTATATTCTACATTCAAGGATTTACCTATTTCAAATAAACAAACCGGATCGAATTCTACCAACAGGCAAGACCTTTCTTATATACATTTGAACCATTGCAAAGATTTTGTTCAAAATATTTAAACCAAAAACCACCTCGAAAGTTTCCCGGCGTCGATAATCCTCCTTTACGCGTCACCGTTTCTCACTCTTCTTTGAACAAACATATATAAATTTTTATATTTTCTGACCCCTCCCTAGCAGAATTTATTAAAAATTAAATAAAATATATATATATACGCATTGGTCAAATTGCATATCCACATCATAGTCTGTAACCTTCCTATTCGGTTTCTCGTTGCGCGCCATGAATTTTATATAATCGGTTCTCCTATCACAGCGACGATAAAGCTATCGATAACCAAAAAGAAGGCGGTGGGTGAATTGCAGCAGATCGAGATCCTCTGGTTCCGTAGCTCTTGCGGGGTGGGGGGGTTGTTTGCTGAATCTCTACCTTTAATTATAAAATTTAATTTTATTAGGATCTCTACTGAAACTAACTTTAAATGAAAATAGAATGACTGACAGAAAATACTTACGAAAACCGCAAGGAATTCATGTTAATAAAAAAGGCGAAAGAAATGAAGGTGTATCCTTTTGTTCACAAGCTAGCGGTTACTGAGGTCAAGATGTAGATGGACCTTATCAGTTCTATACCCTCCCAACCATGAATCTTTATTGGCATTTGTAAAGATTCCCAAAAAAAACTGATAGATATCAACTCATGTACCCATGTCACTAGGAAAATTAATTATAAAGCTTAAGCAATCATATTCAAATTCATTATAATTTCAGATAGAAGCATTTCTTGTTGTACACAATAAATTTTAAAGAAATATTTACAGACTAATTTTAAACAGCTGGTCTAGTATGACTCAACATTTTGAGATTCTGAACTTTCAGACTTGCCAAAACAATGGAACTCAAAGTTAATTAAACTATTGAATAAGAGGGACTAAAACTAGCAGTATAAAAGAGAGCTTACTAGTTATACATTATTAATTATTGTAGAAGATTATAGAATAAAAAAAATATAGAAGGAATATTAAAGGAATTCAGTTAACAATTTTTTCTGGTAATTATTCATCTTATTTCAAGTTCTCTTTTATCTTTTTTTTTTTTGTTTTTAAATTCTTTAAAGTTATTTTAAATTTTCAAGTCGCACAAATTCACTCATTTCTTTTGATTGCTCTTCAAGTCAAACATTATTTACGGAAATCAATTTTTTTTTTTTAATTTAACTATCTGGTTGATCGCAAAACGCTGAAACAGAAATTACATCAACAAGTCAGAGTATCAATTGACTACCATCCTCCATAGTTCGCAAAAACTTGGTTGAAAGTCGCCGAATTGATACCACTTAATACACTAGGCACTTACCCCATAGTTTATTCGCTGAAAGGCCTTCCATCGATGCACTGTGGGAGGGTGTTTATATGATGATTTCTCCTTCGCGCTTTATGACCACCATTAAACTCCGTTCACTCACTTTGCTTTTACATTTACTCTATTTTACGTTACTTTCGACTTGAATTATTTAATATAACCTTAACGAGACTTTTAATTGATTTAATATTTGACTTATTTACATTCTCTTTCTTTTTTTTTTTTTTTGTTTAACTTGATTAGGAATTAAAATTTAAAAATAAGATCAGAAATGAAGATATCGGGACCTAAAGATTCCGTTCAAAACGAGGTTAATTTCAAAAAAAATTTGTAGGAGCTTTCGAGGTGGTCACATGGAATGCGCTAAATAGGGCAACAGCAAGCAGTATCCAGAATTTGGCTAAAAGACAAACTTTGTCTGGGTCAGCAACGTCAGAAGGTTAGGTAGGCCACTGCCTTTAAAACCTTGCCATACAAAAATCCGGTTCACCGAAGGTTAGGACACCTTTCGGGAAAGAGACACTTTGGCCGCACCGTAAGCCTTAACTTAGAAACGTTGTGGCACTGCCGGTGTTTAGTTGGCGGTGTCTTTTCAAAGTCCGAATGCCAATTCCAGAAGGCAACGACAACCGAAACTTCGGATGCACGTGCTCCGGCACCAGAAATGGGTATTTGAAAACTCGCCGGTTTTCCAGAAAATAATCTTCCCAAACGAAAGCTATCACGAATATTGGCCAGAAAAAGTAAGGTTTCCAATCTAGGATATAGAGTAAGATGCAGATGGCGGCGAGGTAAAAATTTTAGTTAACCTACATACCTGCTATGATTTATAACCAAAGATTTGGACTACAGCTTTTTTCTTTTTACACACTTTTCTTCTCAGAATTAAAAATGAAAATGAAGCCTAGCAAAAAATATGAAGCGCGTTGCACACCTCAAGAAAAACGATAGATCATTTATCGCTATCCCCCTATTATGCGTTTATCGATCGAGCGATACCAATATTTTTATTTATTGATTGATCGCTATTGGCAAAGTGGCGCGTAAAGACGTTAGGTTTAAAAATTTGAAAGTTTAAACTAGCGCACGCTACACCACCCGATAATATGCAACGTTAGGCAGCATATTAGTGGGAATTAGTTCCGTATATCCTTGGCGTGAAATGTTCCTACTTCTCTACCTTGCATATTTTCTAACAAATAAAAGCAGTTTCCGAGCTTCTTTTTGATTCGACATTTTATGAATTTAGGGGCTAATTTAGCATTGAAGTTTTGAGAGAATTTGCTTAACGCGAAATTTCTGCGAAAAACTTCTTGGCCTTCTTTAAAAGAGACAGACTTACTGCGAAGATTATACTGTGCTACATTTCGCTCATATGCTTTCTTAATGTTTTCTCTTATATCCTGTCGCAAAAGGTTTAACTGGTCAGTTTGATTGAGCGGTGTTATGGGCTCTTGTAACAACTTTAATTCCTTTAAAAGTTTATAATCTGATCCATGAGTAACCATGTCCAGTCCGAACAAAGCTTTAAAGGGTGAGCAACCTAAAGATTGATGCAACGAGGATCGCAATGCGCAAGATATACTCGTTAAATGTTGATCCCAAAGCGTTTGATCCTGATTTTTTAAATACGAACGGATCGCAGCTAACAGAGAACGATTAACACGCTCAGCTGCGTTGCTTTGCGGAGAATATAAAGCGGTATACTGATGTTTTATGCCTAGTTCAGTAAGAAAAGAATTGAACGAATTTGCCTTAAATTGAACACCATTATCACTAACGATGATTTCCGGTACTCCAAAACAATGAAATATCTGTTTTAACAAAAATTCTTGTATATCCTCCGTGCGAAACTTTTTCAGAGGTTGTAACCAATGATATTTACTGAAATGGTCAAGAACAATTAATAAACCGACAAATCCATTTTTGCTACGAGGGTAAGGACCAAGTAAATCGATATACAGACGTTGAAAAGGTCTACAAGTTGGAATATGCTGTCCCATAGGTGGTCTGAGCGTATAATTTGGTGCTTTGGACTCCTTACTTAAGTGTCACATTGACGAATATGGTCCCGCACATCCTTTACCATACCAGGCCAAAAAAGAGTTCTACGTATCTTGTCAACAGTTTTCTGCATACCTGAATGTGAAGAGGTGTGGCTATCGTGAGCTTGTTTTAGAACATCAACTCTGAGTTTATCCGGCACCCATAGTTTCCAAGAAAGCTTCTCTTGATAAGAATCTCCATTGGCATGTTCGGTTCGAATATACAAATGTTTATTTACAATTTTGATATCTGGGAATTTGTCTGGATTTTCAGTGATTTTCTTCTTCAGATACATATAACTATCGTCCAAAAATGCTTCAGAGTCCAGATCTATAATCGGACCCATTTCTATCGCCTCTATCGAAAGGTTGGGCAATCTTGATAACGCGTCAGGAATCAAGTGTTCTTTTCCTTTTCTATGCGACATATTAAACTTAAATTGTTGTAAGCGAAAAATCCATCGAGCTAATCTCCCAGAAACATTTTGTTGACGCATTAGCCACAATAAACTAGAGTGATCAGTAACTACTTCAAATTCTTGCAATTCCAAATAACACCTAAATTTTTCTATAGCCAGTATAACGGCTAAACATTCGCGTTCAGTAACACTATAATTGCGTTGGGCACGACTTAACTTTTTAGACATGAAAGCAATAGGCTTCTCTTCCTCTGCGTCTGATAATTGGACAAGTACAGCGCCAATACCATAATCGCTGGCATCACAATGTAAGAAAAATTTCTTATTAAAGTCCGGGTTTTGTAGAATAGGGGCAGAAGTTAATAGATCCTTCAACTTATTCATAGAAGCTTGAGCTTCCGGAGTCCAAACAAAATTTCTTTTTGTTGACAACAGTTCCGTTATAGGATAAGTGAGATCAGCAAAATTCGGTATAAAACGGCGATACCAACCGCAAACTCCAAGAAATCCTCTAGTTTGTTTCAAATTCCTAGGTGGTGGCCAATTTTTAATACATTCAATCTTTGACGGATCGGTGCAGATACCTTTACTGTCTATTACATATCCTAAATAACTAATGCTTGCGACACAAAACTGACTTTTCTCTATGTTAATGGACAGATTAGCTTTCCGAAATTGCTCCGCAATTCTTGCTAACACCGAAAGATGAGATGAGAAATCCTCTGAAATTATACACAGATCATCTAAATAGCAAAATACACAATGGCGAAGGTCAGCAGGGACTACTTCATCCATTAGACGACTCATAGTAGATGTGGCATTACAAAGGCCGAAAGGCATAACTGTGAATTGATATAACGGTCTTCCTGGTACTGTAAATGCAGTAAGAGGTTTGGATGCTTCCGTTAATTCTATTTGCCAATAGGCATCCTTTAAATCGATTTTGGAAATAATATTTGCCTTGGGTAATCTTGAAAAAATACTGTCAATGCTGGGCAAAGGATAAGCATCCTTAATTGTGACTGCATTTAACTTGCGAGCGTCTAAGCACAGTCGCACTTTATTGGGCTTTATCACTGGTCGAATAGGAGAGCTCCAGGCGCTAACAGCTGGTTCGATAACTCCTAGTTGAATCATACGATCAATCTCTGTGTATACTAATTTTTCAACAGCGGGACTAATAGCGTAAAAACGTTGTTTTACCGGTTTGGCTTCGCCAATCTCAATATGATGTTTTATTAAAGACGTACGTCCGAGATGATGACTTGCATTGGGAAACATTTGCTTGACGGCTTCAAGCTGTCTAATTTGGGAATACGTGAGAGAATAAGAACTAGGGTCAGTCTCTAACTTTTTTTCAGAACCAATCTCGATCGAACTAATTATAGACGGGGCAAGTTCGAAAATTCTCCAAAAATCATGACCTAATATTAATCTTTTCTTCAACGTAGGAATTACAAATAATTTCAACATTCTTTCCAATCTACCGTACCGTACTATTACTTCTAACATACCAATCACATTTTGGCCGTTTCCGTCCGCTGTGCGCACTTGACCTTTAGTTTTTACAAATTGGGGAAAATGTGAAAAATCTGTTTGTGCTAAATCCGAGCCTATACAACTAATGCTGGCACCGGTATCCAATAAACCTAATTCTGTGAACGTAAGAAATGAGACTTCTGCATAGCTTCTATTATCGTTGTCGTTTCTAAAAATTGTTGCATTAAAAAGTTTCTTGGTTTGTCTTGCGTGATCATAATATTTCCTTAGTCTTAACGTGCGTTTAGACAAGGGTTGGTCAGATCTGAAAATTCTGTCTTTAACAGTAAGATAATGTTGTAAACGCTCAGGATATGACAAAAATCTTAGTGGGAGTTTTTGAGACTTTCGTACGTTTACTTTGTGATTCACAATGTTGATACTTTGTTGAACGTTTTCCGAGTTTGATGTAACTATTGCGGGAGCATCTGACGTTGTCTGGATGCACCCTTCGGTCGGTTTTCCGCTAGCCTTTTTATACAATCTTGACATTGAGGCTTGTAAACATTGGCCGTGCCGCAACCGTAACAAAAAATTGTGCGTTCCTCTAGACAGTTTTGCCAGGTGTGACGGCTTCGCGACAATTCCAACAAACGAACTTCCCTTGCACAGCGGCAACTTCATATTCCTCGTCTGGGTCTGGAACTATTTTATTATCTTCGGTTTCCCCTTCTTGAATTTCAAAAATTTGTCTGCGTCCATTCGCTTTGGTGTTAGAAATTACTTTTACTTGAGGGCTGAGCTCTTGTGTTAGATTTTCTGCATCTGTACTAATCTACGAAGGTGACCTATTGATGCGATGGATTGATATAGTAACTTTTGTCGTATCTCTGGCAACAGGTTATTTTGTAAAATTTCCATCAGCTCCTCTTCCTCAAACTTTATACCGAACTTGTCAATCAAAGAAGCTACCTCATCGTAAAAACAAACAAAAGATTCTCCAGCTTTTTGCTTTCTAGCACGAATCATTTCTTTGCTCATAAAATCTGATCGATAGTCTTTATATTGCTGACGAATAGCTGAACAAAACTCGCTCCATACTATTCGAGGACTTGCTTATGATATCTCCAATACCACTCGCGGGCTTTTCCTCCAAATAATATTTGAATATGTTTACACACCCCAATAAAATCACTATCAAGAGTTTCCTCCGTTAGGGCTTTTACTCTATAAATAAATTCTTCTACTCCTAGACCTTCCGTAGATCCGTCAAAACGTAAATTTCATTTCTGCATTACATTTGCAATTTTTGCATTTTGCACAGTTGTAGGGCAGGGCGAACTTATCAGAGATCGGGTTTGGACCATGTCTAATGGGACTTCTCGCTGGCCTAAATTCATAGGTAACGACGATACTACACGAGAAACTGTTTGTTCTATCATATTTTGTATGACCGTATAATCGATCTCTCGATTAGGACGAGTATTATTACCACGATTTGGTCTTGCTCTTCGCTGATTAGGCATGGTTCTAGGTAGTTGCGGTTCTGGTTGATTACTACTGTGACTGGCATCTAAGCATGATGCTGGTGCTTCGCTAACTGATATAGCTGGTTCGTTGAGCTGTTCTGCTCTGTCTCTTGGGACTTGACTTAGCTGTTTTGTAAAATTACGAGTCCATGCTCGAGAAGTGCTGGGTGCCAATGACAAATGTTTTTCCTTCGCTTTTGGTGAACAGTTGCCTACTACGAGCTTTATACTAGACACATTTATCTCACTCTCACAAATTGGGCAATGCTTTTCCTTTTCTAGTAGAGCTTCCAAACAGGATTTATGAAAAATGTGTTTACAGGGAGTACAGAAACATGTTTGCGTGTTGTCCAAAACCAAGGAACAAATTTTGCATATGTCTTCTGCTGGAGTGTCCGTATTTGGGTGACTATGTTGAACTAGAGCCATTCTTTTTTTAAAATTATCTTCCTAAGCGTGACATGACTGGGTACATGATTTGAAATCGTAACTAGCTAAATGAACCTAAAGAATATTGGTAACTTTATTATTTTTGTTTTGGGCTATTGCATCTACAAAATTGTTTCTTTTAGTCAGGCTTCGGCCTTTTGAATATTCTGATCGGCAAGGCTATACTATCTGTATTACCAAGATCCAGACACCAGATTATTAAATCATCCGAGTCTTACTATAAAACAATATATTCGTGTTCTCTTCGATTTCTTTAGACGTTCAGCTGTCGTAACATGATCTTAAATCCAATCAGTACTGATATCGAAACATCCAATATACAATAATCTAAATTGCTAAGAAAAGTTTGAACGACTTTACTAAACGAGTGCTAAATTATCGAGGACCTTAATTAAACGAGCAATTTGTGATACAGGGTATTGAAATTCTTGTTTACATTCATTCTTGCTTTTAACTTTGCGGCTGAATATTCCTAACAGAAACATCGGCTTCGCCAAGCAGACTTAAACCGTGCAGGTTCATTTATCCGCGTAAGTTAAACCATAATATAGTCTAACAAAATCGACGGAAAATTTGAAACCTCATGTTTTGATCTTAAGACTTTCCTGATATACTTGAACTCAACACTTTATATCACTTAGGGTAGAACTACATACTTCTAAGGTGGTCTGATGTCAAAATAACCACATGCCGTAACTTAAATAAACTTCTTGTCTATATCTAATATTGTCAAGGAGTTGAGTATGCTTTTATCCTGCCCCACGTGTTGGGCGCCAAAAATTTTATGTAACCTTCCTATTCGGTTTCTCGTTGCGCGCCATGAATTTTATATAATCGGTTCTCCTATCACAGCGACGATAAAGCTATCGATAACCAAAAGAAGGCGGTAGGTGAATTGCAGCAGATCGAGATCCTCTGGTTCCGTAGCTCTTGCGGGGTGCGGGGGTTGTTTGCTGAATCTCTACCTTTAATTATAAAATTTAATTTTATTAGGATCTCTACTGAAACTAACTTTAAATGAAAATAGAATGACTGCAGAAAATACTTACGAAAACAGCAAGGAATTCATGTTAATAAAAAAGGCGAAAGAAATGAAGGTGTATCCTTTTGTTCACAAGCTAGCGGTTACTGAGGTCAAGATGTAGATGGACCTTATCAGTTCTATACCCTCCCAACCATGAATCTTTATTGCATTTGTAAAGATTCCCAAAAAAAACTGATAGATATCAACTCATGTACCCATGTCACTAGGAAAATTAATTATAAAGCTTAAGCAATCATATTCAAATTCATTATAATTTCAGATAGAAGCATTTCTTGTTGTACACAATAAATTTTAAAGAAATATTTACAGACTAATTTTAAACAGCTGGTCTAGTATGACTCAACATTTTGAGATTCTGAACTTTCAGACTTGCCAAAACAATGGAACTCAAAGTTAATTAAACTATTGAATAAGAGGGACTAAAACTAGCAGTATAAAAGAGAGCTTACTAGTTATACATTATTAATTATTGTAGAAGATTATAGAATAAAAAAAATATAGAAGGAATATTAAAGGAATTCAGTTAACATTTTTTCTTGTAATTATTCATCTTATTTCAAGTTCTCTTTTATCTTTTTTTTTTTTGTTTTTAAATTCTTTAAAGTTATTTTAAATTTTCAAGTCGCACAAATTCACTCATTGCTTTTGATTGCTCTTCAAGTCAAACATTATTTACGGAAATCAATTTTTTTTTTTTTAATTTAACTATCTGGTTGATCGCAAAACGCTGAAACAGAAATTACATCAACAAGTCAGAGTATCAATTGACTACCATCCTCCATAGTTCGCAAAAACTTGGTTGAAAGTCGCCGAATTGATACACTTAATACACTAGGCACTTACCCCATAGTTTATTCGCTGAAAGGCCTTCCATCGATGCACTGTGGGAGGGTGTTTATATGATGATTTCTCCTTCGCGCTTTATGACCACCATTAAACTCCGTTCACTCACTTTGCTTTTACATTTACTCTATTTTACGTTACTTCGACTTGAATTATTTAATATAACCTTAACGAGACTTTAATTGATTCAATATTTGACTTATTTACATTCTCTTTCTTTTTTTTTTTTTTTGTTTAACTTGATTAGGAATTAAAATTTAAAAATAAGATCAGAAATGAAGATATCGGGACTAAAGATTCCGTTCAAAACGAGGTTAATTTCAAAAAAAATTTGTAGGAGCTTTCGAGGTGGTCACATGGAATGCGCTAAATAGGGCAACAGCAAGCAGTATCCAGAATTTGGCTAAAAGACAAACTTTGTCTGGGTCAGCAACGTCAGAAGGTTAGGTAGGCCACTGCCTTTAAAACCTTGCCATACAAAAATCCGGTTCACCGAAGGTTAGGACACCTTTCGGGAAAAGAGACACTTTGGCCGCACCGTAAGCCTTAACTTAGAAACGTTGTGGCACTGCCGGTGTTTAGTTGGCGGTGTCTTTTCAAAGTCCGAATGCCCATTCCAGAAGGCAACGACAACCGAAACTTCGGATGCACGTGCTCCGGCACCAGAAATGGGTATTTGAAAACTCGCCGGTTTTCCAGAAAATAATCTTCCCAAACGAAAGCTATCACGAATATTGGCCAGAAAAAGTAAGGTTTCCAATCTAGGATATAGAGTAAGATGCAGATGGCGGCGAGGTAAAAATTTTAGTTAACCTACATACCTGCTATGATTTATAACCAAAGATTTGGACTACAGCTTTTTTCTTTTTACACACTTTTCTCTCAGAATTAAAAATGAAAATGAAGCCTAGCAAAAAATATGAAGCGCGTTGCACACCTCAAGAAAAACGATAGATCATTTATCGCTATCCCCCTATTATGCGTTTATCGATCGAGCGATACCAATATTTTTATTTATTGATTGATCGCTATTGGCAAAGTGGCGCGTAAAGACGTTAAGTTTAAAAATTTGAAAGTTTAAACTAGCGCACGCTACAAGTCAATCGGTTTACCGTAGCCATTTTCAATCAGTATCGCGTAGCCTACTGGGCGAACTCCGAGATCCTTTAGCGGTTTATCACTTATACTACGACTCCGAGTCTTTACTAACATACTAGCAATGGGCGTTCATTGGATAAATCATCGTCGCAAAGCCGAATTGGAAGTCCTTTGTGACGAATTCGGATTAGACATCGGCGGAATAGTGGAAGACTTAAGAAATCGGTTCCGTGAGTTCGCCTCAAGGGAGGATCATCATCCTGAGGTATTGAGTCGACTCGCAGAAATCGAAGCCCAATTTAGTGCCGGGGACAAGAAATTAGATGTAAAGCCACAGTCCAGAGCACCGTCGCCTACTCCCGAAGGAATCATTTCTCAACTACCGGTGCAACAAGACACCAACTATCGTTCGGAATCGCATTCTGGTTCTCGTTCCGGTTCTCCGACGCCTTTCGGCATGCCTGGCTCAACGATTAACATCGAACCCAGTGAGCGGAGTCGAGACCATGAATCTATGGTAGGCCGTACTACTGGGAGCTATGCCTCGACCGTGATACGTATAACTAAATGGGGAATTGCCTTTAGCGGATCTACCGACCCTATCTATTTCATAGAGCAAATAGAGGCTCGAGCCGCGACTTACCGTCTGAGTATGGAGACACTGCCTCCGATGATAGCCATCCTATTGACCGGACGGGCTGAAAGCTGGTGGCAAACTAGCGGCTATCCGGAGATGACATGGGTCGACTTCAAGTCCGAATTCTTAGAGTTCTTTCTACCCCCACGCTATTTTGAGAAACTAGAGGATAGCATACGCGCTCGAAAGCAACGTCATCAGGAACCATACAAGGAGTATCTAGTAGACCTTCGTTTGATGATGAAGAGAGCTCATTACTCGACGTTACAGGAACTCGACAGGATCTACGAAAATCTTTTACCAGACTACAAGCTGTATACCCGACGAAATGATTTCCAAACGTTACCCGGCTTAACCAAGTTGGTGGTAAATTATGAGACAATTCGATTGGAGCAAGGCAGCGAGGACTCAGCGCATGCTTGGAAAAGGAGCAACGCCGTTCAAAGTAATCCCTGGGATCATATGCCTTCCAGCCTAAACGGGACTGCTATATGTCAACTCTCCGGAGCACTAGTAGATACCAGTACAGCTTGCCGCAAATGTGCGGGAGCTGGTCACTTCGCACGAGAATGCACGAAGCCCCGTGTGTTGTTCTGTTGGCAATGCGGACGAAGGGGCGTACGTACCATCGAATGTTGCTGTCGTTCGGGAAACGGGCCAAACCTCCGTCTCAATCTGGGCCAGACGGAGGGACCAGACCAGGACCTCAGCCCAGTAACCCCCTCCTCCTAAGGAAAGACCGCATCCAACTACATGTCTTCGTCAATAGAAAACCAATGGTAGCTACCTTGGATTCAGGAGCGAACAAGAGTTTCATAAACGAGGAAGTGGCTCTTCAGCACTTCGCTCCGTTCCTTCTGCGAGACATTCATACTAATATTAACCTTGCCGATAATACTCGGGCAGCAATCAAAAGTTCTCTTAGGGCAACCATCAGTCTCGGGGCACAGACCGTACATATGACCTTGTAAGCGATGCCATCGATGATGGATCCTCTTATTCTGGGAGTGGATTTCCTTCGGAACATAGGAACTTCTATACGTTGTGGAGGTTATCTGTTACAGTTGCCCCCTTTCGATGAGACCCACAGCCCAGTCAATTCTACAATTCAGCCGTCACTAGTGGCGGATGACCCCTCGCAGCCTGATGCTCATATAAATCAACTGGATCCTGCAAAAACGTCGGCTATGCCCAAGGATACCTCTGACTCTCAGCATAGCAACCAACCAGTATGTCAAGCAGGCTCAGTTTTGCCGCCTCCAACACCTGACGCTGTCCGTAAAAACCCATTCCGCCGACCCGGCAGCAAAGAGGAACCGTTAACCGAGATGGACGCCCGATTAGCCTCAGTAGAAGCTGAGATCCGTGACGTGGACTTGTAACGTACAAAGCCTTAACGTAGCCGATGGGCAGCAAAAATTATTGTATCTAATTAGAATGTGCAGCATGGTTGGGCGGCAAAAATTTCTGTAACTAAATATCTATAACCACGACACCAAAAAGGCTTACCAACCATTGCAATCGGCAACTATACGTTATTGTGTGAGGCCTATCTTGGTGTTAACACGATTCATCTGCGGGACTCTTAATGCGGCTAGCAAGACAATCGGCTGGGGTGGTTCTTTGATGAATGTGTTTCACCCACTCACATGTCAGCAACTTTAAATAAAGTCCCTGTGCTGAAACTCGAAATAGAATAGAGAGAAAAGAATAGAAGAAAATAGTCCTAGTGTTGGCTGTATAGGTGTATTTACAGCCGCGCTCTCTACCCACCCTACCATGATTTTCCTTTCAGCGCTAGGGGAAAATCCCAGAACAAACATGCTTATTCACATTAGATTGCCCAAAAAGAAAGTTCAGAAAATTACCTCATTATAAAAATCATTATTATTCACTTAAATTAATGTATTCTCACAATCATTCATTTCTTAGAATCTAATGTTTCATTCTGTAGTATTCTGAGAACAAAGTTAACTCACATTAAAAAAAACCAAAACCATTTCATAATATATATATAAGAAAATTTACAATTTCATAAATGATCAACAAATTAATTTGTAATTACTAAAAAAAATATATAGCTCGAAACTTTAACGCATATCGATTTATATTCAAAGATAATTAAATCAATATCAAAAAAAAAAAATATTCTAAATACTCGGCATAATTTCATGAACATTAACTTCTCTTTTTTTTTTTTTTTTAACTTCGACCCACTGTGCAAAAGCAAAACGCAACGCTTACATATGCAGCGTATACAAATTAACCGTTCAATTTTTTTCAACTCTTCACATACAAAATGTTTCAATAAAACAATTATGCATATTTATTCACTCTTGCCTTTTTTTCTTTTGATACTTTTCACTTTTCAGTTCATTTTCTTTTTTTCTTTTCTTTACGCATGATTTTATTTGAAACACATTAGAAGTATATAAAAATATATAGAGGGGCAAACGGAGTGGAGATAAGCAACGACAATTGTTTTCGCTTTTGTCTTTGCATTGAATACTCTTGCTTAACGTCTCGGACTTCGCTTTATATGTATTTATACAATTTGGTAACAAAAAAATGTAGTAGAAAAAACTCACCCTTGTAGCGTCCGACGAAGGCCTTCGAGGAATTGCTGTAGAGGCTATAGATTTAATTTAATTTTTTTATTTATTATGTTCACATTTTTTGTTTCGTTACCAAGTAAAGCAATTGCTCATGCTTGTTTTTTTTTTAAATTTTTTTTTGTTTTATATTTTTACTTTCTTCTTTCTCTGTTATAGATGTTTTTTGACCTTTCAATTTTGCATTAGATTTCATTTTTCCATTTTTTTGTTTTCGCTCATTTTTTTTTTTCATTTTTAGTGTATGTTACCTCGCGACTTGAAAAAAAAATTGGTTTTGCACAATGTGGCTCGAAATGTTGCTTTGCGTTTTCTTCTTTGTATACTTTTTTTCACTTGCTTCACTCCTTCTGCTTTTTTTTTTTCTTATTACCAATTATAACTTGTACACTAACTTATTCTAGCTTTCGATTATAGTATATTACCTAGATTTAAACAAAAAGAAGAAGTTAAAAATTTTCGTTTTCATTCGTTTTCACTATGGCTTTCTGGCTTAAACCCTTTTTTACTTGATTTTCACTCTGGCTAGACTTTTTCCACCTGGGTTGTTTTTTTTTTTTTTGATTCCTTTTTTTTTTTCTTGCAACTTTTTCACTTTTTAACTCGGATACAATTTATTCTTTGGGCTGCGTGTTTTCGCTGTTTTCACTTCTCACCGCTTGCCCTAGCACTCGCCGGTGTCGTATCGAAATTTGACTGATCAGATGGTCGCCAATGTAATTGCTTCGTCCCCTTTGGTGAATAACTTCTTCGCTGCTTGCACTATCCAACATAAATGTCTTGGAATTCTGGCTTTGGAAATCATCGACACCAAAATTTGGGCTTTACGTTTGTCTAACAAAAAAAATTATATACATATACATGATATAATATGAATGTCGTTAAAGCGTTTTTTTTTTCTTTTCTTTAGAGCTGTATAATTACCTTCTGCTTAATCAAAGCAATACATTTTAATTTCCTTTTTTTTCCATCATGAACGAACATACCGAGACTTTGAAAATCTGCGTGCAAAATTTTATTTGCAAAAATGACCAAATTTTAATGATTCAAAGAAAAATTAGCACTTACTCAAGAAGTATATCTTGAAATAGAGAACACCTACATCAATGGTTTCTTTTTTATTTCCGATTCAAGCCCATGAAGGATGGCTTGTATTTATGCGGATTTAAAATTTACTTGGGTTATTTTAACCACAAAAAAAATGAAATATTAATTTTTTTTCACTTCCTGCAAAGGACTGATCCGCTCGGTTGCCAATTTGAAAAGAATTTATCAAGATAGTTCGCCTATGCTCTATGCCTAGCTTTGATCTTCGTTTAGACCCGAAGTCAATTGTCAAAGTGACATTATCCGCTATTGGCATAATGGGAAAAAGAAATGTACCACTGTGGTGAACTTTCTTTCTGCAATCAAACAGTGCATTCGCGGGTCTTTTAAGTGCTGTCTTCCTTTTTTTTTTTTTACTTTTTTTTTTCTTTTGAGGTGCAAGTTTTACTCAAGGCACCTCCACAGACTTAAAGCCAGAACTATCATCCAGTATGGAACAGGAGACTCTACAGACGCGGAAATCATTAAGTTCGACGGACTCAACGGCGTTACCCAAATAGCAGAACATGTCATTGTATTGAAGCACGATCGACCCATGAAGCAGAGGTATTATCCCCGTAATCCGGCCCAACAACAAATTATCAATGAAACCGTAGACGCCCTGCTGAAGGAGGACCGTATTGAACCATCCAAAAGCCCTCACAGCGCACCAATCGTGTTGGTAGGTAAGAAGACTGGTGACACTCGCATGTGTATAGACTTTCGACAGCTGAACGCTCAGTCAGTGCGCGACGCATACCCCTTGCCTCATATACACCATATCCTAGAGAAATTGAAGAACGCGAAATACATTTCTACTCTAGATTTAAAGAGCGGATATTGGCAAATACCCTTAGAGGTCAAAAGTAGAGAGTGTACAGCCTTCACAGTGCCCGAACGCGGGTTATTCCATTGGAAAGTCATGCCCTTCGGCTTACATTCCGCATCCGCCACATTCCAGAGGGCTTTGGATAGTGTGATTGGACCCGAAATGGAACCACATGCCTTCGCTTACCTAGACGATTTTATCGTAATCGGAAAGACGCTCGAGGAACACCTCTCACACATGCTTGAAGTCTTTCGACGTCTACGAGAAGCCAATTTAAGGATCAACCGAGACAAATGTCGTTTCTTCAAGAAACGGATCCAATTTCTAGGTCATGTCGTCAGCGAGGACGGTATCCATACCGACCCTGAAAAGGTAGCAGCTATCCGTAACCTTCAGCCACCAACCAATATCAAGGAGTTACGTCGATGTCTCGGTATCGCCTCTTGGTATCGTCGGTTCGTACCCAACTTCTCTGACACGGTGCAACCTCTCACAAGTTTGTTAAAGAAAGGTTTGAATTGGTTTTGGAACTTAGAGCAACAACAGGCGTTCGATGCACTCACGACACGTCTCACCACTGCCCCTGTCCTAGCTTGTCCAGATTTCGCTGTAAAGTTTTAGTTTTTCGATGTTGGCCTCGGCGCAATGATCACTCAGAGTATCGACGGTGCAGAAAGGGTCACTGCTTACGCTAGTCGACGTCTCTTGAAGGCGGAAGAAAACTACTCGACTACTGAGAAAGAATGCCTAGCAATAGTCTGGGCCATCAGGAAATATCGTTGCTATTTGGAAGGCTATTGCTTCGATGTGATCACAGACCATTTGGCTCTCAAATGGCTAAACTCGATAGAAAATCCCACGGGGCGTGTGGCCAGATGGGCGCTGGAGTTACAACAATACGAGATCGAGGTACATTATCGACGAGGTAAGCTGAACGTGATTGCCGATGCCTTAACGCGGCAATCTTTGGATGTGCTACACTGGGCACAACTAGTAGAACCGGAATGCAGATGGTGGCTAAAGATGCGGCAGCACGTCACCGAACACCCCGCGGATTTCCCAGACTATATATTCGAAAACGGCCAGATTTATCGCAGACGAGACCTCCACCCCGATGAACACGTTTCTACACCTTGGAAACTATGCGTTCCCCTAGAATTTCGAGACCAAGTACTAAAGGAATGTCACAATGTGGTGACGGCTGGCCACTTGGGAATCAGGAAAACCACTTTGCGGGTGACCCAAAGATACTTTTGGCCTGGCCTCTTCCGAGATGTCGCGCGTTACGTTAGATGCTGCCTCGCCTGTTCGCAGTTTAAGCCGGCGCAAATGAAACCAGCGGGCAAAATGCTCACCCGTCAAGTCGCGGAGTCGTTCGATACCGTGTGTACTGACTTTATCGGGCCTTTGCCGCGTTCTAAGCAAGGTATAACGATGTTACTAGTTTTCTTGGATTTATATAGTAAATGGGTCGAGATGGTACCACTTCGTAAGGCCACTTCAGCCGCTTTGGAGAAGGCATTTCGTGAAAGGATCTGGGCCCGATTCGGCAATCCCCGCACCCTCGTGAGCGATAATGGTACCCAGTTCACTAGCAAGCTTTTCAAAAACTTCTGCAAAACGTCCGGAATTATACTCCAGCATACCGCCCCCTATTCTCCACAGCAGAATCCTACCGAGCGCGCAAATCGAACCATCAAGACCATGATTGCACAATACCTGGAGAATGGGCAAAACACTTGGGATCAATGGCTTCCAGAAATAACACTAGCGATCAACTCAAGCGTCAACGACACCGCCAGATTCAGTCCAGCCTACATCATATTAGGTCGGGAACCCCGTATGCCCGGCGCTCTTTATGACCAAGTAACGGATGTCGCCGGTGATGAGCGCATCCGACGAATGGAAGATATTTTCAAGCTCGTACATGAGAATCAACTGAACGCGACCCAGAATCAAAAGAAATACTACGACCTGAGACGACGCGACTGGCGCCCAAACATCGGGAGCATGGTCATGCTCAAGCAACATGTGCTGTCTAATGCCAACGAAGGGTTCAATGGGGACCACTTGTTGGTGGGTGCGCCTGCCCAACGTCCCCCTCCCTTCTAAAGAGGGGCTCTTCGCACCGATGCTAGGCAAAAATTATCTAAAACCATTGTATCTTAGTTTTAATCATAGCACTTTTGTAAACCGCACTCATAGGGCCTCGTTAGTACTTTCAGAGTTCAGGGTAGTTTTAACACGCTTTATATTTCACAGCAGTATGTCGCAGCAAGGGGAAGACCATGGCGATCGCGAGGCCGACATAGCCCGAATCGTCGAAGAGATGATTGCGGTGTGGGAAAGGGAACACGGCCCCGTCACGTCCGACCCCACCACAGGACGTAGCCCACCCGAAGAGCCAGTCTTGCTCTGCCGTGTGGAAGTAGCCCCTGCCGACATCCCGACCGAGAGACCGTCAGGGAGCCCGGATCAGGCGAGCGTCGAGAAGTCACCCGACGAGGCTCAACAAGCCGTAGACTCGACTCGACCGGAACGCGCGGTGATATTGTCGGTGGTCGAGCTTCCCCCATCGGCACAAAACATCGGACCATCGGAGGCCACGATATCTACTGGTCCCATGGGGCAAACCTGCCCAGAAGAGACAGTCATCTCAGCTGCAACTGCGCTCTTTGGATCAGCTCCGGTGCCGGACATGGCCCTTGCGCAATATCGTCAAGATATGGCTACGCTCCCGCTCCCCATAACGGAGCCCCTCGTCTGATCGGTAGAGCGCGTTTTCCGCGAAGAGATGTTCGTCCTGCCGTACCCAGGGACGGACTCTGGTGAAGTACTCGCCGTCCCGATGGAGGATTACCGAGCCCCCGTCGCCGATGACCAGGGATCCAAGTCCCACTCTCCGTCGCACCGTGTATCGAACACCCCTCCGCGGCCCGTACATGAGTCTTCCAAAGCCCGAGCAGGCCCAGCTCCACTCACAACGGACACCCCTCCGCGGCCCGTTTGTGAGTGTCTGGAGAGACGTCCATCTCTGGCAGTCGTAGAAGTCGCCATGCCGGACACCCCTCCGCGGCCCGCGTATGAGCCGATAAGTCCCCCAACCGTCAGGGTCCGTGAGTGTCCGCCTGTCAACGAGGAGATGCCTCTGGATCTCTCTGGGCCCCGCCCTCGACCAGCGCTCGCCCCAGCAAACGAAACCGCTGCTACACCAACTCACGCCAGCCTTGGGCTAACGCCTCGAGGCCTTTTGCACCGATCCACGGCAACCTATGTGTCGGAGGCCACCCCCGCAGCTTCTAACTGGGTCATCACAACGCCCGAATGGATCGTCAACACCCCGGATAGACGAGTGCCCGCTGAGATCCGGGATCGGGTGGCGGTAATCCACCACGATGGACCCCGCCGAAACCACCGCTTCCCCATGTGGGCGGAAGAGCATCTGTCCAATACTTGCGATCGACGCCTCCCTCTCTTTCTAGCTACCGTCTTGATGCAGCTGCAGCGTCGACGCGTTGCGGAGAGAACAACCTCTCGACAGCGGACGCTGCGCTGCATGCCGACGCCAAAGAGCCCTTGACAAAATTGAAAGTGAGAGAGAGAGAGACGGCGATCGTGACGCGTGCCAAAGCACAAGACGCATCGAATGTTTTCACCGTTAGGACATAAGTAGGCAGAACAAGGGTGGGTTTCGACAGCGAATTAGAATGAGTTGGTGAAGTTCGCCAGTAGCCACGGGAGTAATCAGTCACATTGTGAAACAGTGAGTGCAAAGCAACAAGTGTAACCAAGTAAAATCAAGACTAGAGACCGAGTACCAGCGAGAGATCCTTCAGGAATAGCAGGTGAGCCCATGACCAAAGTTCCCCTTTATTTTTACTTGAGTGCGGTAGGGACCCAGATTTCCAAATCTGTTTAGGATTAATTAATTATTAATAAACATTACAACATGATCATTTAACCTAACCCGGCATTATTTCTTTATTCGGCACTGAATTTTTGTATACCCTTTCCCTTCTCCTTGGCCACTTAACCATTTGAGTGGAGCCGAAGGACCAGCGGACTTCGGCAGGATGAGTTATTCTCCTGCAGACGAAGTCAGTCGCTGGTCTCCAGGCTCAGTCACTCAAGGTGAGGAGGCAACGGATCTTGGCCAAGCGGGCTTCGCTTGGCAGACGAGATCAGTCGTTGCAGTTCCTCTTCACCATCCCTTTCCCATAACCACACTAACATTCCCTTTCCCTTCCAAGAGGCAACGGATCTTGGCCAAGCGGGCTTCGCTTGGCAGACGAGATCAGTCGTTGCTACTCCTCTTGGACTCTCCTCCTACTCCTTTCCCTTCCCTTGTGGTCTCAGTCCCCAATCTTAATATTCATCAAGGTCTCCAGATCAAATAAATGTTCTGTAGACTGGACTCTGGGACTGAGAATTGTGCCCCAGCCAGAGCTTCCTTACAAAGTGCAAACGCTTACGAAATGAGCCCTGGTACTGAAATTCAACTTCATCTGTCCATAAAACATTGTACCAGTCCAAAGGCTTTTTAATGTATTCCAGTGCGAATGAGAGTCGTTTAGCTTTGTTCGGCTCGGAAGTATCACCTTGCGTACCGTATAGGTTTGGATATTGGTCTCCTTTAGCCTTCTTCTTCTTAAGAGAACTTATCGATGGATATTTCCCAACTATGCCTATTTATCCCCTGCATTTCCGTTTTGATATCGCCGGTGTTCGCCCACTTCTCCTTTTGTTTTGCAGATTACCAGTCGTTAACTTTTTCTTTACCAGACTATAAGCCGTCTTTCTTGAATTTTTATAAGATTTGGCCAATTCCGATGCGAAAATACCACTTTTAAATTTTGTAACGATCTCAGAGCGTATTTCAATATTCAACTTTCGTGTTTTCGCCATTTTAATATTTTGTCCCCGAATTATTAATCTTAATATTTTAATTGCGGCTTTTTTAGTCTAATGTGAAAATACTTTTATCGCAAAAAATAACTGTGTAAATACTTTTCACAACTGTAGATCATTCGTTCATTTGCTTGTGACTTGCTCTACATACCGTTATTTTTTAATTTTACTTTTTTTATTGTATTCTTGAATAATCAAGCTTCAAAGCCTAGAATGTTTTCTTGTTGTAATTTACTTACAACAACAACAAAATAACTTTGAAAATAAAAGTTGCAGAAAAAATTTCAATACTTTTGACCACCCCTGTACATACATACATAGTTCGCATCGGGGTGGCTCTTTACATGCTTATGCATGTTTGAGGTGTTTCCTGATGATTTGATAGTTTTGAACCAAGTCTTGCACCTAAAAAGACACTAAAAAGACCTTAAATTACACATAATAATAGCTTTAACTTTAAAGCAAATGTACTTAAATGATAATTCACCTTTTTCCTTTTGTTTATGAAGTGGCGTCGCAAATTGAGTGGCGTGGTTAACGTTGTCCCGCGTAATTTTTATACCATACACCCATACGGTGAAATAGTATATTAATATATACTAGAGTCCTGCACGAATACACTCATTTGCCTCAGTCTTTCAAATACTTACAAATTTTCCTATATTTGATTTGATAATATTGCTTCGGAACGAATGAAACGAGATGAAAAGTCTCGAAGTTTTGTGTTTCGTAGTTCCTGAATGTATCAAGCCGAACAAACAAAAACAAAATCAAAGCAAGCCGAAACAAATAAGAAAGACTACAAACGAAACAAATGAATACGGTACTTCTTTCAAGTTACTTGGTACTTCCAAGTACTCGTGAGTATGGTCATACTTATGAAATGTCAATCAATTTTCGAATGCCAATTTAATTTCGGTTTTGTTTTAATCTCACTGGAGTATTTTCCTAATATAAATTAAAGTAATAGCTTTGGTGACTTATAAGTAAAACGCCGAGTAGACTACAAGCAGCTCGACTGTGTAAGGGTTAGAGGTCCTGCCTAAAATCGACGAAACTCTGGTTCAACCCCGGCCAGAAACTAGTTAGTTTTGGGTTTTCATTTTTTTTTGCTTTTTTAATAATTATTTTTGTCTATATTTGCTTCTCGATATGCTCGGATTTGCTTTACCGGATTTTTCGGTATGCCCTGCTCGTTTAAACACATTCGTTCGTTTGAGATGCTTGATATACTCGATTTACAAATACGAGTAAGTGTGAAAACGAGTTCCGATAGTGTAGAGGGATTTCGTTTTCAGTTTCGAATGTACTCGTGCAGGTCTCTAATGTATACTAACTACATATACCAAATTTGGTATGTATATTTGCTTAGTAAATCCGCACATTTTGTATGCGTAAAGATTTTGCCACGCCTCTTTCCACCCCCGCAATTTAAAAAAAACTCAAATAATTCCCGAATTTTCTATCCTGTGCAATCAAATTTGGCACACTTAAATTTGATCCTAATATCCAGCATTTGATCAAAATCGGACCAAAAATAAGTTATGCATAAATGGTTTTCCATAAGGCCGGAGTTGGCCGTTGGCTCGTGGGGGCGCTAGGGTGCTCGTATGCTTGAGTAAGCGAGATACAAAGATATGCTTGTAAAAAGCATGTGATCAGAATTTTGTTATTATAAATTTGAAATATTTGTTTTACTGGTGTATGGTATACATACCTAAGTCGGCGAGTTGACTTACTTACTTCATTTTTACTCGATACCGCTCCAGAGATGCTTGCTAAGTACAAATATCGAAACAAAAGTATCAAGTATAAAATATAGGTATCTATTACGAATATACTCGATACCAATAGGTATTCAAAATTTTTTTCGTGGCCCTAGTAAAAACATATTAGGTCTGTTACAGCATTTCGACGCGAGCGCGTCTTTGTCGCATTGCTGGAGAAATGCACATGAAATAATTTATTTTCTTGCATCCGATGCGCTGGTTTGTAAACCGTTTTGCCGTTTTAATATTTTTTTTAAACTTAACTATTTGCTTTATTATACCCTTGCAGAGGGTATTATAAAATTGGTCAGATGTTTGTAACGCACTGAAGGAGACGTTTCCGACCCCATAAAGTATATATATTCTTGATCAGCATGAGAAGCTGAGTCGATATAGCCATGTCCGTCTGTCCGTCCGTCTGTGCGTATGCGTTTTACTCAGCCGTCTTAAGAGCTATCGGTCTGAAATTTTGTTTCGAGGTTTTTTATTACCAGGGAAAAATAAAGTATGAAATTCATAAGGATCGGACCACTATATCATATAGCTCTAGAAGAACTAGAAGAAACATTTTCATAAAAATCGGAGTATGCTATGAAATTTACATATGTGATAATATTGGATATAGAACCCCAGATCCCAAAATATGAATGTGATCGGATAAATATAACACACACAGACGCAACGCTACATGAACTGTATGTGTATGCGTGCGTTGCTTTGCTTTGGGAATAAGGGAAGAAGAAGAACAAATTGTAAAATAGAGAGTAAAATTGTTTTGTTTGTATATTGATTAATTGAGTTGCAGAAAACAGATTTTGAACATGTAAAATTATTATTACCAAGGACTGCAAGGGTATATAAACTTCGGCATAGCCGATGTTAGCTTCTTTGATATTTCTATTTAGTTTTGATGCTTTAATAAATATATAAAAAATAAAAAAAAGACACTTTCTAAAAATTATGGCCAATCAATGCAAATAAATCTTCATGTTGTCATTTGGAATGCGAACGGTCTGTGCAGGAACAGACCTGAGGTCGAACTATACCTCAAATCAAAATATGTGGATGTCTTACTAGTCTCCGAAACCAATTTCTCCTCCCTATCCTACTTCTCCATCAGTGGATACGACACCATTGCTACCAACCATCCCAATGGCACCGCGCGTGGCGGCGCCGCTGTCATTATCAGGAGTGGCATCAAATATGTGGAATTGCCCGCCTTTCAGGAGCCCTGGGCCCAATGCGCTCGGGTTAGAGTTACCTCCCCAACTGGAGACATCGTCTTGGCGGCTGCTTACTGTCCACCACGCCATCTGGTTGGACAAAGTCTTTTTCAAGATCTGCTGGATAGCCTTGGGAGCAGATTCATTATTGGAGGAGATTTCAACGCTAAACACACTTGGTGGGGATCCAGAATCGTCAATCCCAAAGGTAGGGCCCTATATCAATGTGTTGTCGATAGAGGACTAGACTGTCATACGCCAGGTGAACCAACATACTGGCCCACGGATCCGAACAAAATCCCGGACGTTCTGGATATAGCCATATCCAAGGGGATTGACAGGCGCAGGATTGAAGTCTCCAGTGACCTCGACCTGTCTTCAGATCACTGTGGAGTCAAGCTCCTGATAAACATGCCAGCCAACACCAACTCGAAGAGAAGAAGACTTTTCAGGCGGAACACCAACGTTGAGGTCTACCAATCTTGGCTTCAGAGGAACCTGGATCCAAGCATTGAGATCTCCTCGAAAGAAGACCTGGAGGAAGCAATTGAACTGCTTAACACCGAAATCCACAATGCCGTGACCCAAGCAACACCACCTCTAAGGCCCTCAAGAAATATACCTCGTCGAGATGACTTCCTATGGTCTCCGGAAGTGACGGCTATGGTAGCGGAAAAGCGGCGACTCCGACGAGTCTGGCAGAGCTCACGCAATCCAAGGGATAAAACTGAGCTAAACAGATCGGCCAAAGCTCTAAAGGAACTGCTGTACACTCTCCGCAAGCAGTCTCTGGAAAATTTCCTTGAGAATGTTGAACCTGGTGACCAGCAATATAACTTGTGGAGGCTAACCAATGGACTAAAAAGGCCCACCAGTAGAAAAGAGCCTGTTAAAAGGGCCGATGGTACCTGGTGCCGATCAGACAGCGACAGGGCAAATGCCTTCGCCACCCACTTGTCTGATGCGTTTACCCCGTTCAGCAGATGCACCCAGGCAGAGGCCCAGCAAACAGAGGAGTTCCTGGACGTTCCATGCCAAATGGCCCATCCAAGCCGTTGAAATGGATGAGCTGCTGGAAGAGATCTCCAGACTAAAGGTGTCCAAGTCCCAGGGATACGACGGAATCGACGTAGCATCGATTAAAGCGCTACCTGAAGAAGGCATGCAATTTCTTCTCACCATTGCAAACCAATGCTTCCAGTTAGGACACTTTCCCACCCAGTGGAAGTGCGCCGAAATCATACTAATCCCTAAACCTGGGAAACCTGCAGCCAATCTCGCCTCTTATCGTCCGATAAGTCTGTTGGCCGTATTCTCCAAAGTAGTTGAAAGACTACTTTTGCGTAGATTGCGACCAATAATGGACGAGGCCGGTTTGATCCCCCATCACCAGTTTGGCTTCAGGGAATGTCATGGCACGCCAGAACAATGCCATCGGATTAACAACAAAATTCTGGAAGCGTTTGAGGAGAGAAAATACTGTACGGCAGCCTTCCTCGATGTAAAACAGGCATTCGACAGAGTGTGGCACACAGGCCTGCTATACAAGCTAAAATCCCTGTTCCCGGCACCTATATATGGACTCCTCAAGTCCTATCTTCTTGGGAGGAGCTTCTACGTAAGATGTGGCGACGCGAGGTCCGAGATTGAAGACATCAGAGCGGGTGTGCCCCAAGGTAGCGTGTTGGGCCCAGTTCTGTACACAATCTTTACCGCTGACATGCCAGTCAGCGCGGATCACAGAATGCTAGTTGCCACTTATGCGGATGATACGGCATTTCTAGCGACGGATGAGTCGCCATCGGTAGCTAGCAGTCTACTGCAAGGACAGCTTGACGAAACAAATCACTGGCTTGTCAGATGGAATATAATGGTGAATCCCGAAAAGTCGACGCACATTACTTTCACGATGAGACGAGGGATCTGTCCTTCAGTACGCATGGACAGCGCCATTATTCCAGAGGCAAATGGAGTAAAATATCTTGGCCTACTTTTGGATAAAAGATTAACCTGGCGACCACATATCATGGACAAGAGGAAGATGCTCGACAAAAGGCTGAAGAAATACCTAAGGCTACGTTTAAAACTACTTATCTACAAAACCATCCTAAAGCCAGTATGGACCTACGGGATCCCACTCTGGGGCACAGCCTGCATGTCCAGCCGCCAAATTATCCAAAGATTCCAAAATAAGGCCCTGAGAGTCATGACCGATGCCAGCTTTCTGACGTCCAATGCAGAAATCCACAGTACGCTGGGAATTCCATGGGTATCGGATGAAATTACAAGGCTGACGAAGGCCCACCTGGACCGCCTTGACAGGCACCTGAATCCTCTGGCCATCAACTTGCTTGACAACAGTTCCACCACCAGACGTCTTAGAAGGCTTCACGTTCTTGACCTGCCGCATGGAGTGAACTAAACAACAGCTTGCTCCCACCCCCCTATTAATCCACTTCTAATCATTTTGAAATTATGAAATGTTATATGTACCTTTTGTTTTTATATGTATAACCTCCCAAATGTCCCGTTTGTCACCGATTTCCGCTGATTATCCACTTTTCGGATAGATTGCAGAAAGAAGGCTCTCCCCGCAATAAAAAAAAAAAAAAAAAAAAAAAAAAACCTGTTCTTGGTTTGTCGACAATTAAACCCATTTTGTTACGAAATTCGCACTGAATAATTTGTTTCCTTCGTAGAAATTGTTGTTTATTTTTGCGCCCCTTACTTGCCACTGTTTTATTTCGAGTCTATATGAAACGTGAAGCATATATTCAAAAAATCGAATGTACTCATGTAATGGAGACAATCCAAATTCGTAGCGATCTGTTTGAACTTGTTTTAGTAAGCAGTTGTCGATATCATTCATCTCTGTCGGCTAAGCTTGGCATATGTAGCATTTTGCAGATGAGGTTTCAGTAAAGGCATTGCACAATTTGCCATCTACCATAGCTAGCATAAGAATGTGATCGACAACAAATTTGCGGTTGGTAACTGTTTGGAATTCAGTAGGAGCCAGTTGCGCGTGGAGAAAGTTCAAGGGTTTTTCGAAATTATTTTTTGCTCCTCATGTGATAAACAAATTGCTGTCTTCTGCATTATTATTTTCGAATGTTTGTTTATATTCGCTCTGCCCAGAGCCCCATTTTCCTATTCATTTAAGGTTATTTGAGCAATCACTGAGTTCATTAATAACCGCACTCTGCAATTCTAAAATCCGAGATGCAGTGTGGTCCAATAATTTTTGCAATTCAACTTCAGCAACAGATTCTGAAACTGTTATTTCCTCCGAATTGCTTTTCTGTTTTTCCTTCAAAATACTATCATAACAGGGTAAGAAGTTAATATCCAGTTTATTATTGACAAAGCTTCTAATAAGCAGATACTGATGTTTAGTTAAATTTGCATCAGTTATAAGTGATATCGATCGATGAATTCGGTTGTCTACAAGCATTTCGCAAATCATCAGCTGCGGATGCATCAAATTCTGCTATATCTGCTATCCGTCGCCGCTTAGTTCTTTCTGAGTACTCAAAAAGACTTAATCTTGGACGACCTCGATTTTGCTGTAACGCAATCTAATGATTGCAGATTTAATAATATTAATTTATTTTGAGCAAAAAAAAACACATTTTTTTCGATAACTTTATATTTTATTCTGTGGCTTTTAGTCCGCATTTCTCCAAACTTTTTAAAGATATAATCCAGTCTTGACACCACACTATTGCCACTGAATTCATAACCATCAGATTCAAATGTATGTTTCAGGTTTCCAAATACTTGTTTAGCTTTATCAGCAACTGAACATTTTCCCAAACACCACATATCAAAAATACATATGCGTGGGAGCTGACATTGATAAGATGTTCCTGTATATACATATGTATGTATGTATGTATAAATTAAACGAATGCTTGATTAAAATTAAGAAAATAAAAATATTTAAACCAAAAAACACTTAAATATGACGATCAAAACAAAATACACACTTAAGAAAGTGCAGTGTGAATACGAAGACAACACAAGAGAATAATACGAATAACACAGAAAGTTGGAAAAAGTATCAGCTGAAAAAAGGAACATAAACTAAGAAAATAATGAATAAAAAAAGCAAACAAGATTTATTTGAGGGTCAGACGGGGATCACAACTTTTTCTTTAATCAAAGTCACAAAACATAGTAAAATACACCTTTTACACAGGTCTTATGAATAAAAGTTTTAAAACATTAGGTCAATATAATTTTACACAAAAATCTTTAAATATATACTATTAACCTTTTTCTTCAATATTCATTATTAAATTTGGCGATTTAGCGCAATTATATATTAAATATTAATCCCTCAGATCTAACTTTTAAGCTCCGTTCACTGCACAGCTTGTGTGTTTATTTTTCATCTCATATTTACATGACCGCGAAAAGAATGCAATTTTAGAAATTCGTCACAGTCATAATCAATAGTGCTAACACAAATAATCATTTGACTAATGTTTCTAATATCTACGCTTTCATTTAAACAAATTGAAAAGAGAGCACAGCCTTCTATTCGTTTTCTAGTTTGTAAGTACAGGTATTGATCTATTTCCTCGGTCGTGCGAGTTACCATTCGACTTGATAATGGAATATCGTTTATTTAACTATAAGAATCCTGATCCCTATGCCCGAAAATATGAAGCAAATGAAGAACATACCGTTTTCCAATGGGCGGCATTTTCGAGCTAATGCTAGTGCAATGACAAAAGACGCTTTTATATGCACATTTTTCGAGACACTATCTGGACTATTT
The DNA here is from genome assembly GCF_018902025.1 of Drosophila willistoni. Classification (NCBI taxonomy): domain Eukaryota; kingdom Metazoa; phylum Arthropoda; class Insecta; order Diptera; family Drosophilidae; genus Drosophila; species Drosophila willistoni. The sequence goes on from NW_025814213.1 coordinate 238,391, forward strand.
TCTACAACAGGTTGGTGAAATCTATTGCTTTTAAGATTAAACAATCGTTTAAGTTTTTGAAATATATAAAATCTCTGCTCTTCGTTTTTAATCTGGGAGTGGAAAAGTGACGATTCAGATGAAATATATATTTTTTTGGAAATCACGCGATGACAAATTAAACATTCTGCCTCATTTTTTTCCCATTCGACATCCCACATATTTTTGGTAAGGAACAAAAAATAAGAGTATAACATAAAGAAATAAAAATAACTAAACACAGCAAATAACAATTATTAATCACATGAAAAAGGCTTTAGAAAGACTATTTTCTAAACAAATTACTATTCATAAAAAATTAAAATTAATTGCACAACACTTTCACACAAATTCAATTACAACTGAATAGTGGACCGCGGATTCGCAAAAATCTTGACTTTTAGGTAGCGATTCTACATTTTTCAATAACTATTGGCAACGCAATTACTAGTGCAATTTATACAAGAAAATGTAACTGTCGCGATATACCCTCAACCTTTTTTACCGATTCGATTAGCGATTCTACATTTTTCAATAACTATTGGCAACGCAATTACTAGTGCAATTTATACAAGAAAATGTAACCGTCGCGATATACCCTCAACCTTTTTTACCTACTATGGCTAAAATAGATTTTTGTCTCATTCCGTATTTCTTTTTTATGGTATGCAATGACAAGTGCAAGAGACCGCAAGTGCAGGTAGTATCTAAGAAATTTCACAATTTTTACCTACTTCGGCGGATGTTCGACGATTCGATGATGCATTTTTACCCAACAGTAATGACAATATTTGTAAATTTTACGGTTTCTAAAAAGGTCCCATTTTCTTTGCCTAACCATCCCATCAAAAAAACTGACAAAATTTATATTATATTTTAAATTTTTGTGGAATGCATTCGATTCGAATGGTAAAAATGCCCATATTCCGTACATCTGAATACATACGTACGTACAGTGAATCACATTCGGTTTTTTTATGCTTAACTTTGAGCGCAAGTAAGTCTACTTAATTTAGGAGGCAGCTCAATGCGCCATCCACCTCCACCAGTCCCTGCAAGAATGACAAAAGTCGTCCAAACAGCTGCTCAATCACCTAGCCTTAAGCGATATCGGAGTCCCAGCCAGAAGAAAAGTGAGAAACCGACCCTCGCTTTTTCTCACACCAACTAAGAAACTACAGAGGCAAGGCGACACGCGCCAAAAGGCTGTGCCGCTCAAGCTGGTGGCAACTACTGTAAAGCCGCATCATCCTCCAAAGGAAGCTCTTCAATACCCTGACTCTCTTCTACCGTTCGATGGAAAAATGCCGGCTGCCCTTAAAGCAGCAGAAATCATGGGAGGGAACTTCAAAAACAAATAGAGGCCCTCACAAAGTTCATCAACGAGGCGGGAATTCATTTCTCTGTTGCTAAAATCCAGAATAAATAAATAATTTTACTTTTATTGTCTTGAGTTACTTACCTTCTTTCAATGACCAGCTCAAACCGCCTGAAAATCGCATACTGGAACGCTGCAGGCGCCTCCAATTACAGGAAATATAAATCTTTTTGCAGCAACATTCCATTGATGTCATGATAATCATGAAAACGCGCATCGATAAAAAAAAAAACTTTCAGTAAACAACAAACAAAACTTTAACGGCTACCTCATTTACCTTGCCTGCCGGCAGAAAAAAGGGCGGTGCAGCAAGCATTGCCCGAAGCTGCATCCAACACATGGCTCTTCCAGCCATTGAAAACGATCTTCACCAATGCGCATTGATTTCTATTAAGTTGAGTAGAAGCGAATACATTACGCTGGCAGGGATCTACTGCCACCCTGTTTTGGAATGGTCCCAATCGGACTTCAGACCTGTTCATGAATATCCGCTCTTCTTCCCGAGGCCCAATGTTCCTTTTAGCAGGTGACCTCAACGCTAAGCATGGCTGGTGGGGCAACATACGCTCCTGCAAGCGAGGAAGTGCCCTGATTGATGCAGCCCATGCAGACAAGAGGCTAGAGATCCTTGCAACAGGAGGCCCTACCCATTATCCTCATCACAGGGCTAAAAATCCATATGCTATAGACATCTCCATCTATTATGGAATCCACAAAGACAGGTTAACAACATACTCTTTACCTTAACTCTCCTCGGACCACGTCCCGGTATTCATAAATTTGGCTTATGATCAATATTCCTCCCTCCAATCTGACAGAAGACGTCTGCTGCCAGTAGGGTCGGACATAAAAAGGAGCTAAGCCGTTCACTACATCTAAATATGGAAAACAACAGCGGACTAAATATTGATGACGCCATATCCATCCTCACCAACAACAGCTATCATGCGGCGGCATTGGCTACCTTCCCTCTGAAAAGAGACTTGCCAAACACCTACAAAATTGGAGGAATCGTGCCGGTAAACAGAAAAATTATGAAATTGCTGAAAGAAAAACAAGCACGTTGTACAAAAAGCAATAAGATACTTAAGCAAACAACTAAACTTTTGAAAAAAAAAAATTGCCAAAGGCAAGGAGAAACATACGAGCAACTAAAGGCTATTGACTCAAGCGATCGTTACGGCTTACAAAAGCTGTGGAAGATTACAAACAAACTGAAGAGGCAACCGACTTCAAACTGGCGCTCAAAATTCAGGCAGCCCGACAGGCTCCATCCAGTGGACGAAGACCTCGGAGGGAAAAATGGAAGCTTTTGTCAGCCACCCGGAAAAACGCCTCTCGCTAAACCTGACAAACACAGACTGCGACGGACAGTCTATAATAGAGGAAACAGATAATATCATCTTGCAAAAGTCTCTTCAGTCGAATGCTTACCAGACTCTCTTCTCCCTTACAAGTGACTCCAGCATGGGCTTCCAGTCCATCTCACCGTTTGCAAGACCCATCACATTCCTGGAGCTGCAAAAAGAGATTAGAAAATTGATCAACAGAAAAATAACTGGACATGACTGCATTGACAACGTTATCATAAAAGTCCTACCCATCAAAGCAGTTTTATTTCTCCTGAATCTACAACAATATCCTCTGCCAGGGTTATCATGGATTTCAGCATGGAAATCTGCGACTATAGTTATGATCTTAAAACCAAAAAAATGGCTGAAGTAAAATCATACAGACCTATAAGTCTACTCTCAGGCTTCTCTAAGATTTTTTAGACACTGCTGGCAACTAGACTTCTTGAGTGCTCAACATTTCGCAGGATTCTTCCAAACCATATGTTTGGTTTTCGGAAAAACCACAGCACTGAGCACCAACTTGCAAGGGTACCTTAATTCCTGCAAAAGTCACTCGATCAAAAGGAATACAGCTCTGACGTATTTGTAGATATTACCGAAGCTTTTGACAAAGTGTGTCATTTAGCCCTGTTGATCAAATTACCCAAACTCCTGCGTTTACTTCTCAGACATGCCTATAGCAGATTATATTTTTGAACATGACTTTCTCATGGAATCAGGTGAAGATACAAGAGCCCTGACATCTTACTGTCAACGTTCGCAGACGACACAATAGTCGTTTCCACTGATAAAAACGCCTACATGGCCATCAGGAAAACGCTAAAATATCTAAGCGAATTCACTAGATGGTCAAAAAAGTGGTGCTTCACTATAAACAATGAGAAAACTGTTTATGTCCTATACACAAAACGAAACATTTCTCCTGCTCTAAGATCTCATCTAATAAAGATTAATGGAAAGCCTATACAAAATGCTAGTCAATATAAATATCTGGGCGTTACTATAGATAATAAGCTGATTCTAAAAAATCACATAACTTATCTATGTATACAAGCCAAAGCCACTTATCACCGCCTAAAATGGCTTATAGGGGAAAAGAGCTTACTTAGCACACGATGCAAAGTCACAATTTTTAAGCAAATCATACGCCATTCTCCGGAAACCCTGTTTAAACAAGTCTGTGGAACGCACAAGCTGCTGAGAAAAATTAAGGAGTCGAACATGTTCAGCACAAATGATTCTATCCGCGACAAACACAATGTAAACTCTATGGAACACAAGTATGATTTGGCATGTGTGAGATTCGATATCTTCACCCAAGGACACCCAAATGTAGAAGTGAGAAATATTCTGGAAAATCCTTTTACTCCTAAAAGGCTCTTATGGTCCAGATACTCCTTACAACTACAAAAAATGTTAGCAGCTCGGAACCCACCACTCACCAGCCCAATAAACAGCAACATGCAACGGATATTAGCCTCTAGCAGCAGCAGTCACCAACTCCAGATCCTCCAAATGCTGCAACCCAACAGCAGCATTTAGCGACGCAGCAGCAGTTTATTTTCAATTCTTCGAGGGAAAAGCATGTAAGTAAGAGTTTTCTGTTTTGTATTTTGCAATTTAATTTGGAAAGTAGATTTTACTTCTTTACACTTAATATTATCTTCTTTACAAAAGTTTTAAAAAAATGGCCAACAAATTTCTATTTCTGTTTTTAAACAAAAATCTCAAAAATGATCCCTTACCCTTGTTTTTTTTTTTGAATGGCAATAATTTAAAACAAAGTAAAACTTTAAAAGAACGTATTTCTTTTAATTTTAGTTAGTTACAAAAAAATTTACCAAATGAATGAATTGTTATTTACTAAATTTTAGCTTATAATTAAAATATAACCCCAAATCTTACTTAGTCGCTTCGTTTTTATCGCTTTAACTATTGTTGCTATATTTCTTTATTCTATTAAGATTCGCGAAATAAATGAATGATTTTAAAAATACCGCGCAAACATCGAAACATCGATGGTCTCAAACATCGATGTTTTTCCAGCTCTACTGCTGCTTTTCAGGGTTGGATGCGATCCTCGTCTAATGTCCTTCTTGGGGTCAAGATGCATGCAATCCTTGTCCTGGGTCCTGTTATGGTGCTGTTTCTGAAAAAGAAAACAATAACATACAATTAGTCTATACCCAATATGCTTGCCTATTGTAAAACTAACACTTGCTACTTACCTTTTTCCAATTAGAAAAAATACACCCGCTAAAAGCGCTGCTGTAATAGACTTGCCGTCTTCAAAAACGCTGTGGATCGATTTGATGACCTGCAAGAAAACAATTATTTTAATTACTAGTATCTCAAACTACTTGTAAACACTAAATTTATCTAAATCAATTGCACTTTGCAATAATTTTTACTTTTGTTTAAGCTTGGTACATATATCCCAGAAAACATTCTTTTGCATGTACAATAATTTCCCTTACAAATTTCCCTATCGTTATATCCCAACAAACACTTTCTTACACATTCTATGTATTTGTATATGCTCCCTGATAGGAGGCGAAAAAGAATAAAAAATGGTTGGCTCCCATAGGGGCCATCCACTTGGTAACATATGGGTCAATTACGACTGAACAGTGGACCACGGACTCGCAAAAATCTTGACTTTTAGGTAGCGATTCCACATTTTTCAATAACTATTGGCAACGCAATTACTAGTGCAATTTATACAAGAAAATGTAACTGTCGCGATATACCCTCAACCTTTTTTACCTACTATGGCTAAAATAGATTTTTGTCTCATTCCGCATTTCATTTTTATGGTATGCAATGACAAGTGCAAGAGACCGCAAGTTCAGGTAGTATCTATGAAATTTCACAATTTTTACCTACTTCGGCGGATGTTCGACGATTCGATGATGCATTTTTACCCAACAGTAATGACAATATTTGTAAATTTTACGGTTTCTAAAAAGGTCCCATTTTCTTTGCCTAACCATCCCATCAAAAAAACGGACAAAATTTATATTATATTTTAAATTTTTGTGGAATGCATTCGATTCGAATGGTAAAAATGTCCATATTCCGTTCATCTGTATACATATGTACATACAGTGAATCACATTCGGTTTATCTTTTGCTTAACTTTGAGCGCAAGGAAGTCTACTTAATTTAGCTGAAATTAAAAAATTTTAAATACTAAATAATAGTTTAGAATGTTTTCTATCCATAGAGGCGTATTACAATAAATTTTATTAAAAACTAAAAAAGGAAATATCCAAAAACAAAACAAAGTCCCAAATTCAGCGTTACATAAATATTCGGTTTGTTCATACGAACTTAAGAAACAACGGCTTAAAATAGTAATAAATTAATAATTAGTATTTGGTATGGTAACCATTATTAGTTAAGGTAACGCTAAGCGCTTTGGCATATTATTAATCATTTTTTTAAAATAATTTGTCCCAATTTTTTTCCCACTCTTCCTGCAAACGTGACTTGAAAACTGTAATCGAAGATATGGGCGTTTTGCGTACTCTGCGGTCCCACTCATCCCATAAATTCTCATTTTGATTGAGATCTGGCGAGATGGAGTGTCGAGAACTTTTGGACAGTTGTAAAGCAACAACGACCTGACTTTGTGCGCTTTGTGTTTAGGGTCATTATCTTGAATGTATCACTTATTCCCATTTTAGCTGCCGATTGCTTCAAATTATTTTTTAAAATGTTTAAATATGAATCTTGGTTTATAATTCCATCTATAAAAACAAGCTCCATGAGCGGAAATGCAGCCTCAAACCATGACATGACCTCCGCCGTGTTTCACAGTTGGCTTCAAATGTTTTATTTTCCAAGCTCTGTATTGGGCTTTCGCCACACCATGGCCTTACCGTCACTTCCCACCAAGTTTTATCCATCTTGGAGTATTCCTGTGCAGATTTCTTCCTCAATTTGCGGTTGCGCTCACACAGCAAAGGCTTCTTTCGAGCAATTCGTCAGTCTCGGATTTGCCTTCATTTTCCGCATAATTGCGAATTCTTCTCGCTCGTTCAATTTTTTTGCTGCTTGTTGTTTTACTGAGGCAACTCTTACCATATTCCATGTATATTTTTCACTTTTGGGAGTTGCCACAGTATTTAATTTAACCATTAGGCAAAAAACTGAATATTTATGTAACGCTGAATTTGGGACTTTGTTTTGTTTTTGGATATTTTCTTTTTTAGTTTTGAATAAAATTTTATTGTAATATGCCTCTATCGATAGAGAACATTCTAATCTATTACTTAGCATTTAGAATTTTTTAATTGATTAAAATTTCGGGATTTGATTTTTTATATCCAAAACTATGATATTAGTAAATTTCATAGGGATACTCCAATTTCTTCATCTATAATTCTTCTATAACTATGATTTAGTAGTCCGATCCTGACAATTTTCATACTTTATCTGGCCCGGGCTATAAGCAGCTCAAAAATCAAGTTTCATCCAGACAGCTCTTAAAATGGCGGCGTCAAGTTGATTTGCACAGACGGACGGACATACCGACGGACATGGCTATATCGATGCTGATCAACAATATATTTACTTTATGGGGTCGGAGACGTCTCCTTCTGTGCGGCGAACACTAGTTCGTCAGCTTTTCACGGTGTACGTCTCATTGCTAGTAATTTGTGTCAAGTACTCAAATGGTGGAGAATAATTATGGCAACATTTTCCTTGTCTTTGTAGTCCATACCTGTTAAAACGATCGCAGTTTAATACGTTCAGTTTGTATTTCTATTTAAATTTAATAGTCAGCTTATATACGAAATCGCATTTTATGTTGTAAGGCTCATGGCGTAGTGTAATTTGCTTTTTATTAAATTCATTTGTGAAAATTTATGTTCAATTTCTGCGTTGGACCATGGCAGCGAAAATATTTTTATGGCAAACTCTGCTAAGCCACTGAATGAATTGTTGTTGCCGGAGTCTTTGTAATTTCATTTTGTTAATTTGATTTAGTATATTGTCAATGTCTTGACATTCAAAATATATCAGTACATTAACAATGTCCTCACTTTTGAATGGTCTCAACATGTTTTTTACGGAACATAAATTGACCTGTTGCATATTTCTTGACAAACCCATGCTGGTATGGCGATAAAAAAGATTTACATAAATGCTGTATTTGAGACGTCATAATTTTCTCAAACAGTTTAGGTATCGCTGACAATTACTTTATTTATTGCCACATTTGTAAAGAGGTAAAATAAACGAATCCTTCCATATAGTTGGAAACTCTGACAGTGTAACAGATAACTCAAAAAGCTTAAGTAAAGGCGAGCACAATTAATCCGCACAGAACCTCAGGACACAAGCGGGAATACCGTCTGGGCCCGGTGAGTATACCGGCTTAATCGTCATTACTTCCTTAGCTACCGAACTTTCCGTTATAATAGGATTAGAATGCAGTTGGATTTCGTTATTGGGTATGGATATATCTGACTAGAGTTGTACTTAGTGGATATGTACGTAGTCGAGAAGAAGTTAGCAAATAAATTAGAAATAGATTGATCAGAAGAGGCCGAATCATTATTAAAAACTGCAAACGATGGAAGGGAGATAGAATTTCGCTTTGAGTTAAACTATAGAACTCTTTAGGATTTTCTGAGAATTGCAACTTGCAACGTCGTAAGTAATTATTATAGCATTTAGAATTAGAAACAATAAAATTAGACTTAGCAACCAAGTAACGAGAAAGCTCCGATGATAGACCCGTGACTTTATATTTTTTGTAACACCTAGACTTATGATTCTTCAGTTTTGACAGCCATGCGTCACCACAGGAGACACTAGGCGTACACAGTCATTAAAGATTGAATTATCAGTGGTGGTTTGTGGAGGGGCGGAAGGATCCAATGGGAATACAACTTTTGGCGGGAGGTCTGCCCCGTGCGCAACGGACACCGACGCCGGCCGATAAAAATTGGGATCGGCCAGGATCAGAGTGGATAGTTTTCCACGGACCGAAGCCGACACTTCCCGGATGGGAGTGCGGGTGAGCAGATCCTCTTCTACACGGAAAATGATGTTCCGCCAGGACGTAGGATCGAATCTTGATTCGACGACGGCCGTACACGCTTGGTCGACACCGACCTTGGTCACGGTCAGCCCCAGGGACCGAGCAAACGAGGTGTTTATACGGCTCTCAGCCTCACATGCATCTAGGAGGACGCGGTTGGCATGACTGTCGTCGTCCTGGCTTGCAGCAGTGAGGACAATGTGAGCACAGGGCGCCTTCTGGCGAAGCGGAGCGGTCAGAGGGTGATCAGGACCGTGGTTGTGGAGGTGGTACATCACACCCGGGGGAGGGTGACTGGCTGCGACGCCGGGCTAGAGAGCGTCGTCTGAGTGGCTGGTCGGCCATGTGGACCGTCGGCATCCGTGACGACTCCGGCTCGCGTCGGACGAGTGGTCGTGTGCCAAGAAATTAGGGCACTACTTGTTTATAAGCACCGCCCGGAGCCGCTTTTCAGCCCGGAGGTTCAGGAAACGTTGACACTGCCGAAGTGCGTGAACTCCCCGACAGACCCGGCATCGGTAAGAGTTTATCCCGTGCGGACCAGACCGATTTCTGCTACGGTGCGGCAAACGCGTGGGGGCCATGTCACTGTGAAAAGACGATCTGAAGGACTGAAACGAAAAGAAATTACGGAGGTGAAAGTAAATTAGTCAATTCAAGGGAACGAACAACATGCACGGAGACGAGGACATTCGGAAGGAACAGAGAGGATCGGGGAGCCATTACACACACGTGCTGTTTTGACATCAGCTCAATTCGCTCAATACGTCCTAAGCGGCACAATCACGAGGTCGCCTGTCTGGAGATTGCGAGCCGGTGATTTCCACTTATTCCGTTTGTGGAGCTCCTTAAGACATTCGTTCTTCCAACGGCGGCAGAAAGCATGCTGGATTGCCTTCAGTTGCTTCCATCGGTTGATTAGAGACATAGACTCGACTAAAATCTCAGGCTTTGCAATGGATAAGAGAGGTCCTCCAATAAGGAAATGTCCCGGGCTCAATGCCAACGGATCCTCTGGGTCCTCACTCATTGGAAAAATTGGCCTGGAGTTCAGACACGCCTCTCGATTCGACACAGGAGTGTGGAAAGTTCCTCGAACGTGTACTTAACATTAGACGAGGACTTGTAAAATAGAAGCTATGAAGCTCCCACGAGAGAGTATCGCTGGTGTTTAGCCAACGGGGGATGCGGAGTTGACTGAGGCCTGGATAATCCTGCAGAAGGAGAGGCGGCAGAGCGTCATCCCAGCCAAGTTCGGTTAACCAGATTTGCTGCATATATATCTTCGCTCGAATAACAAATGGGGCTAGCCAGCCGGCGGGGTCGAAGAGCTTAGCGATATGGGACAGATTCTGCCTTTTGGAGATCGACTTGGTCAAGTGATTTATGTGCAGTGGTGGCAGTAAAATTTTATTAGCTGGTATCAGTGGGGTATGGATTACATTTGCAACATTTATACTGTACTCTGTCCGAGCCTTCCAATCTCGCTTATCATATTGGTTACTGCGATATCTGGTTTCCCAATGATAAATGAAGCACATGTTTTTTGATATAACCCGCTTGCAAGCCAGTGAGTAGAGCAACAACTTTTAGGTCAGCACATATGTATCTTCCATTGATGCTTTTTATATTGAACATAATCCAAAATTAAATTCATTGAATCGTTGGTTTTCTTCGTGTTGGAACTAAAAGCAATGGGAACTGGATTTTTCGTGTTATCCACATATAGCACATACTGCCTTCAAACTATTTTTGGATGCATCAATAAACAATCGACATTCCTCTGGTTTGTACTCGCAATTCATATGTTCCATTAGCCCAACGATATTTTTGCAGTATGCAAACGTATTATTGCCGTTTATTTCGAAAAACTCCAAAAGCTCTTTTTGTCTCTTCCGATATCCGTACACTTTCACATCCTTAGACAAAATATTAACAGATCGTAAATGATGTGCTAAACAGATTGCTTGCCTTTTGCGACAATTTCAGTTGCCTTACCATAGTAACTATTTAAATGAGCTTGGGATATCTCGAGAAGTTGGCAAGGTTTATTGATTTGCGATGCCTTATACATTGATAATAGCTCTTCTGGTTCGGTGAAAAATGTTGGCGGAATATATCTTTCTGTTGGGCTTTGACGTCTAGGAATTGGAATATTCTCCGGTTGAGGTACTGGCAACTGTGCAGAATGAACACTTTTATAAAGCATAGAACTCTTCTTTAGTTTTGCGAGTTTATTCTGGCATGCATAGCAGTTACCCGTATGATGACCTTGTGGATCTATCCAAATCATTGGAATGCCGAAACCCATTTTTGCACGCAACCTTTTTGAATAAATTTTGATTTGAAAACCTATAAAAAGTTTTATCAACTTCATCTTTAAGTAAATTGATTTAAATGCAGCCCTCCCCCACCCACCGTGCTCAAACCGGGCTACGCCCTTGACTAACATTGTTGTCAAATAAATAATATGCAGTTATGATACCGACTGTATAAATACTTTTCAAAAACTAAACAAATACAGTTAGTTTAATTTTGTTAACATATCTGAAAAAAATGCAATTTGATTAAATAGTTATAAATCGTAAATTAGATAGGTCTGGTTTCTCTTCTCCTGCCATTAAGCATAATAATAATTTGGTCAAGATTCGATTTTTTTTACATTTTGTCCCAATGCACTATGGTCTGGATGTCGATTTTTTTCGCATAAACTACAGTTTGAATGCTAGAGAGTTGAAATTTTGCAAGCATGCTGGTAATACTAAAAGAAAATTTCAATTTTTATACCATACACCCATAGGGTGAAATGGTATATTAAAGTCGCCAAAATGTATGTAACAGGCAGAAGGAAGCATCTCCGACCCCACAAAGTATATATATTCTTGATCAGGATCAACAACCGAGTCGATCTAGCCATGTCCGTTTGTCCGTCCGTCCGTCTGTCCGTATGAACACCTAGATCTCGGAGACTGTAAAAGCTAGAGCCACCAAATTTGGTATGTAGACTCGTGTAGTATGTAGAGTGATCAAGTTTATTTCAAATTTTTGCCACGCCCCTTTCCGCCCCCGCAATTTAAAAAAGCGTTTATCTCAAAAACTATTCCAGCTAGAGACACCATATTTGGTATGTATATTCGCTTAGTAAATGCACACATTTTGTATGAATAAAAATTTTGCCACGCCCTTTTCCGCCCCCGTAATTTGAAAAACTTGATTATCTCCCATATTTTTTTACCTTATGCAATCAAATTTGGCACACTTAAATTTAATACTAATATCTACCAAATTTGATCAAAATCGGACAAAAAACAATCGAGTTATGCATATCAACGTTTTTCCATAAGGCCGGAGTTGGCCGTTGGCTGGTGGGGGCGCTAGGGTGCTCGTATGATTGAGTGAGCGAGATACTAAGATATGCTTGTAAGAAGCATGTGAAAATGCATTTGTTTAATAAAGTTGAAATATTTGCTTTACTGGTGTATGGTATACCTAAGTCGGCGAGACGACTTACTTCATTTTTTTTTTTGGAATTGCACCATGGCTTTACCGCGATTTGTCGAAAACTATAAAATTTGACGCGATTGCATACTTTCAGGCTGCATTTTTAAATATTCGGAACTGTTTTGACCAATTAATAATTATAAACATGCACCAAATAAATAGTTTTTTTCGTGTTCCAGATGGTTATTGTTGACTTTACTGTAGATCCATTCTGATACAGATTTTATTTCTCGATTGTTGCTGCACCAAATATCGATGAGTTCTTTGTGACAAAATTCGAACTTGCCTGAATATTATAAAATTAATGGAAAAGGGGAAAAACGGGGCGAAGGCATTAGTTTGCGATCAAAGACGACACATATAGGTACCAACTTGTGTCATTACTTTTTGTCAGCAGGTGTCAGCTCGTTAGTTCTATTCCACGAAACACAGAGAACGCAAAACAATTTTCTAAAAATATACACATTTATTGGACATTACACAACACTTAAATCCTAAGACCACACATAAAATAAATATATACATACATTAAAAACTACATACCTTAATGTATATTTTCCATATTTTAAATTATTTTTATGTGCAAAATTCCAATGGTGGCACTTTAAACTTTAGGTTTTTTTTTCACTTTCCAAATGTCGATTACGCACAAAGCACATGTCTGACTTTGAGACCCTGGTATGAACCCAGGGATACCATTAAACATTTTTTTTTATGGATATTTTGTGCTCAGGGTATCTACTTTCATAATCAAGTACCAAAACCACCGAATCTTTTCAGGAAAATTTGGACTTTATGCCAAAAAAATCGACATCCAGACCATAGTGCAATGCTCGGGAACGGACAGATTTAGAGGCTAGATGTCTTCCAAAGTGCTCTCTCTCTCAATACCATTTCCCACATATATTTGTTAATAAATATGGACGGATTGTAGTATAGTTTTGGGAATAGCATTAGGCCTCATACTTTTAGGGATAGATTATAAGTAATTAGAACTTAAGCATAATGTTTAGCTTTAAGTACCGTTAAGGACACTAGCCATACAACTCCATGTAATTGCTCCCCGTATAAAAACCGGGCTTGCGGCCCCAATAAATCACTTGAAGTCAAACCTTGTCCTTGCCTATTTCATGGCGATCGGCAAAAAAAAACCCACGTAGACAAATGCCAAAGGATAATAAGGAAGCACTCCAGAAGGCATTCGGGAATTGCCCACTGGACGAACCACGGCTATTGACCATAGATCAGTACCGTGCCAGGCAACCAGCGGCAAGAACAGAGCTTGCTAGGAGGAGGCGAGAGGAGGACGTGGAACAAAATAGACGACTTGGAAAAAACGCATTAGAGAAGTAAGCAGGCAAGGCAGCAACAGCAGCAGAACCAATAGCAGCAGAACCAACAGCAGCAGAGCCAATAGCAGCAGAACAGAGACGCAGCAGATGCAGCGTTAAAATAAATAATTAAAAATAAAAATAATAAAAAAGAGTGCTAATATACACCTTTGTGGCAAGAGGCGATTTTTGCGCTGCCACTATAAACTAATGTAAATACCAAAAAAAAATTTAAACAAAAAATACAATAAAATAAAAAAAAAAGTGCGTCTAACGGTTAGACACGATAGAAGTGAAACCTTCCGTAACACAAACTGAGAGAGAATGAGACGAAAGCAGCATTAGGAGCGGGATAATTATGGGTTCATTATAATATTGCTATAAAGGTCATGTTTTATTTTCTTCATTTTATTATTATTCATCCTCAATGTTTTCAATTTCAACAAATGATACGAGTGGCTTATGATAGCTAAAATATGATACAAATGCTTTGGTTTCGATGTTGTCAACATATCTTTGAAATACCGCGTCAATTGTTGTTTTTGATCGTGTTGTTGATTCAGTGCGATTGTTACACATTTTTAAACTGAATGTTGTATTGAGAAAGTCAATTAAAGGAACCGCTGTGTCCAATGCAAAATTTACGTTAAAATCGCCACTTAAAATCATTGGAACTTTATCGTAATCTTTTCTAAGTATCCGCGATACTTCTGGTGTATACTTTATTAAATTTTCATGAATGAATTCCGTGATGCTATTTATTGATTGATTCGGTGAAATATAAATTGCCACAATTAAAACTGTTTTTCCATTGCTCAATCTGGTTTCGCATGCACATATTTCTCCCACTTTAGAGAGCTGAACAGACAGTGATTCTAGTTGCTGTGCATTCATTCATTATATATTTTGTGATACATTTTTTTTTACTTTTTATACCCTTGCAGAGGGTATTGTAAAATTGGTCAGATGTTCGTAACGCACAGAAGGAGGCGTTTACGACCTGAGAAGCTGAGTTGATATAGCCATGTCCATCTGTCCGTCCGTCTGTGCGTATGCGTTTTACTCAGCCGTCTTAAGAGCTATCGGGATGAAATCTTTTTTTGGGGTTTTTTATTACCCGGGTAATATAAAGTATGAAAATCTTTAGGATCGGACCACTATATCATATAGGTCTAGAAGAAAACATTTTGCGGACATGGCTATATCAACTCAGCTTCTCATGCTGATCAAGAATTTATATACTTTATGGGGTCGTAAACGCCTCCTTCTGTGCGTTACGAACATCTGACCAATTTTACAATACCCTCTGCAAGGGTATAAAAAGTAAATAAAAATGTATCACAAAAAAATATATAAATATATAAAAAGCATTATGAATAAAAAGCATTATAAAAAAAACTTCGACCAAGCTGGGAGTCGAACCCCGGCCGCCCGATCGCCAAGCGAGCACACTAATAACAGAGCCACGTCGACACTTTCTAAATTGCCGTCGAGTTCTGTAGTTAAGCACGCATCTCATTTTCGCGTTGTCGTTATGTCTCTTTTTAGAGACACGCGAACACACTAACTTTAAGTGAATAAGTCTATTATAGCCAGAATAGATCAGAGGGCAAGAAAACTTCGCAGCAGATGCCAGAATCGAATTTGAAAATATAAAAAACATAGAAACTAATAAAATACTTAAAGTAGCAACAAGATCAGAAACAAAAAAATTAACACATAAGGAAAACAAAATTAACAATAACAGAATAGAAATACCAAGAATACATATACATATGAAGTAATAAATCCTAACGAAGTCAAAAAATATGCGCAACTTGGATTCAAAAAATGCAAGTGTTTTATTACCAAAAATAAAGAAAAATTACTCTCCTTCAACATAGGCGATTTGATCATTAATCGAAGAATAGATCTAGATCTATTCCTTCCAAAGCTTAAAAAAGAAGAGTGCTCAAAGAGTCTATAAACTGAAGGTAGACATGTCAGAAAAACTATTTAGGTAACTTACACTTAATGAATTAATACAAAAAGGAAAAGACAAATTAAAAAATTTAGAAATAGCAGTTCTATCTCAAGTAAAAGTAATACCAAATGAAGAAGAGATACGTTAAATAAATATCATAATGACCCAATAGAGGGAGGTCACTGCGGGGTAAACAGAACGCTAGGAAAAATAAAAAGAGATTATTTTTTGAAACACATGTCTCGCCACGCTGCAACATACATCAAAAATTGCGAACAATGCAAACTAGCCAAAACAAGCAGACATAACCACTCACCATTCACAATAACACCAACCCCTGCAACCACTTTTGACACAATAATAATAGATACAATTGGACCATTACCAAAAACAATGAACGGTAATGAATACGCAGTTACTATTATCTGCGATCTGTCCAAATATCTCCTATCAATACCAATACCAAACAAAAGTGCAAAAGCGGTTGCAAAGGCAATATTTGAAAAATTCATTTTAATTCAGTGAAAACAATTCTAACAGACATGGGAACAGAATATATGAATTCAATACTAATAGAACTTTGCAAAAATTTTAACATAACTAAAATTAACTCCACGGCGCACCATCATCAAACTCTTGGAACAGTAGAAAGAAGCTATAGAACTTTCCATGAGTACATCAGTCCATATATATCCATTAAAAAAGACGATTGGGATGAATATCTAGCATACTTCACATATTGCTTTAACACCACTCCATCCACCGTACATGGTTATGCACCTTTTGAACTAGTCTTTGCAAAACATCCTAAAACTGTCCCATTCTCATCTGAAACTGTAGAACCCATTTACAACATTGATGACTTCAATAAAGAAATAAAATTAAAACTACAAATAGCACAAAATAAAACGAAACTGCTTATCGAAAAATTAAGAGCATTACAAAAATAAACATATGATAAAAACACAAAAAAAAGTATCACTAACTGATGGACAAGAAATACTTGTAAAAAATGAGACAGGACATAAATTGGGAAACAAATAGACAGGCAATTATAAATTAAATAAATGCGCGGCACCGAAATGGATTATGTGTATGTACATATGTATGTGCGTACATCAACATATGACGATGAATGTATGTATGTATGTATACAGGTATGCGTATACGCGAGTGAGGAAATTAATTGGATAATTGGACCATTGAAATAGTTGTAACACACAAGGAATCGCGGTGAACACTTTAATTTTTTTTCTTTTATAACACTTTAATAATTTTTCCTTTCCTTTTGATCTTTTATGCGGACTTGGCAAACAGCTGTGGAGAATTCATGTACATGTGGGTGTAACAAGTTTTACATATGTATGGATGCATGTACATACATATGTAAGTGGATGGAGAAAATAAAGGTGGAATTTGAAAAGTGAGTTTGAAAGGAATGGAAAAACGTTGGACAAACACACCAAGGATCGGAAAATACCATATATCCTTTGGGACAGGTCAAAGAAATGTTGTACTTATCAGGAGTTCCGCCGATGCAAGCTGGAGGAGCGGAAGAATATCCGGCTCGAAGGACCATTGCACATTGGGCGCAAATGACGATTTACCGGCATAAACTCCAAAAGTAAAAAAATGGACTTGATTTTTTTTTTATAATTTTGGATTTTCTTGTTTTGGAATTTTGACCACGCCCACACCAACCGCCCACATGCACAATGTAAAACAAATGGGATATACTGATACATTTTTATTTACTATTCAAGATCCAATTCAAAATCAAATATTTCTTTAAATTCAAAGTCGGATTCAACAACAACTGTTTTCTCTATTGAGGGCAACATCAAGAGCGCAATAACATCTTTTGGTAGAAATTGTGCCTTGTTGTTTCTTTGCGAAGAGATACCCGATAAAAAAGGGTCAGATGAATCCAAAGCTCTGTGAAACACATCCCTTAGATTATTTTTGCGGCTGTTTTTTCTAGCGTGAAATAGTCTATCACGCTTGTAATATTTATTACGTGCCTCAGAAGCGTTTTCTCCCAAGCAACCGACAGGAAGCACAGAAGATTGTATAATATCTGCACCGTGCACTAAAATCTTGTGAACAGTAGCGCTCGTTGGATACCACGGATATTTCGTTAAAAACAATTGAAGAGTTTCCTCACAAAGTTTCTTAAATTTCATTACATCAATTTCAAACTCGCATGAAAGAACAATTAATATTGTTTGAAAATTCTTCAATAGTTTTTCATCTACATCTAATATTGCGGCAAATAATGAAACATTTGCAAATGCTCTTCGCGCCGTGTTGCCATCATTGGAATTTCCAGAACCGTTCAGACTTGGTTTGTTCTCCTCTATTTGCTTTTTCCGTATGAGCATTGCGTTTTTGTCTAAAGTATTGCAGACTGAACACCATTTCTGAACACCAATTCTGTATGAAATGTTCAATACGAACTCTAATAAGCGAATTCATGCGTGTAGAGGACTAACTCCGAACTGCAAAGTATTTGGTTTCGGCTTAAAAACTTCGCTGTTAGTATCGGTAACATTCAAGAAATCTTTCGGACTAGCACCGCAAATAGGACACGATTGGGTTGATTGTGTTCCGGTTAATATATTCAAAACTTTGCCATCTATAAGAGTCATGTGTAAGTCGTAAGCAATTTCTACCTTAATTTGTCCTTCCTCGTATAAAAATGATTTCAAGTTTTTTATTTGCATATTTATGAGACTTTTCGAATATAAAATGTGCTCCCGACTTTCCTTAATGAATTCGATCTTTAATGGCCTGCAATACTTAATGGACTGTCTCCAGATTTTTGGGAAAAATGATATTTCAGTTGCCAGCCAGCTTGCATTTTCCTTTTTAAAGCGTTCAACATGTCTGTTACTTTTGGCTAGCAGCTTTATGGGAAGCGAAATTTTGTATTTTCTTTTTAATTTCAACTTCCGAGCTTTTAGACAAACTTTGTTTATTTATTTTTCCGCACAGCCAATCAAAAGTGGCGCTAGCACATCGTCTTTTTCCCAGCCACACTTCCAGCAAATCGCCTCGACGGATATCGAGTTGTTCTAGATCTATTGAAATATTATGAATTTGCGCAAGTTGTTAACTTAATTGAAGTTAAAATACAATAACACATACTACCACATTAACACTTTACGCAATCCGCCATAATCTTATTAGTTCTGCTTCACGAAAAACAACTATTTTCAGGTTAGGTTCGATTATAAACATGATTTATTAAATCTGCTAAATACAAAACAATACAACAACGAACACAGTTTTGGCACCTAAATCTACATTCTACATACCTGGATTAGTATTTTGCATAATTAAATCCACAGTTATTGCAAATAATTCGTGAACGAAAATCTCAAACTTTGCACACGTGTTAAGCAATCTTTTGGCGCACACAACTTAGCAAAGCATCAGCTGACTTTACAGAGCTGTCAGAAAGCCAGGGATGCACGAAAAATATTTTTAAAATTGGTTTTTTAATGGTTAGGTATTTCTCTAATGGAACTAACAAAAAAAAGAAGAAATTATAACAAAATAATTTTAGACTTTATGCCGGTAAATCGGCATTTGCGCCCAATATGCATTGTTTGTGTAGGGGCGGAAGGATCAAATGGGAATACAACTTTTGGCATGTGCCAATTTCTTTGTGGTACGGTGTTCTGATAAAATAATTAAAACGCGCGGGACTTTGTTTAATATATTATGTTTATTTACACGAAATGTGTCGATTTTAAATATATGCATATACAGTTGTTTCGAATGTAAAAGAGAAAAGAACGGGTGTTCGAACCAAAGTCTCGTACCAGATTGAAGATGGCGATAAGAAAAAAAATTTCGTGGATTATTGTCACCGACACAATGAATGCTCCACTTTTGAATGTATGTAGATAGATTTAAGCATTTTTGGAACTTTCAGCGTTTCCACATTCATAAATTTTTTCCAAACTCGAACAAATGGGAACAAACATTTCTTTGAAGCAGATTACAGCATCAAATCTTTTAGTCCATCTTGTTTCACACAATCTCGTCAATCGTTCTTTTTTTGTTGAACAATCCAAAGTCTGAACGGCATCCTTGAGAATAGCTTCGCGTTTTGCAGAAGGTCTAAAGAAAGAAATGATCTGTTTTATCGATCCAAGACAATTTCTGATGAGAGGAACAAGCACGCTTCTCCAACAGCCAAATTTAAAGAATGACTAGATTAGTGGACGTAAAGTGCAGACGGATACTTTTCCATCACTGCAACAGCACAACCATTCCATTCTCCACTCATTGCAGCTGCGCCATCTGCACGAACGTTTAATTTTTCAGGAATTTCTATCAATGACGAAGCAAGTTCTCTACCAGTGCAATCTTCGATCGGTATGAACGTTAAAAAATCTTCTTTCAAAAAAATCTGGTCTCTAGTTTTTTCGGTATAACGAAAACATAACGAGTATTGCTCTACGCCGCTTATATCTGTCGATCCATCTGCAAGTAAAGTGCTGCACTTGCTTGCGTTGATTTTTGCAACAATTTTTTCACGAATTATGATCGATGAGTTTATTTTGAATCTGTGGACTAGTGTAAGTTGAAACACGATTTTTCAATGTTGCTGTTTGAAGTAAATGTTGCTTTAATATTTGGTCGCCGGAATTCATCCGAAATCTCAAAAAAGATCTAAAGTTTCCATCGTTTTGGACAGGAGTCTCGAGAGATATTGAACCAGAATCACGATGTCCTCTTAAAGCAATTTCTTGCCTACCGACGAAAATGATTGTTTCGACGATGGAAAGTATAATCTCTCGATTACATTAAATTTCAGCACTTTTTACAGTATTAAACTGCAAACTTACATCAACCATTTTTTTTTTCTGATGAAACGATTGCAGCTTTATGATATTCTAGATCATGGTCCATGCGTCTTTCCACCGATGAAACGGGAGTGTTACTAGAGATCGAACGGACGTGACTTCCTTTCCCAACTTCTTTCGAACTGAAGAAAATGCAATAATTGCAGAACGCACCATCCATTTTTTTAGAATATGCTAGTTAATAGAATTTTGCTTGAAACTTTAGATTTCTCGGACCTCTGGCTGTAAATGCATGTAAATTTTCCGACTTCCGAAGATTTTTCAAGAAAAAGTATTTCTCTTCATCCGTCAACTTTTTGTCAAAATGAATACCGATATCTCTTGAACGAAGATCTATGTTCATACTGGAGCCTTCATCAGATTCTGTAGATGAATTGTGAATTTCATGACAATACGAAAAACATTTAATAAATTAAATTATCATAATATATTTTATTTACCATCTCGTAAAGCACACGTTAATCAGCAAGAGATCCTGCGGATCTTCTCGGGACATAAAACGGCATATTCTCGGGCATTTCCCGGGACATTGAGGCTCGGTAAACAACAACCGACGCTACGCTCGGACCCTAAGAATTTTTTCCCATATAATAAGGAGAAACTTTCCTAGGTTCCGAGCGTATTCGGTGGTAGTATCCTGATCCTCATTTGTGCTTCTAATTTGTAAAAAGAGAGTCGTGATATTTTTTATAATATAACATATGCACTGTAATATTTTTACATATGAGAAAAGAATCTTACTTTCATTGTGGGAGTCACTTGTTGATGTAATACATTGTAATGATCCTTCTTCGTCCTTCGGGATGTTTTCAATCTTTTAGGGCAAGCTTCGGCACAACAAATTTTATTTTGCGCCCCGGTGAAATTATAACCCAAAGATATATAGGTATAAACGTGTGTTGATATTTATTTCGTATACTTTTGGGTTTGGCCCGGCACAAAGAGAGCGCTAAAAAAGTTTAGTTGTATGTGTGCACTTGCTTGTGTGCGTATGTTGCTTTACACTGCGCAAAATTAAACTTCATCAAATTCTGCCTCAAATCAAGAAAACGAGTGCAGCCGATAATCTGATGCAAGAAAAAGATAGAGAAAACAAAGCAGCGAACAATTTTTTCATGTGTGTCTTCTCAACAAAGCGACATAGATCTGCTCGCGTCGAAATGCTGAGGGGAACTAAAACACACCATCATGCTCTGTCTAAGGACTTCGGCAGCCGTTCGGCTTACACTTATAAGAGGTGCCGAACGAGTTCGTCCCCCGGGGGATATGAGCAGTGCTCCCATTTTAGCTATTTTCAAGTCAGATCTGACTTTTTTTATTAATGATTGCGGGAAAAAATTTAAAAACAGCGGGTAGCGGAAATTCCAGCTTTACAAATTTTTTTTCAGATTCTTTTAGCTTTACTTTTATCTATTTTTTAACACTATACATTTTGAGCAGTAGTATCGATTAGAGACTTTCGATAAGGAAATCTATCGAAATCACCACGAGCTTGGAGCGTCAACAATTGTTTCTTAAAGTTTCATATTTTAACTATCATTATGCCCAAAACGTAAAAACAAAACATTCGCGAGGTGTAGCCGAAAAGTGCAGAGTTTAAGGAATGGCTTCGAAAGGACACAGTAGATGCTTCAAAGGCCTATTGTAGCTACTGCGAATGCGGCTTGACTGCAAAACTTTCGGACCTGCGTGCCCACTCGGCAACAAAAAAACATCAAGGTGCACTGAGTGGCTTTGCACAAAAGGAAAAAATTGATTTTGGTCAAGCACCAATAAAAACCCTTGAGCAAGAGGTAGCCCTTTGCTTCTTTGCAGCAAAGCACACGGCAATTACTCCGATTGATCACCTTGGCGCTCTTTGCCAAACAAAATTCGGCAACAGCGATACAGTGTCTCGAATTAAATTGCATTGGACCAAATGCACATATATCATAAAAAATTCATTGGCTCCACATTTTCGCGAGGAGCTTCGAAATGACGTTGGAGACGCAAAATTCAGTTTGATTTTGGATGAATCTACTGACATAACTTTTACAAAGCTACTCGGTAAATAAATATTATTTGCAAACTTTTGATATTTTTAAAAGATTGAAATGATTTTAATATAAGCTCATGTATATTTCTAATTTTGACTGTTGTGGTGTTTAGGTGTTGTTATTAATTACGTTTCTGTTGAGCGTAGAGTAATGGTTTCAACGTTCCTTAGCTTAATTTCGGTAGAGAGTGGAGATGCTTTATCAATTGTTAAAGGAATAAAGGAAATTGGATGTACATGATGCTCCTTCACTTCTTTTAATAAAATGCGTTTGCCACTTTATGCAACTGGCAGTAAACCATGCCTTCAAGAATTGCTTTCCTGAGGGGCTGGAGTATCTCGTTTACGTGACATACAATTGGATCTCCAAAAGTTCTAGCAGTCAAATTGCATATAACCAAATTTACACATGCATAAATGATGAGATGGTATATTTAAATGTTAGAAATCTGTCGTGAACGTTAGTAGCTGTCAATGTCCTCTTGTATTAACATAGTCGCTGTTATTTGTATAATGTAATTACTTGCCGACTGTTTTACCCTTTATGTTTTTCTTTAACTTCAAGAAATATTTTATGTATAAATATACTTACATATATACATATATTATCTAAAGGCACCCCTAAAAATTCCACGAGTGTGTGATACGTGATGGCTATCAATCGAAGTAGCTGTAAAAAGAATTTTGGAGCAATGGCAGGATTTTGCGATTTGTTTAAGGACATTAAGAACCTGTTGTACCTGCAATTCTTGAAGCCCATTTTGCAAGAAATGCAGCATGTCAACAAATGCTTCCAGAGCCAAGATACAAGCTCAACCAAGTTGCTCACCGATCTTATAGTGGCCATAAGATCACTTCAAAACAAAATAATACCTGAAGAAAAATACCTTAACATTTTAAAAGAAGATTTTGGAAAACATGTGGCAAGAGACCTGTATCTTGACTACGAGTTCGAAAAACAGATCAAAACTGCACAAATGGATATGGTTGAGGAGATGTCTATTTGGGAGTGCTGTACTAATTTCATAATAGAGCTCGTGAAACAGTTGAAGCAAAGGTATTTCTTTACTATTTTGTTCTAATGGCATAAATAATAATTATTTTTATGTAATATCAATTGTTGATTTTTTGCGACCTTTTATTGTTAGATTGTAGCGTGCGCTAGTTTAAACTTTCAAATTTTTAAACTTAACGTCTTTACGCGCCACTTTGCCAATAGCGATCAATCAATAAATAAAAATATTGGTATCGCTCGATCGATAAACGCATAATATGGGGATAGCGATAAATGATCTATCGTTTTTCTTGAGGTGGCAAAGCGCTTCATTTTTTTTGCTAGGCTTCATTTTCATTTTTAATTCTGAGGAGAAAAGTGTGTAAAAAGGAAAAAACTGTAGTACAAATCTTTGGTTATAAATCATAGCAGGTATGTAGGTTAATTAAAATTTTTACCCCGCCGCCATCTGCATCTTACTCTATATCCTAGATTGGAAACCTTACTTTTTCTGGCCAATATTCCTGATAGCTTTCGTTTGGGAAGATTATTTTCTGGAAAACCGGCGAGTTTTCAAATACCCATTTCTGGTGCCGGAGCACGTGCATCCGAATTTTCGGTTGTCGTTGCCTTCTGGAATTGGCATTCGGACTTTGAAAAGACACCGCCAACTAAACACCGGCAGTGCCACAACGTTTCTAAGTTAAGGCTTACGGTGCGGCCAAAGTGTCTCATTTCCCGAAAGGTGTCCTAACCTTCGGTGAACCGGATTTTTGTATGGCAAGGTTTTAAAGGCAGTGGCCTACCTAACCTTCTGACGTTGCTGACCCAGACAAAGTTTGTCTTTTAGCCAAATTCTGGATATTTCTTGCTGTTGCCCTATTTAGCGCATTCCGTGTGACCACCTCGAAAGCTCCTACAAATTTTTTTTGAAATTAACCTCGTTTTGAACGGAATCTTTAAGTCCCGATATCTTCATTTCTGATCTTATTTTTAAATTTTAATTCCTAATCAAGTTAAACAAAAAAAAAAAAAAAGAAAGAGAATGTGAATAAGTCAAATATTGAATCAAAGTCTCGTTAAGGTTATATTAAATAATTCAAGTCGAGAGTAACGTAAAATAGAGCAAATGTAAAAGCAAAGTGAGTGAACGGAGTTTAATGGTGGTCATAAAGCGCGAAGGAGAAATCATCATATAACACCCTCCCACAGTGCATCGATGGAAGGCCTTTCAGCGAATAAACTATGGGGTAAGTGCCTAGTGTATTAAGTAGTATCAATTCGGCGACTTTCAACCAAGTTTTTGCGAACTATGGAGGATGGTAGTCAATTGATACTCTGACTTGCTGATGTAATTTCTGTTTCAGCGTTTTGTGATCAACCAGATAGTTAAATTAAAAAAAAAATTGATTTCCGTAAATAATGTTTGACTTGAAGAGCAATCAAAAGCAATGAGTGAATTTGTGCGACTTGAAAATTTAAAATAAATTTAAAGAATTTAAAAACAAAAAAAAAAGAAAAAAAAAAAAGATAAAAGAGAACTTGAAATAAGATGAATAATTACAAGAAAAAATGTTTACTGCATTCATTTAATATTCCTTCTATATTTTTTGTATTCTATAATCTTCTACAATAATTAATAATGTATAACTAGTAAGCTCTCTTTTATACTGCTAGTTTTAGTCCCTCTTATTCAATAGTTTAATTAACTTTGAGTTCCATTGTTTTGCAAGTCTGCAAGTTCAGAATCTCAAAATGTTGAGTCATACTAGATCAGTTGTTTA
This sequence comes from Drosophila willistoni, assembly GCF_018902025.1. Taxonomy (NCBI): domain Eukaryota; kingdom Metazoa; phylum Arthropoda; class Insecta; order Diptera; family Drosophilidae; genus Drosophila; species Drosophila willistoni. The sequence goes on from NW_025814213.1 coordinate 263,682, forward strand.
AAATTAGTCTGTAAATATTTCTTTAAAATTTATTGTGTACAACAAGAAATTCTTCGATCTGAAATTATAATGAATTTGAATATGATTGCTTAAGCTTTATAATTTATTTATTTTATTTATTTATCTTAGAGTTAGGACTAATTACAAATTAGTCGGAACTTAGTTACTAAGCGCTAGCTGCTTGGGCCTTCGGCTTGTGTATTTACATATTTAGTTTACCTATTTCATTAACCTATTTTATTTATTTATTTACATTTTGTTTGATTAATTATATTTTATAAATTTAAACCTATAGGATGTGGTAGTACTTTGACTTTTTGAGGTAGTTTATAATCATTAAGAGGTTTGTTGGAGTAGGGTTTGCAAGGATTGATATGGGGCAAAATTGTTCAAAGATTTCTTCCCTAATGTGGGAGGTTGCAGGGCAGTTTTTTAGTACGTGTTCTATGTTTTGGTCGGATGTTGAGTTGCAGTTTGGACAGGGTGTTATGTCGTTCGGGTTGATGTAGTGCTGTTGAGTGAATCTTGTGTGTCCTAATCTAAGTCTTAGAATTTTTATTTGGTCCATCCTTGTTATGTCTCTTTGTAAAGTGTTTTTGAGATAGTCTCCTGTGTGTGTTCGATTGCTGTTTAACTGTTGGTACCATGTGTTGCAGCTATCTATGTTGTTTTTAAGTTTTTGGGATAAGTTATTTTTAAGGAATTTGTTTATATCAGTGCAATTAAAGTTTGGGGTGTAGTGGAGGGGCATATTTATGGTCGATTTGGCGGTTTGGTCGGCAAGTTCGTTACCTTTAATGCCACAGTGGCTGGGGATCCAGAGGAGTTTTATTTTGGTGTAGGTTTTTGTTAAGATGGATCTTATTAAAGTGGGGTACAAATTATTGTTGTTGATGTTGCTTATGGATTTGATAGCTGACAGGGAGTCGGAGCATATTATGAATTTACCTTTCTTGGTTCTTGTTAGCTTTATTGCTTCAAGAATGGCTATTGTTTCTGCGGAGAGGATGGAGGAGTAGTGTGGTAGGATGCCTGTTTTTAGAACTGTTATATCGGTGGTTATGGCGAATGTGGCAGTTTTGTGTTGCAGGGAGCCATCTGTGAATATATATTTGTGTTCTTTGTGTTTGTCTTTATGTTCTAGGAAGATTTTTTGATATATTTCTGGTGATGTGTCAGGTTTATTAAACTTATGTAAGGAAGTGTTGATGGTGGAAGGTGGAAATAGCCATGGAGGTGTGATTGTTTGTCTGTTGGGTGGTGGAAGGTAGGGAATGTTGTGGTCTTTGCAAAGCGTAATGATTTTTTCTAGTGTGGATTTTAGTTTTTTATTAGTTTGATTTTTTATTTGAATGGTGAATTTATGGATTGGAGAGTTAGCACTGTGGAGGATTGTTTTGTATGTTTTGGCTGTCATGAGGTTTCTTTTTTGCTCTATTGTAGGTAGGTTGGCTTCGAAAAGTAGGTTGGGGATGGGTGTTGAGGGGAGAGCGCCAAGGGCTGTGCGTATTCCAGCATTATATGTTGTTTTTAGTTTGTTTAGTGTAGATCTAGGCGCGTGGCCATAAATGAATATGGCGTAGTCTATTTTGGCTATGAGTGTTGCTTTTATGTTTTGTTATGTTAAGAAGTGTATGGGTGTTGCAGTTAAACTTGGGGCTTGCTAAACATTTTATTATATTCAGTTTGTTGTTAAGGGATGGTTGGATGTGTTTAATGTGTGAGTCCCATCTGTATTTATTGTTTATTGTTAGTCCTAGTATTTTGAGTTGGGTTACTAGGGGGATTGCTATATTGTTGGAGGATAGGGTACAATTGCAGTTTTGTTTCCTGCAAATGTGTAGGTGTTGGCATTTGTTAAGGGATAATGATGCTCCAGAGTATGAGCACCATTCTTGGATGTTTGCAAAAAGGGAATCTAGATTGAATGTTTGGTTTTTTTCTCTATTGAGTGGGACTATAAGGAAGTAATCATCTGCATAGGCACTAAAATGGATTTCTTTTTGTAAGCTGATTATATTGGCAAGTTTGTTGTAGGCAATTAGGAAGAGGATAACTGATATTGGTGAACCTTGGGGAATGCCATTAAGGAGTGGGAAGGGAGAACTGAATGTGTTGTTGATTTTTATTTTAATTTCCTGTTGGACATAAAGTTTTTAATGAAATTTATAATTTTGGGGCCCAGTTTCCAATCTATTAGTTGGTCAATTATGGAGTGCACTCCGACTCTGTCGAAAGCCTTTGAGAAGTCAAGGGCAATGACAGAACAGTGCTTTTTTGACGCAGCGATTTGGTTATTAGGTAGTCTGCTGTGAGCAGACCGTCTGAAACCGACTTGCCACGTTTGAATCCGGATTGATTGGGGTGGATTAGGTTATTTTTGGTGACAAACCACCAAAGACGTTTGGCTATGATTTTTTCGAGGGTTTTTGATAGGCAGCAGTTTAAGGAGATTGGTCTATAGTTGGTTATAAATGTTTTGTTGGAGGTGGGTTTGAGAATGGACTAGACTGGTTTTAAATGATTGTGGGATGAAATTTTTAAATACATTGTTAAAGAGGTGGGTAATTCTTGTTTTGACTGTGTTAGAGGTGTTTTTTATCATAGGGTAGGATATTCTATTGAGGCCCGGTGTGGTACCTTTAAGTGAGTGAAGTGCGGAGTTCAATTTGCGTTATGTCGGCTTCTATTATTTGTGCTGAGGGGTCAAGTCCCAAGAGACAGAGCAGAACAGCTCAACGAACCAGCTATATCAGTTAGCGAAGCACCAGCATCATGCTTAGATGCCAGTCACAGTAGTAATCAACCAGAACCGCAACTACCTAGAACCATGCCTAATCAGCGAAGAGCAAGACCAAATCGTGGTAATAATACTCGTCCTAATCGAGAGATCGATTATACGGTCATACAAAATATGATAGAACAAACAGTTTCTCGTGTAGTATCGTCGTTACCTATGAATTTAGGCCAGCGAGAAGTCCCATTAGATACGGTCCAAACCCGATCTCTGATAAGTTCGCCCTGCCCTACAACTGTTCAAAATGCAAAAATTGCAAATGTAATGCAGAAATGGAATTTACGTTTTGACGGATCTACGGAAGGTCTAGGAGTAGAAGAATTTATTTATAGAGTAAAAGGCCTAACGGAGGAAACTCTTGATAGTGATTTTATTGCGGTGTGTAAACATATTCAAATATTATTTGGAGGAAAAGCCCGCGAGTGGTATTGGAGATATCATAAGCAAGTCCCTCGAATAGTATGGAGCGAGTTTTGTTCAGCTATTCGTCAGCAATATAAAGACTATCGATCAGATTTTATGAGCAAAGAAATGATTCGTGCTAGAAAGCAAAAAGCTGGAGAATCTTTTGTTTGTTTTTACGATGAGGTAGCTTCTTTGATTGACAAGTTCGGTATAAAGTTTGAGGAAGAGGAGCTGATGGAAATTTTACAAAATAACCTGTTGCCAGAGATACGACAAAAGTTACTATATCAATCCATCGCATCAATAGGTCACCTTCGTAGATTAGTACAGATGCAGGAAAATCTAACACAAGAGCTCAGCCCTCAAGTAAAAGTAATTTCTAACACCAAAGCGAATGGACGCAGACAAATTTTTGAAATTCAAGAAGGGGAAACCGAAGATAATAAAATAGTTCCAGACCCAGACGAGGAATATGAAGTTGCCGCTGTGCAAGGGAAGTTCGTTTGTTGGAATTGTCGCAAAGCCGGTCACACCTGGCAAAACTGTCTAGAGGAACGCACAATTTTTTGTTACGGTTGCGGCACGGCCAATGTTTACAAGCCTCAATGTCAAGATTGTATAAAAAGGCTAGCGGAAAACCGACCGAAGGGTGCATCCAGACAACGTCAGATGCTCCCGCAATAGTTACATCAAACTCGGAAAACGTTCAACAAAGTATCAACATTGTGAATCACAAAGTAAACGTACGAAAGTCTCAAAAACTCCCACTAAGATTCTTGTCATATCCTGAGCGTTTACAACATTACCTTACTGTTAAAGACAGAATTTTCAGATCTGACCAACCCTTGTCTAAACGCACGTTAAGACTAAGGAAATATTATGATCACGCAAGACAAACCAAGAAACTTTTTGTTGCAACAATTTTTAGAAACGACAACGATAATAGGAGCTATGCAGAAGTCTCATTTCTTACGTTCACAGAATTAGGTTTATTAGATACCGGTGCCAGCATCAGTTGTATAGGCTCGGATTTAGCACAAACAGATTTTTCACATTTTCCCCAATTTGTAAAAACTAAAGGTCAAGTGCGCACAGCGGACGGAAACGGCCAAAATGTGATTGGTATGTTAGAAGTAATAGTACGGTACGGTAGATTGGAAAGAATGTTGAAATTATTTGTAATTCCTACGTTGAAGAAAAGATTAATATTAGGTCATAATTTTTGGATAATTTTCGAACTTGCCCCGTCTATAATTAACTCGATCGAGATTGGTTCTGAAAAAAAGTTAGAGACTGACCCTAGTTCTTATTCTCTCACGTATTCCCAAATTAGACAGCTTGAAGCCGTCAAGCAAATGTTTCCCAATGCAAGTCATCATCTCGGACGTACGTCTTTAATAAAACATCATATCGAGATTGGCGAAGCCAAACCGGTAAAACAACGTTTTTACGCTATTAGTCCCGCTGTTGAAAAATTAGTATACACAGAGATTGATCGTATGATTCAACTAGGAGTTATCGAACCAGCTGTTAGCGCCTGGAGCTCTCCTATTCGACCAGTGATAAAGCCCAATAAAGTGCGACTGTGCTTAGACGCTCGCAAGTTAAATGCAGTCACAATTAAGGATGCTTATCCTTTGCCCAGCATTGACAGTATTTTTTCAAGATTACCCAAGGCAAATATTATTTCCAAAATCGATTTAAAGGATGCCTATTGGCAAATAGAATTAACGGAAGCATCCAAACCTCTTACTGCATTTACAGTACCAGGAAGACCGTTATATCAATTCACAGTTATGCCTTTCGGCCTTTGTAATGCCACATCTACTATGAGTCGTCTAATGGATGAAGTAGTCCCTGCTGACCTTCGCCATTGTGTATTTTGCTATTTAGATGATCTGTGTATAATTTCAGAAGATTTCTCATCTCATCTTTCGGTGTTAGCAAGAATTGCGGAGCAATTTCGGAAAGCTAATCTGTCCATTAACATAGAGAAAAGTCAGTTTTGTGTCGCAAGCATTAGTTATTTAGGATATGTAATAGACAGTAAAGGTATCTGCACCGATCCGTCAAAGATTGAATGTATTAAAAATTGGCCAGCACCTAGGAATTTGAAACAAACTAGAGGATTTCTTGGAGTTTGCGGTTGGTATCGCCGTTTTATACCGAATTTTGCTGATCTCACTTATCCTATAACGGAACTGTTGTCAACAAAAAGAAATTTTGTTTGGACTCCGGAAGCTCAAGCTTCTATGAATAAGTTGAAGGATCTATTAACTTCTGCCCCTATTCTACAAAACCCGGACTTTAATAAGAAATTTTTCTTACATTGTGATGCCAGCGATTATGGTATTGGCGCTGTACTTGTCCAATTATCAGACGCAGAGGAAGAGAAGCCTATTGCTTTCATGTCTAAAAAGTTAAGTCGTGCCCAACGCAATTATAGTGTTACTGAACGCGAATGTTTAGCCGTTATACTGGCTATAGAAAAATTTAGGTGTTATTTGGAATTGCAAGAATTTGAAGTAGTTACTGATCACTCTAGTTTATTGTGGCTAATGCGTCAACAAAATGTTTCTGGGAGATTAGCTCGATGGATTTTTCGCTTACAACAATTTAAGCTTAATATGTCGCATAGAAAAGGAAAAGAACACTTGATTCCTGACGCGTTATCAAGATTGCCCAACCTTTCGATAGAGGCGATAGAAATGGGTCCGATTATAGATCTGGACTCTGAAGCATTTTTGGACGATAGTTATATGTATCTGAAGAAGAAAATCACTGAAAATCCAGACAAATTCCCAGATATCAAAATTGTAAATAAACATTTGTATATTCGAACCGATCATGCCAATGGAGATTCTTATCAAGAGAAGCTTTCTTGGAAACTATGGGTGCCGGATAAACTCAGAGTTGATGTTCTAAAACAAGCTCACGATAGCCACACCTCTTCACATCCAGGTATGCAGAAAACTGTTGACAAGATACGTAGAACTCTTTTTTGGCCTGGTATGGTAAAGGATGTGCGGGACCATATTCGTCAATGTGACACTTGTAAGGAGTCCAAAGCACCAAATTATTCGCTCAGACCACCTATGGGACAGCATATTCCAACTTGTAGACCTTTTCAACGTCTGTATATCGATTTACTTGGTCCTTACCCTCGTAGCAAAAATGGATTTGTCGGTTTATTAATTGTTCTTGACCATTTCAGTAAATATCATTGGTTACAACCTCTGAAAAAGTTTCGCACGGAGGATATACAAGAATTTTTGTTAAAACAGATATTTCATTGTTTTGGAGTACCGGAAATCATCGTTAGTGATAATGGTGTTCAATTTAAGGCAAATTCGTTCAATTCTTTTCTTACTGAACTAGGCATAAAACATCAGTATACCGCTTTATATTCTCCGCAAAGCAACGCAGCTGAGCGTGTTAATCGTTCTCTGTTAGCTGCGATCCGTGCGTATTTAAAAAATCAGGATCAAACGCTTTGGGATCACATTTAACGAGTATATCTTGCGCATTGCGATCCTCGTTGCATCAATCTTTAGGTTGCTCACCCTTTAAAGCTTTGTTCGGACTGGACATGGTTACTCATGGATCAGATTATAAACTTTTAAAGGAATTAAAGTTGTTACAAGAGCCCATAACACCGCTCAATCAGACTGACCAGTTAAACCTTTTGCGACAGGATATAAGACAAAACATTAAGAAAGCATATGATCGAAATGTAGCACAGTATAATCTTCGCAGTAAGTCTGTCTCTTTTAAAGAAGGCCAAGAAGTTTTTCGCAGAAATTTCGCGTTAAGCAAATTCTCTGAAAACTTCAATGCTAAATTAGCCCCTAAATTCATAAAATGTCGAATCAAAAAGAAGCTCGGAAACTGCTTTTATTTGTTAGAAAATATGCAAGGTAGAGAAGTAGGAACATTTCACGCCAAGGATATACGAAACTAATTCCCACTAATATGCTGCCTAACGTTGCATATTATCGGGTGGTGTAGCGTGCGCTAGTTTAAACTTTCAAATTTTTAAACTTAACGTCTTTACGCGCCACTTTGCCAATAGCGATAAATCAATAAATAAAAATATTGGTATCGCTCGATCGATAAACGCATAATATGGGGATAGCGATAAATGATCTATCGTTTTTCTTGAGGTGGCAAAGCGCTTCATTTTTTTTGCTAGGCTTCATTTTCATTTTTAATTCTGAGGAGAAAAGTGTGTAAAAAGGAAAAAACTGTAGTACAAATCTTTGGTTATAAATCATAGCAGGTATGTAGGTTAATTACAATTTTTACCCCGCCGCCATCTGCATCTTACTCTATATCCTAGATTGGAAACCTTACTTTTTCTGGCCAATATTCCTGATAGCTTTCGTTTGGGAAGATTATTTTCTGGAAAACCGGCGAGTTTTCAAATACCCATTTCTGGTGCCGGAGCACGTGCATCCGAATTTTCGGTTGTCGTTGCCTTCTGGAATTGGCATTCGGACTTTGAAAAGACACCGCCAACTAAACACCGGCAGTGCCACAACGTTTCTAAGTTAAGGCTTACGGTGCGGCCAAAGTGTCTCATTTCCCGAAAGGTGTCCTAACCTTCGGTGAACCGGATTTTTGTATGGCAAGGTTTTAAAGGCAGTGGCCTACCTAACCTTCTGACGTTGCTGACCCAGACAAAGTTTGTCTTTTAGCCAAATTCTGGATATTTCTTGCTGTTGCCCTATTTAGCGCATTCCGTGTGACCACCTCGAAAGCTCCTACAAATTTTTTTTGAAATTAACCTCGTTTTGAACGGAATCTTTAAGTCCCGATATCTTCATTTCTGATCTTATTTTTAAATTTTAATTCCTAATCAAGTTAAACAAAAAAAAAAAAAAAAGAAAGAGAATGTGAATAAGTCAAATATTGAATCAAAGTCTCGTTAAGGTTATATTAAATAATTCAAGTCGAGAGTAACGTAAAATAGAGCAAATGTAAAAGCAAAGTGAGTGAACGGAGTTTAATGGTGGTCATAAAGCGCGAAGGAGAAATCATCATATAACACCCTCCCACAGTGCATCGATGGAAGGCCTTTCAGCGAATAAACTATGGGGTAAGTGCCTAGTGTATTAAGTAGTATCAATTCGGCGACTTTCAACCAAGTTTTTGCGAACTATGGAGGATGGTAGTCAATTGATACTCTGACTTGTTGATGTAATTTCTGTTTCAGCGTTTTGTGATCAACCAGATAGTTAAATTAAAAAAAAAATTGATTTCCGTAAATAATGTTTGACTTGAAGAGCAATCAAAAGCAATGAGTGAATTTGTGCGACTTGAAAATTTAAAATAAATTTAAAGAATTTAAAAACAAAAAAAAAAGAAAAAAAAAAAAGTTAAAAGAGTAATTAATAATGTATAACTAGTAAGCTCTCTTTTATACTGCTAGTTTTAGTCCCTCTTATTCAATAGTTTAATTAACTTTGAGTTCCATTGTTTTGCAAGTCTGCAAGTTCAAAATCTCAAAATGTTGAGTCATACTAGATCAGTTGTTTAAAATTAGTCTGTAAATATTTCTTTAAAATTTATTGTGTACAACAAGAAATGCTTCTATCTGAAATTATAATGAATTTGAATATGATTGCTTAAGCTTTATAATTAATTTTCCTAGTGATATGGGTACATGAGTTGATATCTATCAGTATTTTTGGGAATCTTTACAAATGTCAATAAAGATTCATGGTTGGGAGGGTATAGAACTGATAAGGTCCATCTACATCTTGACCTCAGTAACCGCTAGCTTGTGAACAAAAGAATACACCTTCATTTCTTTCGCCTTTTTTTTATTAACATGAATTCCTTGCTGTTTTCGTAAGTATTTTCTGCCAGTCATTCTATTTTCATTTAAAGTTAGTTTCAGTAGAGATCCTAATAAAATTAAATTTTATAATTAAAGGTAGAGATTCAGCAAACAACCCCCCCACCCTACAAGAGCTACGGAACCAGAGGATCGCGATCTGCTGCAATTCACCTACCGCCTTCTTTTGGTTATCGATAGCTTTATCGTCGCTGTGATAGGAGAACCGATTATATAAAATTCATGGCGCGCAACGAGAAACCGAATAGGAAGGTTACAAGATGTATGTTTTGCCGGCTCGAGGTCAAAATGTTGGGTGAATACAACAAAATAATAATAGTTTGTTATTATATTCCTTTCCAAAATATATCGACCATATATAAGACTTAATTATAAGGTAGATACAGACAACTGCGCGCATTTATACAGGCATTTATTAGGGACAAGTCAGTGTGTAGCTCCACGTCACAATGTGCGGATGTGTAAAAAAAAGTAGATGTTTCATGTTGTTCAATTATGTTATGTTAAAGTTAATCACAATTAAATGTTTTTATAGTTACCCTGAAGACAACCACCGATGAGTGGTCGATATATTTTGGAAAGGAATATAATAACAAACTATTATTATTTTGTTTTATTCACCCAACAATTTATGTAATATCTTTCAGGCTGCCTGACAGTTTTGAAGTTTTGAGGCAAACAGATGTATTTGCGGTTAAAAATGTTTTGAGAACAAAACAGCAAAGCATTCTTGAAGTCCTGGAATTTTTTAATATTTCGAATATTGGAGAAATCGAAGCACAGTTTAAAGGAGTTAAGTTGTGTACTTGGGAGAACACCGAGAACACTTTAAAATTCTGGCTGGAAATTCTCGCGTATCGGGATTCCGGCGGAAACCAGCGGTTTCATCACCTGGCAAAAATTGAGCTACAGATCATGTCATTATCGTGGTCTAATGCGGAAGTGGAGCGGGTCTTCAGCAAAATGAACTTGGTTAAATCCAAATTAAGAAATGGCATGAATTTAAGCACGCTGAACTCAATTTTAACCATCAGGTAAAAAGGAAATAAAAAGTATTCATGTTCATTTTTTTACTTAATCCAAATGCCACGTCGACGGTACGTCGGAAGGTCTTCTTTGCGTGTCAGAGGACGTTCCAGCCACATTTGCTTTGAATGTCGACCGTTGATCGACGGATCTTCTTTGCATGCGCGTCAGAGGACGTTCCATCGACAATTGCGTTGAATGTCGATAGTGTTGTCCATACAAAAATAAAATACAAAATTTTCTTTTAATTAATTTATTCATTTTTTAAATTTTTATATTACAGCAATATTTGAAAAATGTAATATATTATATTATATTCATTTATTATTAATTTTTAACTAATTTTCACTTCTATTTTCAAAATTTATTTTTATAAAACTTTATTTGATTTATTTTGAAATGCATGCAAACTTACCTTTATATATTTTGAATAATTTGAATATTTTCACTGTAATTTTTCACAAGTTTCTAACTCCTCACTTTTGTGACAACTATCTTGTACGCAATTCTAAATCAAATGGAAAGAGAAACGAAAATAACAAAGCGACGCGTGCCGAAAACACAGAGTATGCTTGGCGATAACCGACGATGCATGTAAAATTATGTGAAATTTACATATGTTTCACATCAAAAGAACATGCTTATTTAATGATCAATTTATAAGTAACAAGTTATTGACAAATTATGTATATATAAAAATAATATGTATATGGTAATAATGTTCAAATTTTTTCCTCACCCATAAGTAACAAGGGTATGGAAAAGCCGTCATCAAAATAAATATTATTTGATGCTGTATTTTTCCTATTCTTGCCTTTTTTTTGCGTCAATTTTTTTCAAGAAATTGTGTTTGCTCAATGCTTTTCGAAGTGTTCCGACGACGACATTGGATAGTTCGGGCACCGTCGGCTGGTCTTTGCTTGTCGACGCCGGCAGAATTTAATTCGTTTAATTTGTTTGATTTAGCGTTTTTCCTTTTTCTTTCCTTTTTTTTGCGTCAATCTGGCTTTTCTTGCTCGCAAAATTATGGCAGCACTGGATATGAGTGCCGGGCTCTGATATAGAGTCTACAACAGACTGCAATATGAGCGCAAATAACGGCGACGAGTGAAACGAAAATGAGAAAAAAAGTTATAGAGCGCGAGCGCGGGAGCTAGAAATGACAGTAACAAAAACAGCGCAACAAAAACTCAAAGAAATTGCCATACAACAACAAATGAGCGTTGCTTGTGATTTTCAAGAAAGAAAAAAATGAGATTAAGGTGTTGGAGAGAGGAAGAGAAAAAAACACATAGGGCCGGGGCTAACTTAGACCGCGTCAAAGTTTGTATACCCTTGAAACTTTTTTGGTAACTCTTTCCTTACCCTTAGTCATCAACTGAAAAGGGTTTTATCTAAAAAGGCTAATATTTGCGAAAGAACGGCCTACAATCTTAGCATAGGAAATAACTAAGATATTGATCAAAGTCACTGTTTTCCACCGATCGTTCCTATGGGTGCAGTGCTGCCAATTTAGCCATTTTCCCACTAGATCTAGTGGGTTGCAACAAGGAAATGCGGGATAAATTGTGAAATAACGGCTAGCGGGAATTATAGCTAATTTTCAAAAAAAACTATCTTTACTTTATATTTTTGAAACATCTGGTATTTTTACTCTATGATGCCACATTTTCATACGAATAGTATTTTTTCATGTGAATGGCAAAAAACATCGATAGGCCAAACGAGCATTCAATCTTATCGATGTCTGTGAAGTCTACCGAATCGCGTTATATGCCATCACTAAGAGGGTATTTTACAAGTTTTAAAGCGCGAGCGGAAGTTAAAAATGCCAAAAACTTATAAGCAAAAACCGCGTGTTATATGGATGCAAGATCCTGCATTTAAAGATTGGTTGACTTAAGATGCAGGTGATGAGGGCAAATGTTATTGCAAATACTGCAAATCCAGCATTAATGCCAAGCTTTCAGACTTGCACGCACATGCCAAGACTGCGAAACACAAGTCAACTTCATCGGCTTTTGCACAGCCTAACAAACTACCATTTGTTTCTTCAATCTCATTGAAATCTTGCGATCAAGAAGCGGGACTGTGTTTGTATATTGCAACACATTGTTCGACCAAACCTGTGGACCATTTAGGATTGCTGTGCAAAGAGAAGTTTCAGGATGCCAATCTTTTAAAGCTCCATAGGACAAAGTGCACGAGCATAATCAAAAACGTTTTAGCTCCTCACTTCATAGAGCTACTGAGAGAAGACATCGGTGATGCGAAGTATAGTTTATTGATTGATGAGAGTACCGATATAAGTGTGTACAAGACTCTTGGTAAGTAATAATTCTAAATATTCTGAAAAACAATCTTAATCTTAACTACTTTCTGTATAGGTGTTGCCATAAACTATTTTAGTTCAAAACGGAGCGTCATGGTTTCCACATTTTTATCCTTAGTCCCGCTCGAGGCAGGCGACTCAAAAACGATCGTGAAAAGCCTCTGCGAGGAACTTAACAACTTTAAATTAAACCTTGCGAATTTAATCGGAATCGGCATGGACAACGCAAGTGTTATGGTTGGTTCCAATCAAAGTGTTTACACGGAGTTAAAACAAATGGTTCCGTCTTTAGTATTAATTAAATGTGTATGCCATTCACTGCAATTGGCTGTTAGTAATGCCTGCAAAACTGTTCCCGAGGTCTTAGAGTACATTGTTGCTCAAACGTATAATTGGTTTTCCTGCAGCACGAAAAGACAAACTGAGTACAAAAAAATATATCAAATTATAAATTCCGACCAGGTGAAAGAGACATCTTTTTGTATTTTTCGACATTAACAATTGTGTGCGTTTCATTCCATTTAACATGAGTGTATATGTAGTTTGTGTTTTGTACATGTTTGTTTATATATAAATATATGTATATATATTGAATAGGGATTCCCGGAGAGAAGGAAAATAACCCAATCTTCATTCGTTGAATTCAAAATATGAACTGATTTTATTTACTAAAGTACGGAGTTTATATAGGAAATCTTAGGCTCTAGTAGGTAACAATTGTTCTTAAGGAGATCTTATTCTAGTACAACTCACACCCACGCATTCGGGGGTTGAAAAATTATTATTATTTTGGGCACGGCGTCGGCCACTTGACATCCTGCCGTCGTGATCGTTTGGGTTAGTTTACAATTACAAGTGTTTTTCCCACAACGCGTGTGGCTGATTGTAATTCTAGTCATATGCTAGGTTAGTTGTTTGTGCCAAAGTACAGTTGTATTATATTTTCTTTAGTGCATCTGATTTGGTGAAGCCGCTTCAGATGAACACGATGTTTATTCTTAAACATATATTAAGAATATGAATAACATGTATTTCTTTAGGATCCTCTTAAAATACCTCGAGTTTGCGAGACAAGGTGGCTGTCCATTGAAAAAGCAGTTAGTCGAATTCTTGAGCAATGGATTGAACTGAAGCTTCACTTCACCATTGCTGCAACAAATGAAAAATGTTATATGGCGCAGACGTTGCAAAAACTTTATAGTGTTGACGTTATTCATTTGTATCTTCTGTTCTTGCAACCAGTGCTAGCCCAAATGCAGCACATCAACAAAATTTTTCAATCAAGCACTGGAGACTCAAGCAAACTATTAAGTGATCTCGTATATACGATAAATTCATTTAAAAGTAAAATTATTCCCCCTGATGTCGATATTGATATTTTAAAAGAAGACTTCAAACAATTTGTTAAGCATGACTGCTATTTGGGATATGCATTTGAAACAAAGCTAAAAGAGTATAAGGAAAAAATCTCGAATAAATTGGAGGCAGAAATTCGTCTACAATGTGCCAACTTTATAGTAGCATTAATCAACGAGCTAAAACAGAGGTATGTAATTATGAATTAGTTGTATTATTTTGTTTTATTATAATATAAATTGTTTCAGGTTGCCTGATAATTTTGAAATCCTTCAGCAGGTTAACTTGTTTTCTGTAGAAAAAATACTATGTGCACAAAAAGATGAAATTGTAAATATTCTCGTGCACTTCAAGGTGGAGTCCACCGAAATTGATGAAATTTTGATGCAATACTCGAGCATCCACTTAATTAAGTGGTGCAATACAAACGAGACAATACCTTTTTGGGCCGAAGTGATCAAATATCGAGATGGAGCAGGGACAAAACGGTTTTCGGCACTGGCATCATTTGCACTAAACCTTTTATCGCTACCTTGGTCGAACGCAGAGGTGGAAAGAGTTTTTAGTCAAATGAATATAGTTAAAACGAAGCTAAGAAATAATATGGCTAATAGAACTTTGAACGCCATTTTACATATAAGGTATTTTTTCTGTTAAGCGTATATTTTACAAAATTATTAATTACATTAAATTTTTTACTTGTAGATACGGACTACGCCTCCAAGAAAAATGCTGCCACGACTACAAATTACCAGCAGCATATTTAAAAAAGATAGGGACCAATGAAACCTACAAAAACCAAGATGATGTCCTTGATGAAATCTTATAAAATATTGAAATAAACAAAAAAAAATTTATATATATATTCTAACGTTTTTTTTAGCTACGAAGAAACATTTCTAGCTATTTCTAGCTTTTTTCAAAGGCTGATTTAGCGTTTTGATGCAACGAAATGTTGGCAGCACTGTATGGGAGCTATATGATATATTATCAAATTCGTCTGTATGATCTGTATCTAATTCGGCACATTCACTAACAGATATGTTAAACTGACAAATATTTAATTTGAAAGCAATCGCGTTAAAAGTAACGAAGTTATTTAGAAAAGTCACTGTTTTCGACCGATCGTTCCTATGGGAGATATATGATATAGTCACCCGATCTTAATCAAATTTGGTAGAGTTTACAGGTGTAATAAACACACCAATATTAAATTTCACTACAATAGCTCAGAAAACAATGAAGTTATTGATAAAAGTCACTGTTCGTGACTTTGCCATTTGTATGGGAGCTATATGATATGGTGGTCCGATCCGGCTGAATCCGAGATATACAACCTGTGCAGTATATACAAGCCTACATGCAAAATTTCAGCTCTGTAGCTCTTACTGTCAAGGAGGAGTTTGCGCTGATCCAGACGGACGGACATGGCTATTTGAACTTGTCTCGTCGTTCTGATCAAGAATATATATACTTTATATGGTCGGAGATGCTTCCTTTTATGCGTTGCACACTTCTGACCAAAATTAATATATTTTTTTTGTAAGGGTATAAAAACCCAAAAAGGTTATTAGAAAAGCAATAAACAGAAAGTAAAGTTGCTAAAAATTATTAACACAAACATACAAAAACGCAACGAGTGGTACGGTGCAAAGTTAGTTAGTAAGATTTAAAAATATAATTTAAATTTCGATCGCGATGCCGATAAAACAAAAGAAAAAGATATAAAACAGGTAAAAACGCGGGACCTTAAAAAAAATACGACCGTCTTCCTCGAAAGCGTTGATGATTTCCTTAAAAAATCCGTTTTTCCAGTGATGCAGTGCTAAAGGCGAGCAAAATAATAGTAGTATTTACTTTAATTAATTTCATTCTAGGCAAATTGCTTTAAAATAAAGACTAAGTTAATATTAGCCTATTAATATTTAATGGCATGTCCATTGTTCTCCAGTGCGGCTGCGCCTCAACGCGGCATGAAATCTACCAGTTTCTGGCACCTTTCTGGTGTTATGGCCTTTCATGTACGCTTGATAGGAGTCTAAATATGTACCTAATAGTGGTTGGCTTTGCAGCAGAACAAATTTTCCATCGGGTTCTGATCGGCCACTTTACTAAATCTACTCCTGCATTTTCACAACAAGCGTTTGCCACCTTACTTGTATTGTCTTGTTGAAAGACCCAACGAAGTGGCATCTCCTCTTCGGCATATGGTAGCATCACTTCGTTTAATAAGCTTGGTGATGTACTGCGGATTGTACTCCGTGTTTTTTGGTTCAGTGTTGACAAACGTTTTTTTTATTTGGCGCGTTTGCCTGAAATCTAACTTTATTTTTCACTTTTCAACACTGAAATCTCGGGTATCTTAAGTAAATATTTACCGATGGAAATTTAGAGTTAGAGCTTGATTTACCGAATTATAAAGAAATTAAAGTAATTGATAACCCAATGCCTGGCGAAGTAGATGATAATTGGGAAAATGCGGAGATATTGGCGAAAAGCACAATAATTAAAAATTTTGGCGATTCATTTTTAAACTCTGCGGGAGACGAAGCGGTGCTTTTCATTTACGTTCATACATACAACCTCAAACCATCGAGTGAAATGACACTTTCAAAACATTTTATTATTTTTGGTGGATGGTGGATAAGCTGTTGACAGTAGGCGCACTAATGGATGCGAGCAACAAGATCGCACGTTTGCCGCGGTTTCTTCCTTCAAACTATTATGGTGTATTCACTGCGATTGAAACTTTGTCAGACGACACTCTATCATTAGCGTTTGTAAAAATTAAACTGTTAAAAGATGAAGGTACGGCTACAAGTGGTGAAGCCATGAAGGCAGTCGTAAACAACTGAATAATAAGAATCAACAAAATAATCAAGCTCAAATTGCAACATCGGACGACGGTTTCGCAATTAAAAAATATCAAATAAGCTAACTTCGGCTATGCCGAAGTTTATATACTCTTGCAGTCATTGGCAATAATAATTTTGCATTTTGAAATTTCTTTCCCTGCAACTCAATTCATGAATACACAAACAAAACATTATTACTCTTTTTACTACAATTTTGTCTTATACATAAAGTTCATGTAGCGTTGAGTCTGTGTGTGTATGCACGTGCTCTGTTGATTTGACGATGACGTATGTAGTAGGCAGCAACGATTTATATTGACAGTTACTTGTGTTCTATTTATCCGCTCAGACTAAAACCACTAACCATAGAACACATAGATGGGACAAACTCATGATTTTTTGATTGCAAACGCTAGCCTAGTCATGGAACCCCAGAGAACTTCGGGAAAACCCGAACGCTCTCACTCTCAATGAGAGTGAGTAAAATGGGGAGAGGGCAAAGCAGCTACGAAAAAATTTCAGTCTAGCACAGACTACCGAACGACGAAGGCAGGCCTACGTCGCTTGTGATTTCGTTCTGTCTATGTATGTGTACACTCGTCGGTACATGCTCAGGCTTCGTAGTGTGTGTGTGACGTGAAGTTGTACAACATCGCATTTCAATAGCTCGCTCGACCAAAATTTTTCATTTTCGAGAAAACAGCGGCAATGCGAATAGGATATGCCCCTGTGGAAAGAATATCAAGAAATATTGGCATCAGACTCATATGTATCCCGGTGGCTGTGCTGATAGAGTGTTCGCTTGGAAATAGGAATGTCCATGGTTCGATTCCCATTTCGAAACCGACCATAAGCTTTTTTTATATTTTTTAATAAAACTAATTTTATATATTCTATAATAAAAAAGTAAATTAAGCAAAAAATAAAGAAACAAATATGTAAATCAACGAAAACAAAACAAAATTTTAAAATAGAGAAAAACCTTATTTAAGCCAACGATTTTGAGTTGGGAATCGAACCAGGGACATTCCTATTTCCAAGCGAACACTCTATCAGCACAGCCACCGGGATACATATGAGTCTGATGCCAATATTTCTTGATATTCTTTCCACAGTGGCATATCCTACACGCATTGTCGCTGTTTTGTCGAAAATGAAAAATTTTGGTCGAGCGAGCTATTGAAATGCGATGTTGTACAACTTCACGTCACACACACACTACGAAGCCTGAGCATGTACCGACGAGTGTACACATACATAGACAGAACGAAATCACAAGCGACGTAGGCCTGCCTTCGTCGTTCGGTAGTCTGTGCCATGATGAAATAACATAAGGTGGTCCCGTCGGCAAGAGACATACACTTAACGTATGCTTGCAATAAGTGCGAGTGAAAGGAATAGTATTCTGAGTATCTATTGAGGGTGAGCGAGACGGTGATGTGAGTGAGCAAACGTGCACTGAAGTTAAGTGTATACTTCGGTAAGCTTCGGCTTCCGACGAGACCACCTTATGTTATTTCATCATGTGCTAGACTGAAATTTTTTCGTAGCTGCTTTGCCCTCTCCCCATTTTACTCACTCTCATTGAGAGTGAGAGCGTTCGGGTTTTCCCGAAGTTCTCTGGGGTTCCATGACTAGGCTAGCGTTTGCAATCAAAAAATCATGAATTTGTCCCATCTATGTGTTCTATGGTTAGTGCTAAAACTTTGGGATCTGAGGTTTTATATCCAATACTATCATATTTCATGGGAATACTCCAATTTTTATGAAAATATTTCATTTAGAACGATATGATATAGTGTATATATACTTAGTGATATATACTTTATTTTACCCGGGTTATAAAAAGCCGCAAAAATTTCTTCCCGATAGCTCTTAAGATGCCTGAGTAAAACGCATACGCACCGACGGACAGGGCTATATCGACTCAGCTTCTCATGCTGATCAAGATTATATATACCTTATGGGGTCGGAAACGTCTCCTTCTGTGCGTTACAAACATCTGATAAATTTTATAATACCCTCTGCAAGGGTATAAAAATACAAAAACGATCGAATGCAACAACTGAAGTTACGCTGATAATAGTATTAACATTATGTAAATGGTCAAACAAATTTAAGAGAAATTTAAAAAGAGCATTCGAAGAATAATTTCGTCTCACATCCATACTTACGTACATACATATGTATATTAGGGGTGTTCTTAGTTGTATGGGGGAAAAAAATATACTAATATATTTTTAAGTGGCGGGCATTTTTTTTCCTTTTAGTCTAAAATAAATCTCAAAAAAAATTCGGGGCCGATCAGATAATGTTTAATGGGCGCGGAACTCACATAAAGTTTTCAGTGTGATGCTCCCATATAAGCATCATACAAATATCATAAGAGTAAGCGAGATGGCTTGCTAAGAAATAAATAGTTAAATTTTTATTATGACTGACAATACCACTGTTTTACAGTGGGGCATTTTTTTTTTATAAGCTTCAACAACTTGAAGCATTAACAATATAACTCTGTTGTATTCCTGCATATATTTGACTCCCCTTCGGCCATATCATTTACGACAAGAAGATCCCGGCAGTATGTCAAACCTTCCTTAAATTCAAATGTTTGCTTCGAATTCGATGGATCCACATCAAGAAATGTTTGTGGTAGATTAGCTACCAGAGCTATTAAATCTTCGGCAAGCTACCATAAATGATTGCTCATTTTTTTCAACTGTATAGCCGAGGTTCAATTTTTTATATGGTTCAGATCATGGAAAGGAGTTTCAATAGCGTTTTTACACTGAAGCCATGCTTTAATGTACATTTTGACTAAGAAAATGCAAACAAAACACAAACCATTTTCTTCCTTTTGTACATATAGTGGCGGAACGTTAGAATTATTGGACCGCATCCAGACTTTTTTTTCCAATAGAACCGCTGCTCCTGACTAATTGCCTGTATTTGCAGCCGTGTTGTCATAGGACAAGCCATTGACTTGATCAACTATATTCCATTCAACCAGCCTGTCAAAAACTGTCTCAGCAATATCTATGCCAGTTAAAGATTCCACTTTTGGTGCACCTAGGAACTTTGAACCATTGTAGCTAACTAGCACTCCGATGCGTTCAAACTACCACAAAAAGTGATTTAGTCAGTCATAATAATAAAAAATTTGAGTTAAACCCATTAATTAAGAAACATTTCATTCTATTCTTCTTTTCTTTTTATACCATACACCCATAGGGTGAAATGGTATATTAAAGTCGCCAAAATGTATGTAACAGGCAGAAGGAAGCTTTTCCGACCCCATAAAGTATATATATATTCTTGATCGGCATCTAAAGCCGAGTCGATCTAGCCATATCCGTCCGTTAGTCTGTCCGTATGAACACCTAGATCTCGGAGAGCGTAAAAGCTAGAGCCACCAAATTTGTAGTATGTAAAGTGATCAAGTTTATTTCAAATTTTTGCCACGCCCCTTTCTGCCCCCGCAATTTAAAAAAAGCGTTTATCTCAAAACCTATTCTAGCTAGAGACACCATATTTGGTATGTGTTGCGAAATAGCAAAAGCAACATTAAGAACAGAAGAGATGAAAGGTAACGGGACTAGCCGAATATCATCTTCGTGTATACACACCATACTTCATCTGCTTTATCTCACCCCAGTTTAGTTCACTTTAGGCGACAAGAGCGTACAGTTGAAAAGAATTAAATTAAAGAACAAATCATATATATGTATATTCAAACATAAAACCACCGTCTTATTATTTAATATATTATTAACTGCCTGCTACATAATCCAACAGGTTATGGGCCCAGGCATCGACAAATAATAAAGTGTATCGGTTTTATTAAGTGTGTTTATATGTACATATGTATATTAATATATGTACATACATAAGTGCAGGGAAAATATGTATTTATATACACACATGTGTTAAGTACCCTCCAGTACCAAATGTCCCCGGTCGACAATGTCGCCGCATCGTCGACTATACCGCCGTCGGCAGAATTAAATTCTGCCGGCGTCGACAAGCAAAGACCAGCCGACGGTGCCCGAACTATCCAATGTCGTCGTCGAAACACTTCGTCGTTTGAAAAGAATTGAGCAAACACAATTTCTTGAAAAAAATTGACAGAAAAAAAAAGGCAAGAATAGGAAAAATGCAGCATCAAATAATATTTATTTTCATGACGGCTTTTCCATACCCTTGTTACTTATGGATGAGGAAAAAATTTGAACATTATTACCATATATGTACATATTATTTTTATATATATGTACATAATTTGTCAATAACTTGTTACTTATAAATTGATCATTAAATAAGCATGTTCTTTTGATGTGAAACATATGTAAATTTTACATAATTTTACATGCATCGTCGGTTATCGCCAATCATACTCTGTGTTTTCGGCACGCGTCGCTTTGTAATTTTCGTTTCTCTTTGCATTTGATTTAGAATTGCGTACAAGACAGTTGTCAAAGATTACAGTGAGAAAGATTACAGTAAGAAAGATTACAGTGAAAATATTTAAATTATTAAAAATTTATAAAGGTAAGTTTGCATGCATTTCAAAATAAATCAAATGAAGTTTAATGAAAATAAATTGTAACAATAGAAGTGACAAATTTTAATTTTTTATGTTGCAGAGGGTATTATAAAATTGATCAGATGTTTGTAACGCACAGAAGGAGACGTTTTCGACCATATAAAGTATATACATACATATATTCTTGATCAGCATGACAAGACGAGTTGGAATCCGTCTGTCTGTCTGGATCAACAGCTTATTGTAAATAAATAAAATTAGTTAAAAATTAAGAATAAATATATAAATAAATATAAATAAAAAATATAATATAATAAATTGCTGTGAAATAAAAATTTAATAAAAGAATAAATTAAGCAAAAGAACATTTTGTATTTTGTTTTTTATTTTTGTATGGACAACACTATCGACATTCAACGCAATTGTCGATGGAACGTCCTCTGACGCGCATGCAAAGAAAATCCATCGATCAACGGTCGACATTCAAAGCAAATGTCGCTGGAACGTCCTCTGACACGAACGCAAAGTCGACTTTGTCGCTCAGTTGTCCCGATTGTCCTTATTGCTAGGTCATCTAATGTTAAATGTCGCCGCAACTTAAATAAGCGTGTCGCCGCTATGTCCCCCAAGACAGCGGACATGTCCCCGCAAATTCGACGGAGAGTCTCCGCAGACGCGTACTGCAGGGTAGCGATACGTTCATGGAATAGTACTTATGTATGTATATTAATTGATTGATGCATTTGTGAATATGAAGAAAAAAAAATTAGAAAGTTGAAATAAAATAATATTCTCATTATTCACAGAACGAACGAAAGCAGTAAGCAGAAAATAAGTCTCCGTACAGCAAATAACGGAACTTGTCGAATTTCACCATCGAACACCAAGCGTCGAAAACGAGCGAGGAGGAGCACAAAGCAAACAGCAAATTTTGAGTGAAACGAGGGCTTGAGTGTAAATTGGTATTGAGTGAAACTTAGTTGCGAATATGGAAAAAGTACAAAGGAATATAAAACCGTTCGACGGTGACAAATACTCAATTTGGAAGTTTCGGATTAGAGCGCTTCTTGAAGAAAAAGATCTTTTGAGTGTTTTGAATGTTGAAAAGGACAAAATGACAGAAGAGTTAAAAAAGGCTGATAGGCATGCTAAAAATATAATTATTGAATTTCTAAGTGACTCGTTTTTGGTTTTTGCTAACGCTGACAAGAGTGCAAAGGAAGTTTCTGAAAGCTTAGATTCAATATATGAGAGAAAAAGTTTGGCATCACAACTTTCATTGAGGAAACAGTTGTTAGCATTAAAATAAAAAGGAGATTCGTCACTTGTTAATCATTTCCATATATTTGATGATTTAATTACTGAGCTTATTGCATCAGGAGCTAAGATTGATGAAATGGATAAAATTTCTCATCTACTTTTGACTCTTCCGTCTAGCTTTGATGGAGTTATCACAGCCATTGAGACATTGTCAGAGAGTAATCTAACTATAGGTTTTGTTAAAACACGTCTCCTTGACCATGAAATTAAATTGAAATCCATAAGCAAAGATACAAGTATCAAAGTTTTGCAAGCTGTGAATTATAAAGAAAGCAAAGAAAACAAAAAGGTTTTTTCTAAACATAAAGTTAGTTTTAAAAATAAAATAAAGCAGAGACAGAAGTGCTTTCATTGTGGAAAGCCCGGTCATTTGAAAAAAGATTGCTTTATTTTGAAAAGATCAAATGTCGCCACTAATGTCAATGAAAATAAGCAAGCGCAGGTAGCAACAGCTCAAGCAGATCGTGGCTTTGCCTTTAGTTTCATTCATATTAGACTCAGGAGCTTCAGATGACATCATAAAAGATAAGGAATTGTTTGCTGACCATGTTATCTTGGAGAATCCTACAGAAATAGCCATTGCCAAATGCGGAGAATGCATCTATGCAACAGCTAAAGGAGTTGTTCAATTGAGAAGCCAGAGCACTAACATAACATTGGAGGACGTGCTGTTTTGCAAAAATGTGCCACATAATCTCTTGTCAGTTCGGAAAATGCAAAATGCTGGAATGACAGTGGAATTCAATTCTGAAGGTGTAAGGGTCACTAAAAATGGTCAAATGGTATTTGCTGGAGCATGTGAGTATAATATTCCATTTGTTAAATTTAAATTGAATAATATAGCTTATTCATGTAATTCGAATGTAACCAAAAATGCAGAGTATCGCTTGTGGCACGATTGCAGGAGATAAAAAGAAATAATTTGTTTGAAGACATTAATCTACTAAGTAAAGTAGATTTAAATAAAGAATTATGCGAAGCGTGCATTAATGGAAAAATGTCAAGATTGAGATTTGAAAAATTCAAAAATAAAGATCATATTAATAGGCCACTGTTTGTAGTACACTCAGATATTTGTGGTCCGATAACTCCCTGTACAATTGATAATAAAAACTATTATGTGGTTTTTATTGATCAATATACCCATTACTGTGTGACATATTTAATAACATACTAATCAGATTTGTTTTCAGTTTTTAAAGATTTTATTGCCAAAGCAGAAGTCCATTTTAATTTGAAAGTGGTAAATTTGTACATTGACAATGGGCGTGAATATTTGTCTAACGAAATGCGTGAATATTGTTCAGAAAACGGTATCAGCTATCATTTGACAGTGCCTCACACTCCACAATTAAACGGTGTTTCTGAACGAATGATCAGAACTATCACAGAAAAGGCTCGATCTATGGTTAATGGAGCTAAACTCCCGAAAAGTTTCTGGGGAGAAGCAGTTTTAACTGCAACTTATCTAATTAATAGATGTCCAACCAGAGCTTTAAAAGATTTTACGAAAACACCTTATGAAATTTGGCATAATAAAAAGCCTATTTTGAAATATCTGAAAATATTTGGATCAACAGTATACCTACATAACAAAATTAGAAAACGAAAGTTTGATGAAAAATCGACAAAAGATATACTTGTTGGATACGAACCGAATGGGTTTAAATGGTAAAATGTGGAGGCAAGAAAGTTTATGACAGCTAGAGATGTTGTGGTGGATGAAACAAATATGTTTCACTCAAGGTCTGTAGAAGATTGTGTTGTACAATCTGAAGACTCAGTGTTCCAAAATGAAATGAGGGAACAGTGTGATAACTCTTGTTTGGAAGATGGGAATGAAAAACAGGAAGTTGATTTTTAGAATGCAAATTCTGAAAGTATAGAGTCTTGCCTTCCATTGGATGAAATGGAAAATATGGAAACTGTTGATGACAATTCCAAAACTGTTGTACAGCCTTGTGAAAATTCCACAAATCTGGAGAATACCGATCCAGTGGTAATTACTGGTGAGAACAATGAACAATTGAAAAAGATAAACCTAAATGTTCATATAGATTAATGGAAAAATGTTTGATGAATTCCTATACATATTTTAGTAATATTCCACATTGCTTTGAAGAAATTAAGAGTAGAGATGACAAAATTAATTGGGAAAAAGCAGTACAGGATGAACTAGATTCGCATTTTGAAAACAATACATGGTCTTTGGTAAAAAGGCCCAGTAATAAAAATATAATTGATTGCAAATGGGTTTTTAGCATTAAACAGGATGAATTTGGAAACGAACAAAGAATATTGAAACAATGTCTAAGTTTAAATCTTATTTAATAATAAATTTAAAATGAGTGATTTAAAAATATAAGAGATTTTATTGGCATTAAAATAGACAGCAAAGGAGATCAATTACAACTCAATCAATCAGTATACATAAGTAATGTTTTAAGGATATTTAATATGGAAAATTGTAAATTGAAAAAAGTAAATTAAACTATGAAGCCTTAGAATCTAAAGAAACTTTTGATGCTCCATGTCGTAATTTGATCGGTTGTTTGATGTACATTATGTTATGTACTCGGCCAGATTTGAGTACGGCAGTAAGCATATTAAGTAGATATACCAACAACAACAATATAGAACTATGGCAGTGCCTAAAAAGGCTACTAAGGTATCTGAAAGGTACGGTTGAATTAAAATTAAGCTTTACAAAAAGCATTAGTTTTGAAAATGTTGTTGTTGGTTATGCAGATTCTGAGTGGGCAGGTAATGCAACAGATAGACGGAGTACTACTGGTTACTTATTTAAGTTATTTGATAATTGTTTAATTTGCTGGAGTACCATGAAACAAAAATCAGTTGCTGCCTCATCTACTAAAGCAGAATACATGGCTCTATTTGAAAGCGTTAGAGAAGCTTTATGGTTAAAATCCTTAATAAACGAAATAAGGATTGATTTAAATGAGCCAATTAGTATATTTGAAGACAACCAAGGTTGTATAAGTATAGCAAATAACCCAACATGCCACAAGAGAACTAAGCATATAGATATAAAATATCACTTCACTCGTGAGCAAATAGAAAAGAAAATAATTTCCATAAAGTATATTTCAACAGATGAACAGTTGGCTGATGTATGTACTTACGAAACCGCTACCAGCAGCAAGATTCCTGAATCTTCGAGATCAATTGGGACTCACTGAATGAAGTCATCAACAGTTTTTTTTTATTATTAAATATTAAATTAACTTCTGAATTTAAAAATGTTAATTTAAAGTAATCTTTACGTAATTACTAAATAATTGGAACTTGATTTGAATTTAATACGTAAATTGACAAATTCCATTTTGTATATTAACTGAATATTATAGTATTTTAATTTGAACGGTTTGATTAAGTTTTACTGGGTTTTCTTAATCCTTGCAGCGAATGCTGGACCGTGTTTTGTATATTTCCCCAGAGTACGCCTCTTGTCTGATAAGAAATTTTTGTAATTTTGATTTAGTTAATGTTACTTTTGAGGAGGAGTGTTGCGAAATAGCAAAAGCAACATTAAGAACAGAAGAGATGAAAGGTAACGGGACTAGCCGAATATCATCTTCGTGTATACACACCATACTTCATCTGCTTTATCTCACCCCAGTTCAGTTCACTTTAGGCGACAAGAGCGTACAGTTAAAAAGAATTAAATTAAAGAACAAATCATATATATATTCAAACATAAAACCACCGTCTTATTATTTAATATATTATTAACTGCCTACTACATAATCCAACAGTATGTATATTTGCTTAGTAAATGCGCTCATTTTCTTTGTGTAAAGATTCCGCCCCCGTAATTTGAAAAAACACGATTATCTCCCGTAGTTTTCTACCTTGTGCAATCAAATTTGGCACACATAAATTTGATACTAATATCCAGCAAAATACCAAATTTGATCAAAATCGGACAAAAACAGTGGAGTTATGCATATAAACGTTTTTCCATACGGCCGGAGTTGGCCGTTGGTTGGTCGGTGCGCTAGGGTGCTCGTATCCTGGAGTCAGCGAAATACTAACAATAAGATATGCTTGTAAAAAGCATGTGAAAATGCATTTGTTTAATAAATTTGAAATATTTGCTCTACTGGTGTATGGTATACCTAAGTTGGCGAGACGACTTACTTTATTATAATATAACATCAATAGTGTTAACAATGTATTAGCATATTATTTCATAGCATGCCATCTCGCTCAATCTTTGATATTTGTATGGTGCTATGTATGCTTATATGGGAGCATCACACTGAAAACTTTAGGTGAGTATCGCGCCCATTAAAAAGTTGATCAGTTGAGATTCATGGGTGCTAGAGGCGCCATTTTTAGTAAATGGGAATAAATATTAATTTTTAAAAAAATCTCAACTTTAAAACTAAATATTGGGCGATTTCAACAATCGAACAATCGGTTTTATCTAAAAAGTATGTTGTTTATTAATAGCATGTTTCATAAATTTTAATAATTGCTTAAATCGTTATTGAACTAGAAGCGTTTAAAAATACACTAAATATTGACGTTTTTTAACTTTGGTGGAATACAACTAACAAGGGTTAACTAGGATCAATGCCGGACTACATATACTAGGTAGGTGAAGTATTTACCTATCACATATATATGGTCTCAATCTGCGAAAATTTTTGACACCGATGCGTAAGCCATAAAACTGAAGAAAGAGGAAGAACGCATGTACATTTGCCTTTGGCTTGTTTGTAGTTATTTGATAACATTGCGTAATGCTGTTTTTAAAATACTACCTGATGATATATATACCTTTCCACAATGTTAAATTGCCAATTACCTGCTTTGGAAAAGGCAGATAAATGTCATTTAAGTTGAGAAAAAATTGGCTAGTTAATACAACCCAAGTGTAGAAGAACATTTACGGTTAAGTTTGATTTTTTCCTGACAATGATTGATGAAATTGCAGAATAAAGTGTATGGATTTTATTCGGAAGCTAGCGAACACACTTCCTCGGCCAGGAGAAACAACAACTGATAATACACCTCGTGGGGATATACACAGTAGAAAGGAGATTATACAAACTGAATTCTTTCGGAAGCTAGGACTGAAAGTTGACTGCCCAAAGCACGGATATAGAAATACGAATGATGAAAATACTTCAAGACTTTTGAAAATGATAAAATGACATCTTTAATAACAGGTGTGAATCAAGAGATCAAGGTTGGCTGTTATCTTGAAAGTTATAAATTGCAAGGAAATGGTAAATATTGAAAAACTCGCGGAACATACAGTGCTTATTATTTATATATACATATTTATAACCCACCCAGCAGCTTAAACTTTAAAACAATTTTAACAACATTTTGTAGGTTTTTCAAAAATTAATTTTACTGTACTTTATTGTCAGAAGCATGTTCAGTAGAATTTACCGCAATTTGTGTTCTATTTTAAGAAAACTAAAAAAGAACTGTTAACTTTTTCTGTGTGCTCGCATCTTTGCTTGAATTTTTGTGTATCAAAATTATAGACCACACTAGCAAATTTGACTTTATTGAGTGCAGAGCAGATATTTGGATTTACAGACATTGTAATTAAGTGAATTTAGATAATTTTTTAAGAAATGCCGCTTGGAAAAAGAATTTTCGGATTATGAAAAGGGCCGTATTTTTTCACTTTTCGAGTCAGGAGAGTCTATTTCGAGTATTGCACGAAATTTGAAAAGAAGTCGACGTGTAATTAAAAATTATTTGGACAATCCCGAAGAACATGGATCAAGGAAACGAACTGGGCGAAAACCGCTGCTAAGAGAGCGCGATAAACGCAAAATTATTAACAAAGCCAGCAACAGCTCAACCTCTTGTAGAGCTTTGGCCTCACATGTGGGTGGATCTGCATCAGCGATGACTGTTTGGCGAGTACTTAATAACTCAGGAATCATAAAGAGGTCCAAACTGACCAAAGCCCTCATGTTGCTAAGTCGAGGTTACCCGAAGGTTACCCGACTTGACTTTGCCGAAAGACATACTGCGACCGATTGGACAAACGTGCGTTTGAATCATCCTCTTATGGCTAACAGTATATTTTTAAATTTTACCCTAACAGGTCTATTTTCTGATGAGAAGAAGTTCAACCTGGATGGTCCTGATGGGTTTAATTCTTATTGGAATGATTTGAAAAAGGATCGTATGTTTTTTTCAAGGAGAAACTTTGGAGGTGGTTCCGTAATGATTTGGGGAGCATTTTGTTCTTTTGGTACCTTGAAATTGAAGTTTGGAACGAGCCGAATGAACAGTATCGAGTATATTCAAACTCTGGATAGTAGTCTTATTCCATTTTTAAAAGAATTTCGTGAGAAACCAATGGTTTTGAACAGGATAATGCCAGAATCCATGTGAGCAGACGTACAAAGGAGTATTTGGAGGAATGTCATGTTGATGTCCTTGATTGGTCAGATCTCAACCCAATAGAAAATGTCTGGGGTGTTCTTGCAAGACGGGTGTATGCCAATAATCGCCAATTTGAGACAGTTGGAGATCTTAAGAGGCAAATTCGAAATGAATGGCAAAGTCTCGTAAAGGACCTTTTATTAAATTTAGTGGCTTCAATGAGGAAGATAATTTTTGAGTTCACTAAGGCAAATGAAGACCGCACTAAATATTAACATTCGTTTTTCTATCATTCCGCAACGGTTTCGGAATTTTTTGACCAAAACATGAAATTGGGCTATAATTTTGATACAGCAAATGGGGCTTTTTTTTCTTTGTTGTTCCTTCTTTTTAAGAAATCGTTATTAAATCGTTAATTTTAAGTGAAAAAATTGATTTTTATTCAGAATTTAAATATTGAACTACTTATTTTTCAAGATTTTGAAGGTATATGTCATTTGGGAAAAATTTTCAGCCAACGTGTTTTTTTCGTTTAAAAGTGGGTTATAAATATGATAAGCACTGTGATTGTTTGTGATTAAAAAAAAATCGGATTTCATTCCATTTTTAAAGAAAAAACATGTTTGGAAATATTTTCTGACCATGACCTTGAATATTACAGCACCACAGACACCCATCTTGGCAAACATTCATTTTGAAGCTTGAGGAATTCATTATCACACGCTTTTAAAATTTTTTAGTCGCTATATCGGCTAAGAAGCTTTGATTTTTGCAATGTACGACGTGCGACGCCCGAACGAGCTAATGTCGTCGTCGAAACCCAATACGCTGCCGAAAAGAAACTTTGCTTGAATTTATATACAAAGAAAAAATTGGACTCAAATGAGATTGAATTGAGTGAGTGCGTGCCTACCATAAAGTGAATATGTGTGAGTGTGAGTTACTGCGTCTCATAACTCACAGCACCCAATGAAAAGTGTTGAAATGAATGAAGCGTAAAACGGAATGAAAACTTGGCGAAGGCGAAGGCACCCGAATCAACTTATAATACACACACATTTTAGGCATTCATTTCGTCGTATCGCTTAAGAATAATGAATAGTGAAATAAGTACTTATTTCACCATGGAATAATGAAAGTGAATATAAGAAAAGTAAATACCCAAGTAACTTTGTTAAAATTACGTAAAATGAAAAAGCTAAAAATGGTAAATTATAGGTGGATTTATTACCTCTTCATATGTAATGCTCTGTATGTTTGTACCAACATCAAGGCGTTTTGGCATATTTTTTATAATTTTTTCAGTATAATCTTAGCTTATTTTGTCCCATTCTTCCTGAAGTCTTCTTCGGTCTATCCGATTCATAATACGATAGATAAAGACCAGATTTCCAACTCCCTTTGCCTTCCCCCAAATCATCACGTGACCAGCACCGTGTTTTACTGTTGGCCGTAAATTATTTTTCTCCAGCTCTGTGTTGGGATTCCGCCAAACCATTGCCTTGCCGTCACTCCCAAAAAGATTAACCTTGCTTTCGTCTCAGAAAATGACATCGTCCCACCAGATTTGGGGCTTCTTAGCGTATTCCTGGGCAAATATTTTTCGTTTTTTCCTATTACACTCAAAGGCTTCTTGGGAGCAACTCGGCCGTTGTACCCTTCTTTTCTTATCGTACGGCGAATGGTTTCTGCGGAGACGGACTTTTCGTGTTTCTCAAAAAGTTGGGCCTTCAATTCCGGGGCACTGAGTCTAGGATTCCTCTCGTCTTGATAATTTTTTTGGTTGCCCTTTTTGCTTGATTGGCGCAATTCTCCCTTAATTTTTGAATCTCCGGACGAGAGCTATTAAATCTTCGGCAAGCTACCATAAATGACTGCTCATTTTTTTCAACTGTATAGCCGAGGTTCAATTTTTTATATGGTTCAGATCATGGAAAGGAGTTTCAATAGCGTTTTTACACTGAAGCCATGCTTTAATGTACATTTTGACTAAGAAAATGCAAACAAAACACAAACCATTTTCTTCCTTTTGTACATATAGTGGCGGAACGTTAGAATTATTGGACCGCATCCAGACTTTTTTTTCCAATAGAACCGCTGCTCCTGACTAATTGCCTGTATTTGCAGCCGTGTTGTCATAGGACAAGCCATTGACTTGATCAACTATATTCCATTCAACTAGCCTGTCAAAAACTGTCTCAGCAATATTTATGCCAGTTAAAGATTCCACTTTTGGTGCACCTAGGAACTTTGAACCATTGTAGCTAACTAGCACTCCGATGCGTTCAAACTACCACAAAAAGTGATTTAGTCAGTCATAATAATAAAAAATTTGAGTTAAACCCATTAATTAAGAAACATTTGATTCTATTCTTCTTTTCTTTTTATACCATACACCCATAGGGTGAAATGGTATATTAAAGTCGCCGAAATGTATGTAACAGGCAGAAGGAAGCTTTTCCGACCCCATAAAGTATATATATTCTTGATCGGCATCTAAAGCCGAGTCGATCTAGTCATATCCGTCCGTTAGTCTGTCCGTATGAATTATTTTAATTTATTTCTTATCTGATGATCCTGTTCGCAGTTGCTCGACTAGCCAAACTGCCTTTATATACTCGGTCGCAGGCATTTTTTATTTATTAAGCAATATTTTGCCACTTGCCACTTTTACCACTGGTGGGGGAAAACAAGAGTTTATTATTTTGCTACCTTTAGCTGATCTTATCATAAGAATTCAGACTTTAAGGAGCTGATTCATTCTTTGAGTCTCTTACCACTGGCGGGGGAAAACTACAGAGTTCCTTTTTATCGAAGGACCAAAATGAATAGGGATTCCGGGCGAAGGAAAAAATAACCCAATCTTCATTCGTTGAATTCAAAATATGAACTGATTTTATTTACAAAAGTGTTGTGTATATATGTAAATGAACTCTTAGACTCAAGGCGACAATTGTTCTTAATAATACTTATTTTAATTGCCCACGTTTTCGGGGGTTGTTTATATTTCATGCTTAGCGTTGGCCACTTGATACCGCGCCGCTGTTGTAATCTTAAGAGTTTTTACAGGGTGTGGATGCATGTTTTGTTTGGTTTTAAGCAATAATTGTCATATGAATGACTTATTTTTGTGTTATGTTTTTGTTTCGTTTTGTATATTTCTTGGTGCATCTGATTTGGTGAAGCCATTTCAGATGAACACGATGTTTAATCTTAAACATTCTGCAAAGGGCCACCAAATGCGACGATTTGGATTCTTCTATTTTCATTAAGTTGTCTTAAACAAATTATTATTATTAATATTACCATTAGTAAGATAACTATTGTTAGAGAAGCATAACCAGCTACATGTTGGACTGACTTCCTATTCTTTCCTATTCTGCCGTATGGTTTACTAAATAGGCTTCTACTGAATTTTATATTATATTTGGCAAATTACTAATATCGCCCAATGCTTAACAATTTCTGTTTCGGGATATCTACCCACTCCTGATGTGTATTACTGTGTTGACTTATAGCCTTTTTATATGGTGTAAACTTAAAAGTCCTACTACTCCTACTTTTCGGTATAAGCCAATGAGGCTTTTGCTCCACTGTTTTGATGTTTCGCTGATAGCTAAAATTTGAGCGGTTATTCTGTCTAAATGTTGTCCCTTTATGGGCATTTTGCAATACCTGCCCTTTCTGTAATACAGACTCGGACAATTTTTTAACGGAACCTTTGTTGACATTATTTTTTAAATTATCATTATTTAATTGCACCATTGCCATCTGAATATTCTTATTTTGTACTGGCTCTGGGATATTTACTTTTTCTTCCCCAGTTTTTAGTTTACCTCCAATGTAAGGTCCTGCCGGAGGCCATTAATTTATTTCTTGAGTTTTGTTGTTGAGTTTGTTTGGCATTGTATTTTTTTTATTTTGACATTTACCTTTCTTGTTCTCCCAACGTTGTTTAAAACCTGTGACATCTATTGTTGTTGCCACTACAGATTTATTCTGAAATGATTTGGTGCATCCCGAGACGATCCAACCAAATTGAGTATTTTGACCTAGCAGCCCATCAATTTTTGTAACTCCCCCTTTTAAGATTTGGGTATAAACGTTTGCCCCCATTATTATATCAACCTTTCCAGGTTCATTAAAAGAAGGATCAGCTAGCACGTAAGTTTGCCATTTTGACATATCCACGTTTGCTATTTTTAATGGAAGAGCTTCCATTAACTTTGGCAACACAATTGCCTCTACCTTAAGATGTCTTTTCCAGGGATTTCGCGTCTTTAAACCTATATTTACCTTATATTTTGATTTTTTGGCTTTTCTTGAGGACACGCCACTTATTTCCTGTATTTTGTTTAATTTTAGGTAATTTTAATATTTGAGCGGCCTCTTCGGACAAAATGGTGCTCTGTGAACCACAATCAATAAGGGCTCTTAGAGTCTTATATCCCCCATTTACATTTTTTACTTGTATTACAGCTGTGGCCAACAGTGTTGGTTGTGCCGTTACACAAGTATTAATACTCTCCTGTTTTTCTTCAAAATGGAGTAAGGTATGGTGTCCCTTACTGCACAATGAACAGACCATTTCATTAGTGCACACTTTATTGCTTGAATGGTTCAAGCATCTTGTACAAAGCTGTACTTTTTTGGCCATTTCAAACCTTTCAATAGGTGTTAAACCTAGAAACTTATAGCACCGATGTGCTTTATGCCCGGCAACTTTGCAAATCCGACATTTATCTTCGAATACCACTTTATTTGACCCACTTTGTAGCTGTTTTTTCTCTTCTTTGCTCATGGCACTTAGCGAACAATATCTTTGCTCCAAGTATTACATGACATCAGATAGCAGTTGGATCAGCCTTGTTTTTTTAATCTGACTCTCATACAATTGTAGAGTCTCTCTGTCAAATTTCCTTAGCAAGAGTTGTGCGAATATAACGTCAACTTCATCGGACAAATTTGCTTTTATTTTAATTAAGTGTATTGACTCATTAACTATGTCAATCACTCCCTTAACATTTTTTGCGGATTCATTGTTGATCATCGGTAAATCAACGATCCGCTTTAGTTGCTCGGAAAATACCCTCCGATTATTCTCGTACCGCTTGGTTAACAGTTCCCAAGCGGCACTATAATTGTCAGCTGAACCTGACAATAGATGAGCTACCATGCTCCTTGCTTCGCCCTTTAACGCGGATTTTAAATAATTGAAAGAGCCAGACTTAAATCCTCTCTTTTTTCAATTAATTCCGTGAATAATTCCACAAACAGATCCCATTCTCTAGGTTCTCCAGAATATGTGGGTACCTGTATTTTTGGCAACACCGGTAGTTCGCCTCTCACGGTAACATTCTCAACTTTTAAATTTTTCTGAACGTTCATTTTCATTTTTAACACTGATACTGAATTCTGGACATCGAATTCTAAATCGTTCATAGCATTTTTAAATTTTGCATCTTTTGTCAAACCACGGTACGTCTGTACTTTCTCCCATAAATAATTGATCTTTGTGAGGAACATTATAGGCAAGTATAATGTCCCACACAACAAACAAGCTACAACAAACAAGCCACAACAAACAAGCTACAATAAACGGTCAGATACAAACGCAGCCAAGACACAAACCAAAGATAGGATATAAGACCAAGCACAGAATTGGTTGTATAAAAATAAAATCGGCTATAGATGTACAAATAGAACAAGGCCGGTCAAACATGGCCGATCGAACCCCACGCAACCATTGGCATTGACATTGGCCTCATAAGATAAATCAAGAGCACAGAGAGGCAAATATAGAGATGCATGCATTAGCGTACTGGGCTTATGAGTATACGCTGAATAAGCATACACGCACGTCACACGTACACTATGCGTGAGTGACAGCTAGGGAGAATAC
Organism: Drosophila willistoni; assembly: GCF_018902025.1. Classification (NCBI taxonomy): domain Eukaryota; kingdom Metazoa; phylum Arthropoda; class Insecta; order Diptera; family Drosophilidae; genus Drosophila; species Drosophila willistoni. Next base: position 298,462 of record NW_025814213.1, read on the forward strand.
CGGTGGCCAATAGGGTACTCTCTGCCTACGTCACGCTCATGAGAACGAAAGCAGTTAGATTGCGAGCAGCAAAAATCTTGTGAGCGAAAGAGAACAAAAGTGTGGGCTAAGCAAGCCCGTGAGACGGGTGCGGGGCATGCATGCATTATATGAAACGATAATGGTTTGTGGATTGGCTAGGGGAATATGCGAACCGAAGGGGGAGGGATTGAGCAATGGGGAAGCCCGCTATCTAATAGATACGTATGCGTATGAAAGTGCATTGCATGGGAAATTAAACGATGTTGTATATTAAATTAATCAGGCTAATTATTATTAAATTATAGACTAAGTTTAATGAATATATATATATGTATGCATAATATTAATATGGAAATAATATGAGCAAAGTATGGGTATGACAAGCGGATTGAGGAGAGCGACGGGCGACGGCAGCGCCGCCAGAAAAGGGAAAGCAGAGAGAGTCAACGGGATACGATGGGCGGCCAATAGAAAGGCGACGCCAATACGTGAAGGTGATGGAAGCACATAGATGCAAGGGAGCTAGACAAGGACAAGGAAATGAATGGGCGCTCAGCCACAAAGAAAGTGGACACATATGCGTCAGGAATACGGGATTTCACCACGCATAGCAACAAGTGAATGCGTGGGTGAAAGCAGAGGGCCGATGGAAATGTACCAGCTGTATAGCGGTACTACACCAATCCATTCCTGAGGCCGTGGGAGCTGCCTATATAAAGGCAACGCCCATCAAGCAAAAATCATCAAGTCTACAAGTCGTGATCAACCAAGGGAGTTTTTAAGGCCTTACGAGTAACCTTAAAAGCTCAGACTAGTGAAATAAAACAAGTGAAAGGATCAAGCAAAGTCAGAATAATTTGAGACGGCCTTACGAGTAACCTCTCAAATTATCCTGCAACCAGCAAGTCCTTGGAATAGGACTAAAACACCGTGCCCAGGCAAGAATCAAGAAAGGTCAAACTGCTCCAGGACGATTCCCAGCATATTGGAAGGTACAAGGATATATCCTGTTACCGAAATTCCAGGATCTATATATCGTGACGAACACCAATTGCTGCGAGAATTCCGCCCTACAACAAACGGCCACAGGATCTATCCTTGTGGCTACGAGCACGCAAAGACCATCTTAGAAACGCAGTCAGAGGCACTGAGGTGACAATAACATCCCAAAAAGATCAGAATACGCCAGTAGCGTGAAAGTAAAGCCAGAGGATATATCCTACGGCAAATTAACGAGCCGGTATTATTCTGAAAGGGGAGACATCAGACAGGATAATCACATTACAAGTCCGAAGCAGGAACCAGAGGAGACACAAGGAACGAGAGGCGGACCAGGATCGAGCGTCGAGGGACCCCAATCATAAGCGGCACTGCCCAAGTTCGGGACTCCTCTAAAGAAACTTGTCATATCCAACCAAGCCCATAAACAATCATAAATAAACATACCACCAAAACAAATCATTAAACAAACCTGTTCTAATTTCACCGGGGCACAAAATAAATTTTGTTGTGCCGAACCTAGCCCAAGAGATATTGTAAATATCCCGAAGGACGAAAAAAGGATCGTTACATCTTATTAACACATATTATGCATGTCTCTGTTGAATTATCTATAGTGCGTAAATCTTTGGTTACCCATTTAAATATTCCTGGAGCTGTCGGGCTCTATCCATAAATATCTCCTGGTTAACATTGGCGTTTTCATTACCGCGCGCCTCTACTTTGCTATTATCCAACTTTTCGAACATCGATACATCTGCTTCACTGTTTTTCGAATCACCAGTGCCCTGCCTGCTTGACTCTCCTTTGGCTATTATTCTGGCTGCCATATCTAAACCTTCCTCATACTTTCCATCTGTGAAATAGTAGTGTTCGGTTACTCCACTCTGTACCATTTGGCTATGGTAACTAATCCATAGCTTCTGTATCTCACTTACTTCGTTAAGAATCTTGCTAGTAAACTTACTAGCATCTAACTCTTCTAGCTTCTTTATCCTTTTATGCAACTCGTGTTGCTTCGCTAACAATTTTTCAGTTTTTGTGGGGAACATTTTTGTCTTATTCATATATTAGGATACCGGTATAAGTATATAAGTATAAGTATATATAATAATAAAAAAATACTTATAACTATTTTAATTTATATCTTATCTGATGATCCTGTCGTTGACATCGTTCGCCAAGTAGAGTTGTCTGCCGCAGTAGCGATAGTTTGCTTGCCTTTTTGTTTTATATTATGTCTCGCCTTAGGTCGCCTTCTTTGTCTTTCGCAACTATCTTGTTGCCTTACTGCTTCTTTTGCAACTGTGTCGTTGCTTGCTGATGCTTTTTGTGGCCTACTTGCAACTATATTTGTGTAAACATAAACACAAATTTGTATTTTTATATTGTTTTTTTTTTTTCACTTTCGATATCTGGGCTTCGAATACGCCACAAGCCAACTCCGAACTTAAATATTTTTTTTTTACCGCCCCCGAAATTATTGCAGTTGCTCGACTAGCCAAAACTGCCTTTATTTACTCGGTCGCACGCACTTTTTATTTATTAAGCAATATTTTGCTTTTATATTATACTCTGTCTCTTACCACTGGTGGGGGAAAACAAGAGTTTTTTTTTATTTTGCTACCTTTAACTGATCTTAGCATTTACACTTGCATAAGAATCCAGACTTGAAGGAGCTGATTCAATCTCTGAGTCTCTTACCACTGGTGAAGGAAAAAATAACCCAATCTTCATTTGTTGAATTCAAAATATGAACTGATTTTATTTACAAAAGTACGGAGTTTATATAGGAAATCTAAAGCTCTAGGAGGTAACAATTGTTCTTAAGGAGATCTAATTCTAGTACGACTCATACCCACGTATTCGGGGTTTGAAAGAGTGTTATTATTTTGGGCACGGCGTCGGCCACTTGACATCCTGCCCTTGTGATCGTTTGGGTTAGTTTACAATTACAAGTGTTTTTCCCACAACGCGTGTGGCTGATTGTAATTCTAGTCATATGCTAGTTTAGTTGTTTGTGCCAAAGTACAGTTGTATTATATTTTCTTTAGTGCATCTGATTTGGTGAAGCCGCTTCATATGAACACGATGTTTACTCTTAAACAACAACAATTACCCATTAAATATTATCCAGAAGAAGCATTGGCGCTTTATATTGATAGCGATTACACGAAAAACTCATAAAAGCTATTGCAAGCAGGCACAAAAGCGCGAAAAGCTAATATTTTTCCAACATATGATGTTTTGCGATCGGCGAAAAAAATGTGCTATCCGAATTGCATCAGAATGGAAGAAAGTTGGGCTGAAGTTCCTTTACAAGAAATGCTAGACCACACCATTACGAGAATTGTTGGTGCGCATCCCGAAGTTTTTAGCCTCGGATAATGGCGATAAATATAAGTCTTTGAGCCTCATTTCTAAATGGGGTTGCGATGGGACTTCGGGACACGCGACATATCGGCAGAGCTTCAGTAATTCGGAGCTTAAGATGGCAGATGAGCACATATTTTTCATATGCACAGTAAAAGCGTTACTGGCGAAAGGCGCTAAGTTCGCAATCCCAGTGGAGAAGAGAAAATTCGCTCTCTTTAAATATATAGCAGACGGAGAGGAGCTAGTGCAGACTCTTAAAGACAAAGAGAAACAAGAGGAAGCACGCACAAAATTCTCTTTATTAATAAAAGACCACAAAACATCTAAAAAAAGAAGAAGCAGTTGATCGTGCAATACTTGACACAGTGGAACAAACAAGGAAATTTCTTAGACAGAATGATGACATATTAATTTTAACTTCAGATAAAGGGAATAAGACGGTTGCAATGGATAAGACTGAGTATGAGAAAATGGATAGTATACTTAACGATTTAAATACATATAGAACTTTAAGGAAGGGCCCAACCACTAGACAACAGACCAATAACAACGAATTGGTGGAAAAATTATACAAACATGAACTTATTTCACGGACCGAACGAAATAAGCTTATAACAAACACATCAATTCCACCAAGAATATATGGATTACCTGAAATTCATAAAGAAGGTATGCCATTGAGAACAATGTGCTCATCAATTGGTTCTCCATCATACGGACTATGCAAATACATAGTCAACATATTAAAAAATATAACGGCAGACTCAACATACAACGTAGAGAACGCCTCAGAATTTAAGACAAGGATTAAAGGATGAAAGATTGATATCATTTGACGTAGTCTCACTTTTTCCCAGTATTCCAATAGAATTGGCACTTGACACTATTAGGAAAAAGTGGACAAAAATAAAATAGTATATAAAATACCGTGCAACGGGACCAATGAAGAAAACTGTGATAAAATGTATATAGGGACAACCAAATCGAGGCTAAAAACTAAACTATCACAACATAAATCTGACTATAAACTTCGTAAACACTCCAATGTACAAAAAACGGCACTCATGGCCCACTGTGCCCCAAATTTTGACGAAGTAAACATAATAGACCAAGAACAACATTACAACAAACGATACACTTTGGAGATGCTGCACATAATAAATACCCCGACAAATATAAGAGTTAATTATAAGGTATGTTACGAGTCACATTATCGCAGTAATCCAAACTACGCCCATGTAGGGCCCCTTTTCATTTTTACTTTTTATTTTGATACGCCCATGGAGGGCATATTAAATATTCCAACATCAAAACTAACTGTAGTTTTTTTTTTTCTAGCTACTGTCTTGATGTGGCTGCAGCGTCGACGCGTCGCGGGGAGAACAACCTCCCGACAGCGGACGCTGCACTGTATGCCGACACTGATGTCATTTCAGCTTTTTTCCAGCCAGATCTGGCTGTTTTGAAACTTAAATTGCGGGAATTCTAGCTTTTTTAGCAAATTCAAATATATATTTTTTAAATTTTACTTTTTCTCAATTTGGTGAGTTGTTTCTATCGCATTTGACGATGGTTTTGAGAAAGAAATCAAAGCATTGAACCTAAAATCCTTAGAAGAAAAAAATCTAAGAGAATGCTGCACGGGTTTTGTAGTTGAGCTGGTCAAACAGTTGAAGCAAAGGTAAATATTTAATTATTTTTATTTAATTGTTATAAATACAATTTTGTCAATTTTAGATTGCCGGATAACTTTAATATATTAAAACAGTTTGATGCTTTTTCTGTTGAAAACATCTTGAAAATCAAAAACAAAAGCATCACTCCGATCCTGGAGTATTTTAATACTCCCAATATTGACCAAATTGAACGTAAGTACTATGAAGTTAGGCAAGTACAATGGGAAAATGTCGACGACACGGTTAAGTTCTGGAATGAATGAAGTAAAATACCGGGATTCTGGCGGAAACTGCAGATTTCATGAAGTGGCTTTAGTTGCTCTTCAAATATTGTCACTGCCTTGGTCGAATGCCGAAGTGGAAAGGGTTTTTAGCCAAGTGAATTTGGTTAAATCCAAAATCCGAAACAGGATGAGCGTTGATACGTTAAAAAGCTTTTTTTCGATGTTTTTTGCCGGAGATTCAGCTTTTTTTAGCTGTTTTCTTGAGTCGATTTAGCTGTTTTGGCCTAACAAAAAATGACATCACTGCATGCCGACGCTAAAGAGACCATGAGAAAATCAAAAGTGAAAGAGAGAGACGGCGATCGTGACGCGTGCCAAAGCACAAAACGCTTTCGTATGTTTTCACCGTTAGGACATAAGTAGGCAGAGCAAGGGTGGGTTTGTACAGAGAGCTAGAATTAGGAGTAAATCACTTCGCCTTGACTACGAGAGTGTAAAGTTTAATAAGTGAAACCAACAGCAGGAGTAAAGAAACATAGTGCCATAAAAAAATCATCAAGTGGAATACAAGGAGTAGCAGGTGAGCCCATGTCCTAAGATCCTTTTTGCTTGATTGCGGTAGGGACCCAAAATTACAAAAGATGTTTAGAATTAGTTAGTTATCAATAAACTCTGTACTATCTGATCAGCGGATTTCGGCAGGATGAGTTATTCTCCTGCAGACGAAGTCAGTCGCTGATCTCCAGGCTCAGTAACTCAAGGTGAAGAGGCAACGGATCTTGGCCAAGCGGGCTTCGCTTGGCTGACAAGATCAGTCGTTGCAGTTCCTCTTCACCATCCCTTTCTAATAACCCCACTAACATTTCCTTTCACGCTTTCCTTTCCCAGCCCAAGAGGCAACGGATCTTGGCCAAGCGGGCTTCGCTTGGCAGACAAGATCAGTCGTTGCTGCTCCTCTTGGATTCTCCTCCTACCCCTTTCCCTTTCCTTTCCTCCCCTTCATGTGGTCTCAGTCTCATATCATAATACTCTTCAAGGTCTCCAGATCAAATAAATGTTCTGTAGACGGGACTCTGGAGACTGAGAACTGTACCCCAGCCAGAGCTTCCTTACAGGTAGATACAGACAACTGAGCGCATTTATACAGGCATTTATTAGGGACAAGTCAGTGTGTATCTTCACGTCATAGTGTGCGGACGTGTAAAAATAAGTAGATGTTGCATGTTGTTAAATTATGTTATGTTAAAGTAAATCACAATTAAATGTTTTTATAGTTGCCGTGAAGACGACCACCGATGAGTGGTCGAAATATATCGGAGAAGAAAATAAAAACAAACTGTTTTTTATTTTGTTTTATTCACCCAACAATTTTACCTCGAGCCGGCAAAATATACATCTAATAATAATAATGGTTAAAATAATAGTTTATAATAGTTAAAAGAATAGTTTATAATAGTTACAAATGCAGACAATAAAATTGTTAAAAACATGTAAAGAAAAAAAAAAAGCGTAACAAAAATTTTTAAGTTGCAAAAAGTTATTAAATATTGTGCCTTGAAGGGTCCAAATAATATAAAAATTACCATTATTGCAAAATTGTTTTTATTTTTTGAGTATTTAATTTCGTTACGCTAGATCAGCCAAGTCACCCACTGTGCATTGTCTGGGACTACCTGCACTTTGCCAATGTTGCTATAAGAACCCACCACTACATTGACGACACGTTGCATGCTATCTATGGCACCTCCTACAGAAATCCTACCTACATGGCTGCAGATGGGATGTTCTTGAACGACACGTTGCCATCAGAGATGCAACAGGCGTATGAATTGGAAGTGAGCAACATAATGAAGCTACTTGGGCTATTAAGTAGCTTTTATGAAAGAAACGGAATCAATCAGGACATATTATCTAAAGAATGCAACAGTAACATGCTTGAAATGATTGGTCATTTTGTCCGATTCGCGGGTGAACAATATTTAAATGTAATAAGGCCCAAAGCACTAACTATTAACCAAAGGAGACAGGGGCTTAAACAGTTGGCTTTTATTATATTTAAGAGCCACTCTGTTTTCAAATAGTGAAAAGCCAACCTATTTTTCTCTCTTACTTTTGTCCGTAAAAAAAAACTTTCTCATTTTCACTTTCTTTTTGCGTCCTGAATCGTTTTTACGCTCTTTCCAAACTTACAGCTATCGCGGCCACATCGTTGTTTCTCAAAAAATATTGAAATATTGTGTAAAATGGACCAAAATAATGTTAAATGGATGGTAAGTAAAATATATATTTATTATTATATTTTTAATAATAAAAATTAAAAAACGGTATTTGATTAATTTAATTAATCAAATGTTTTTTTACTTCCAAATTTACTTCAGTCAACACGTGGCATTTTAATGCGTGTGTGTGCATGTTGAGTGAAGTGAATTCTCTACTACAAATCTGCCGCAGCGCTGCCGTTTCACATACACCGTAAATCAGAGCCCGGCACTCATATCCCCCGGGGGACGAACTCGTTCGGCACCTCTTATAAGTGTAAGCCGAACGGCTGCCGAAGTCCTCACAGAAAAAAATCAAAAATATAAGGGTGGATTTAGACTAGGGATGGCAAAAAAAATAAATTAATCGATTATTGTATCATATGATTATTTTTTTCCTTGCGATTATTAATCCAAGCAGAAAACAGTAGCGCTGTGCAACTGTATGCAATTTTGGGTATACCGATCTCATTTCCTCCCAGGCGTCAATGACGTTGCGCTTTAGCTCCAAAACAGGAGAGTTGAGGAAAAAGCTCAGCTCGTCTTGGACATCGGTATACTCCGCTTCTTTTTTGCGGCGTTTATGTGCCAACGATTTATGGTGGGCCCATAAGTCGAACTCCACTTCACTACTAACTGAGCCATCACTAACACTGTCTTGGCTTTCATTTGCATGGCCTATAGTCGCCATTTCTCTCCGTATATTTTTCATTACTGAAGCCAAGGCAAGAGCATCTTGAAAATGGATTCTCTTGAAGCGGGGGTCCAGCAAAGTTGATGCAGCCAACAAAAACGACTGTTCCATTCCTCCAAAACGACGATCAAATTGAGCCAGTAAATTTGTTTTCAGTTTATTGCCAGTGGTTGTATTGCAGATCACCTTCATTATTTGTTGGCGTCCACAATGAGCAATCGGTATGACCAGGCTCAATGTAGCATATTTTTCACTACTTATTTGAGTGGTCATAGCCTCTACTGGCTTAAGCAATGAAATTATTTCAACTATTTCGTTTTTTCCTTGGTTGAAATCATTTCTGGAGATTCCGCTAAGTTTAATACTACTTGGCCAATGTAGTGTATTAATTTTAAAAAACGCTCCAGCATATAAAATGTTGAGTTCCATCTAGTTTTGACATCTTAAATTACTTTTAATGCTTTTCCTTCTGGGACGCCAGCAGATTGTTGTAGCTTTAGCAAATTCTCCTTCGATTTTGTACTGCGTTCGAACCAAACTACAATACTCCGGCACCTCCTCAATCACCTCCGTTGCTTGTGGAAACTCCAGTGCGTTCACACACACTAAGTTTAAAGTGTGCGCGAAGCAAGGGATGTGGCGCGATCTTCCAAAGCTGTCATGCATTGATTTAACAATATTTGCACCATTATCTGTTACCACTGCCGTAATTTGGTCTTTTCCAATGGAAAAGCTCTCCAACGAAGCCATGAACACGTTAGAGATGTGATCTGCGGTGTGGGCTTCTGGTAATTTAAAAACTCCAACTGTGGCACTGATTTGCTTATTTTCAAATAAGCCATGTAGAGTAATTCCAATTACGCTGGTCAAATTTTTATCAGTCCATATGTCTGTGGTTAATGACAATCCCGACATTTGACCCACCATTTTTTTAAACTTGGCAACTTCTACGTCATACATTTTAATTATTTCCGATTTAATAGAGGGGAAAAACCTTTTTCATCATTTTTAAAAATCCTGATCCTAAAATTAAATTTAGTATTACTGAATTTACAATATTAGTTATGATATTCAATTCATTATTACCTTCAACCATAGAAAATGGATAATTATCCGTGATAATAAATTCCATTATAATCTTAGTTATTTCGTCGTGCTTAGAGCCCCCTAATGCAAAGCTATTTACGTTTGCAAATGTTGTTTGGATTTTTGGTTGCGTTTGCACAGGCTTTGGATCTTGCGCTGTTGACGTAGACGCAACCACCTCCTCTTCATCTTCAGATATTTATCAAATATTTACGTTTATTATAAATAAAAGCTGAAATACTAACCTTGAGGTGCGCAAACTCTTTGGCGTGTTTCAGTTTTAAATGCTGCAACATATTTGTTGTATTTTGGCAGTATTTTAATTACTTCCCATACAAATTGCATTTCACTTCTTTGTTATTGACTTTGTTGTAGTAATTCCACACTTTACTTTGCGTCGGCGCCATTTTTTTCGCTTTTAATTCGTAATGAAATAGTTTGCTGTATGAGCTTGGCTTGTAAAATTCGCGCTGAAATTCACTCACCTAAGCGATTATTTGATCGAATAATCGATTATTGAATAGATTAATCAAATGTCATTAATCGATTATATTTGCTGCACTCGTTTTCTTGATTTGAGGCAGAATTTGATGAAGTTTCATTTTGCGCAGTGTAAAGCAACATACGCACACATCCAACTAAACTTTTTTAGCGCTCTCTTTGTGCCCAAACAAAATTTAGTCCACATGTCAAAAGTACCTACACTTAAAAAATATGTTTGTTGACAACTGAACAAAAATTTTTTTTCTCGATCGAAAATTTGTATTTGATGTGCAATGCGTTATTCGCTATCAAATTCCTTTAAAACTGGTTATAATCCATTAAATAATAATTTTACATTACCTTTATGACATAATTATAATGCATTTAAAAATTTCTCGAAATATTTTAATCTAATTATTTTAGCTAAACAGTTTTTTTAGTGTAAAACACAAACACAAATGCAAAGCCTCAATTTCGATTGTATGTATGCCTACCCCTGATTTAAACTAACAATAAGATGTATCGATACATATCGAGGTTTTTTCAAAAGACTCAAAGTATCGAGGTACGCAAACCAGCTCCAGCTCTACTGCTTGCGTCGAAATGTTGTGGAAAACTAAATCCATGGTGAAATAAGTACTTACTTAAAATAATAATAAGTACTTATTTCACCATGACTAAATCCACTCAAATCATATGAGTCATATGCTCTTGATTTTTTTGTGTGAGCACTTCGGCAGCCGTTCGGCTTACATGCATAAGAGACGCCGAACGTGTTCGTTCCCCGGGGAATAGGGGTGCCGGTCCCTGACCCAATCGTACTTCATCATGATCTGTATTATCTCTTCTACTTGGTGCATGTTCAAGATCGTAGTCTTGTTTTGTTAGTGAAATATTTTGCTCTCTTATCTAAAAATTTTAAGTCATTGATAAGCTGGAAGAATTTTACCAATCGAAAATGTAAAAAGCCAAATATTACACTTTTGCACTGCAAGTATTTTTAAACAAATATTTTTATGCATTTTTTAATATTTTAAAAACGGGGTACAGCTTTTTAAAGTTGTCTATGCGGTTTGGCATACTTTGCGTGTAGCGTCGCACATATTTCATGTATTTCACAACTCAATCATGCCATTTGGAGGCGCCGCATATTTTGCAAGCTCCATAGGTTATTTATGATATTCATTGCTATGGCCACTTCATGGTTTGAAAGTTTTGGTTTTGGTAACTGTCTGAAACTGTCTGCTGAAATATGCATTTTTCAGAAGCAAGACCTATTGATGCCAAAGACTCCTCCCAAATTTTCTTGCATAATTTTTAAGTATTGCTCCTTACGTATTATTCCATCAGCATGTACCGACGAGTGTACACATACATAGACAGAACGAAATCACAAGCGACATGGTCCTGCCTTCGTCGTTCTGTAGTCTGTGCTAGATCACATTATTTTCGTAACTGCTTGGCCCTCTCCCCAATTTACGCTCTCATTGAGAGTACGAACGTTCGGGGTTTTGCCGAAGTTCTCTGGGGTTCCATGACTAGGCTAGCGTTTGCAATCAAAAAATCATGCGTTTGTCCCATCTACATATGTGTTATATGGTTAGTGATTATACTTATGTACGTTTGTTCAAAATTGGGTAAATATTCTTTTGCGGAAATTCGAATTTATAGTTAAGTGTTTCTACTATACCCGCCCTGTTTCTATGAGGATAAATGAAAAAAAAAATACCTACTGTAGAAAAGTGCACATCGAAAATGGGGGATAAGGACCTTCCACCCACACGTTTTGTCGCAGTCAAGACAAAACAGTCTACCAAATATTTGACCCTTTTTCTAAACAAGTTTAAAACATTCAGGTAACTATCTACTTAGGTAACAATACTTTCGAATAATTGGTCAGTATTTATGCAAAAAATTACCCGATGCGCAAAAGTGCACGTGCATGATTAAAAATTTCGATACCCACAATAGGTAAAAGGTATAAAACTTATTACCCTGAAGACAATGCTATATTATCATTGCATATTTTATTTTGCGGTTTAGTCAATCTTAAAAAATAGAGCGTGCAACACCAAATAGTCTCTATCTAATGTGGATGAAATAGTGAACAAGGTACTTCTAATATAAAGTGAACAACAAATGTTGTCAATACAAAGCGAATAAAACGTATGTAATATAAAGTGAATGAAACTTATATGTAAAGTGAATAAAAAGCCTATGTAATATAAAGAGGATAAAAACTATATTTGATAAGAAGTGTATTCGTAGGGGGGTTGAATTTCCTAAGTAGGCAGCTAAATGAATTTTTTCCTTAAAATGTCTTCCTTCAAGAAATTGGGCACTGCAGCAATCTCACTTCAATGTTCTTTTTTATTCACTTGTAAGTTTGACACTAAAACTAGCTTAATTAAGAGCAGGGCACCAAGCCCCGCTTGGAGCGAAGTGTGGGGAGTTCTTTCGTGGGGAGAGCGATGGGCACCATCGGGAGAGCGGCGCGAGGTGAAAGCTTCCGCCTCCTTTAACCCTTGTGTTGCCCGGTTGGGCATAAACATGCTCCCCCCCTTGCAGGAGTGCAAGACCCAGGCAGTTTAATGGCACGCTCCGGACAGGGTCCAGCCAAAAACTGTGCGCATCGCAATCGGCCGCCCGCCAACCCCAGGTAGACTCCCTTCTAGCATGACCTCCGTGATCACATCCGCGCCCAGGACCAGAGACACTGACGACGGTCGGTAGAACGTCTCATCCGCCAGGACGATGCCCTCAAACTTTTTGGCGATCTGTGGGTCCACCGGAGCGCTTGGAGTGCGGCAGCACAAGCCATCGACCACCTTCAGGATCGCCTCCAATCGCCATCCTTCACTGATTGGGGACCGGATCACTGCTGCCACCGCTTTCTCTGCCCCTATATTGACGGCTGTCAACTTGAAGGCCGTGGCCAATGACGTCGCCATCGACGATACCGCAGAACAAGGGTCCACCAGGGCCTTCACGTCGAAGGTTTTTCCCTCCGTCTCAATGCGCACCATCGCCGTGGGCATCAGATGCGGATTGCGGTGCTGCAGCAGTGTGGTCAAGGTCAGTTTCGGATCGGAGGCTGGCGTTGGCGCGACCCTTCGTCTGGAGGACTCGGGGGTGACTCGGCGTACGACGGAGCTTGGAGTGCGTCGACGTGGCTGTTCATGGAAGTGAAGCAGCGTGTGGTGATCCTCCTCACAGATTCGGCACTTATCACCGCTTAAGCAGCTTCCTCCGGAATGTTGGTGGGCCAGGCAATTGGCGCAGTACTTATTCGCCAGCACTGCCCTCATCCTCTTCTCCACGTTCAGCCGCAGGAAGCGACGGCATCGCTTCAGAGGATGGATTCCGCGACAGACTCGGCAACGGAAGGACTCAGTTCCTCGCGAACATCTGCGCTCCTCTTTCGATGCCTGTACTGAACGCGGTCTCGGAGCCATGGAAACGGGATCTAGGTTGACGAATATCAGGAAGCTGCCGGGACAAATAATGAAGAAAGCGGATTAATGTAGGACGATAAAACACATATTACTACTGGCAGCTCGGCCCTTCTTCCTTGGGAGGAAGGACCAAGTGCTGGACGCTACTGTAGTTTTACGTAATGGGTTTGAATTCTTTCTTCTGGAGGAAGAAAGATCAACTTTGCGACGGGACGCTTCACAATACCGCGAGCGGTAAGCAGTTCGACGACGCGGACATTGCCGTCACTGCCAGGGTGTGTCTGGTGGATTCGCCCGAGACGCCATTCATTAAATGGAAGATTGTCGTCTTTGAGTACCACCAGATCGCCCACTTCAAGATTTTTAGAAGGGAATCGCCACTTATTGCGCTTATGTAGCTCCTTCAGATACTCGTCTTTCCATCGGGTGCAGAAATGCTGACTCACGGCCTTCAGACGCTGCCACCGGTTAATGATAGACGGTACCTGATCCTTGATTTCAGGTTCCGTCACGGATAGCAATGGACCGCCAACTAGGAAATGGCCTGGGGTCAAAGCTAAAGAGTCGGTGGGGTCTTCAGACATAGGAGAAATCGGCCGCGAGTTCAAACACGCCTCTACCTTAGCCAGCAGCGTAGAGAACTCTTCAAAAGTATACCTTTGGTTGGAAGTGGCCTTGTAGAACAGAGTTTTAAAACTCTTAACTCCAGCCTCCCACAACCCTCCCATGTGTGGTGCCCCGGGAGGGATGAAATGCCAGGACAGATTCTGATGGCTGTAGTGGGATAATATTTTCTGCTGGGTAGCATTTAGGAAATCTTTTTCAAGCACTCTGGATGCACCTACGAAGTTTTTCCCGTTGTCGGACTGCACTTGCTGGGGACACCCTCGCCTCGATACAAAGCGAGCGAATGCTGCCAGAAATGCTTCGGTACTCAAATCCGAAGTTGCCTCAAGGTGAATGGCTTTGGTGGAAAAGCAAACAAAGACACACACATATCCCTTTGATATGCGGCAAGCGCGGCCGGTGAAACTCTTGATGTCGAAAGGACCTGCAAAATCTATACCGGTGGTCGTGAAAGGACGTGCGAAAGTAGTTCGCTGGGCCGGAAGGGTGCCCATTAGCTGTGATTGCAGCCTTCTTTTATAAATCACACAGACTTTGCATGAATTGACCACCGATTTTACTAGATTCCGCAGTCTTGGAATCCAGTATCTCTGTCGGATGAGACGGACTACCAGTTGGCTGCCCCCATGGAGAGAGATCTGATGCGTGAAAAGCACCAACAGCCGGGACAACGGTCTTACTACTGGCAACAGAATGGGGTTACGCTCATCGTAACTAAGGGCCGCTGCTTGTTGCACGCGCCCACATGCTCGGATCACACCTGATGCGTCAATGAAAGGATTCAAATTGAGAATGGTGCTAGACGTGGGCAGAGATTTCTTCTGCTGTAGACACCGATGTTCCGTCGGAAAGTAATCACGCTGAGTGACTCGGATCAACGCCTGGAGTACTTGATTGATCTCGCTAGAGGTCACCTCCCCGGAGTAATCGTTTGGCAGTTTACGACACCTTCTGCCGAAACGGATCACATATGCTATCACTCGTAAGGCACGTGCCAGATTGGAAAAACGAGATAATATCTCGTTGGCTGGCTTAGCGATCGCGACGTGGACCTTCACTACCCGCTTCTCCAAGGCAGTGTCTAGTGGGAGTGGTGTCGCTCGCTGCCAGGACTCTTGTGGTTCCCGTAGCCATGGTGGGCCGTGCCACCACAAATCCTTGTGTACCAATTCCTGCGCACTCAGGCCGCGGCTAGGGAGATCTGCTGGGTTGTCCTCTGAACGAACGTGATTCCATGGGGCGTCATTTGTTGCCGTCACAATCTTTGCTACCCGATTTGCGACAAACGTTGTCCATGTGCAGGGTGGCTTATTTAACCACGACAGTACGACGGTGGAATCTGACCAATAAAAAGCCTCCGCATTATCAACTGGAAGTTGCGGAAGAACTGCAGCTGCCAGTTCCGCTAAAAGTGTAGCTCCGCATAATTCAAGGCGGGGCAATGAAACCGTTTTAACCGGGGCGACTCTAGATTTCGCTGCAAGAAGGCAGCATGATATGCCTTGGTCATTGCTAACGCGCACGTAAATTGCGGCACCATAAGCCCGCTGTGACGCATCGCAAAAACAATGGAATTGGATGTCGGAATTTGGGTCATGAAGAACCCATCGTGGAATTCGGATCTGGTCAAGGAAGGAGTAGCTCTTTGTAAAATCCTGCCACCTGTGATGGAGTTCACTGGGCAATTGATCATCCCACCCTAGCTCTTGTAACCAGAGCTCTTGCATAAACACCTTGGCTTGAATCACAAAGGGAGCCAGCCAGCCAGCGGGATCGAATAGCTTGGCGATCTGCCCGAGGACTTCTCGCTTAGTATAAGCTGACTTGACATCTTGGGGTGAGATGACAAAATAAAACTCATCCGTAGTCGCTTTCCATCGGATTCCCAGTGTTTTCGCTGTGCTGGCCTCTTCGATGTCGAGGAAATCAGCATTCAGTAAATGACTCTTTGGAATACAACTGAGCACGCTCTTCACATTCGATGTCCACTTGCGCAAGGGAAAGCCAGCTGAACCAAGAGCGTCTTGAAGTTCATTGACCATTGCGATTGCCGTTGTTTCATTATGAGCCCCTGCCAGGACATCATCGACATACATATAGGACTTGATAATATCGCTAGCCAAAGGAAATTTGGATTGTACATCACTTGCGAGTTGCTGAAGTACTCGGATGGCTAAGAACGGAGCACAGTTAATGCCAAACGTGACGGTATTCAGCTCGTAATCACCAAGTTGCCCCTCTTTATTTCGGAACAGGATCCTCTGAAATGGCGTGTGGATTTGATCGACCATAATTTGGCGGTACATTTTTGTGATGTCGGCATTGAAAACTACTCGGAAAAAACGCCACTTGAGAATCTGAGTAGTGAGATCGGACTGAAGTACCGGACCAGGGTAAAGTATGTCGTTGAGACTTACTCCGTTGGTGGACTTGCTAGAGGCGTTAAAAACTACCCGTACCTTTGTTGTGGTGCTGTCGGGCTTGAAAACCGCATGGTGTGGCAAATAAAAATTGTTATTAGTGCCGTCAAATGGAACCTGACGCATGTGGCCCAAGTCCAAATATTCTTGGATGACGGCGTCATACTCAGTTTTTGCCGGAATATTTTTAAGGAGTCGGCTTTCGTTTTTTAGGAACTGAGCCAATGCCCCTGGTCTGGAATGACCAAGGTTGATGTTGGTTGGATCTCGAAACGGAAGTGAGACCGTATATCTCCCCGCAACATCTCTTCTTGTGGTCTTCTGGAAATTGACCTCGCAAACAGAGTCAGAATCTTCTACCGGTTTGCCCGGTAGATCCTCCACCTCCCAAAACCTTGTGAGAAGAGTTTCAAGTCCCTCCTCTCTGCTAACTGCGACCCTCGTGGTGAACGCGGCACATGAACTGACGGGGACCCCTTGCAACGGGCCTGAAATGACCCAACCGAATCTCGTCTCTTGAGCCATTAAAGATCCGCACACTTCGGTCTGGATGCCGGAAAGAGTCACCGCTGGTATTACATCAATGCCAAGGAGTAGATCGATCTTTGCCTTTAATCTGAAGGAGGGGTCGGCTAGAGGAATATTGGGCATTCCTTCCAGTGTGGCTTGGGCTATCGTACATGACGGCAAATCATCAGCAACTTGGGACAAGACAAACGCTTCTATCTCGATCTGGACTGGAGGTCCATGCGATGACCGAATGCTTATGTGACAGACCTTCAAGGTTCTATTGACCTTTCCGTTAATGCCTGTCACTTCGGCCCTGACAGTTTGGAATGGTAACTTCATGAGTCGGAACATTCTTTCGGATATGAAATTGGCTTCAGAAGCCGGGTCTAATAGCGCCCGTGAAGCATAAGTAGTGCCCTTGTGCCAAAGGTCCACGATCGCTGTACCTAGCAACTTATCTCGTGAGGACCTTGCCTCAGAGGTAAAGTAAGTCCGGACAATATTGTGCGAACTGGGCTGAGCTGGGACCGACGTTGGATTATTCTCCGGTCGGGCGTCCTTGTGCAAGAGCGTATTGTGACGCCCCTTGCACGTGAAGCAATTGTGCTGACTCGGACAATCTTTTACTTGATGTCCTCTTGCGAAACAGTTCAGACAAAGGGACTTTTTCTTTATGTATGCCACCCTCTCTGGCACCGTCATCTGAAGGAAGCGGGGACATCGACGCACCGGGTGATTCTCCTTCATACAGAGATCACAGGATTTTGGTTTGGTGGTCACCTTGGCTTCAAATGTATTAGCCTTTCGGGTGGCTGGAATCGGATTTCGTGGAGGTTTCGATGTGGGAACCGAAATAGCCATTGCAGTTGTATTTTCCACCGCTTCGAGCGTACGGAACCGCTCAGTGAGGAAATCGTCCATCATTTGCCACTCTGGAATGGCAGTCTTGTCTCCCAGAGATTGCTCCCATAATGAAAGGGTATTCTTTGGCAATTTGATGGAACAGAAAAATACGAACATGCCTCCCCAAGTGGTTACTGGCAGGCCACAGTGCTCAAAAGCGCGAATGGATGCCTGCAGAGCATTCTGATGATCCTGTAATGCTTTTCCGGACTCATGGGAAATTTGAGGCAGGTCAAGAAGTGCTCGGAATTGGCTGTTCACGATAAGTCGCTTATTTTCGAAACGCTGTTTAAGTGCATTCCATGCCGTTTCAAAACCATCATTTGTAAGCGGGAATTTTGCTACAATGAGGTTGGCTTCACCCCTCGTTTTCGCTAGGAGATGGTACAGCTTTTCAACAGGGGAAATTCGCGAATCGCTTATGTAGATGGCTGTAAACAAGTCACGGAACGTGGGCCATTTTAAATAATCTCCCGTAAAGACTTCTGTGTCAATGGGTGGCAATCGACAGCCTCGTTCTGCTGGTGCAGAGGTAGGCGCATGACGGTTCGGAGGAGTCGGAGCAGACCTTTCATGGATAAGCTCGTTTAATCGAGCCGTGCATCGCTCGTAAACTTGATAGCATTTGTCATATTTAGCTTGGATGGCTAAATCTTCAGAGTTATCGTCTTTACCATCTATGAGTGCCTCGCATTTCTCATATTCCTGCTCGACCTTCTCCCACAACGCTTGAACTCGATCACGACGGACTTGGAGCGTAAATACGCTGACCTCGGACAGTGACGTGACGTGGTTGTCGACTTCAAACTGACTTAGTTTATCGCAAATGGAACCAAACTTCTTCAAAGCCATGGTGGAAGCAGCTAAAACCCTTTTGGTCTCGGACCGAGTGACTCTTGGGGCGGTTACCAAAATCTGTGGAAGTGGTACCAATGATTTGACCTCTTTTTGGCTTGCTCGTCGTGGCTCTGACGTGGCTTGCTGAAAGGTCGTGCTCGATGGTGCGGACTTGAGAGTTAGTGGACTAGAGAGGGTCTGAAATGCTCGGGAAGGAGGAGTAGTAGGGCTGGTACTCCTCTGGCGCTGACCTGGAGCAGCAATTGAGGATTTGCTCGGGGCTGCAGTGTTCTCAGCTGCTTTCTCGTCTTTTGACGGGCTCGTGCTCATAACCCCAGAGAGTGGCGGTTATAAAGTGGTGAGCTGGCTTGGCACGGCTTGAAAATTAGCCAAAAAGACGAACTGGAACGTTTGGGAAAAACTGGAACACTACCAAACCACTTGAAGAACGGCTTTGAAACGCCTTGAAATAGATTGAAAAAAAAACCAGAAAACGAGCTGGTACGTTTGGAATGACTTGGAACACTGCCAAAAAACCCTAGGAACGGCTTGGAACACCTTGGAATTCAAATATAACTACAAAGATGCGACTTGGAGCGGGTGGAAACACTTTGGAATTGAAATCGAACCAAAGATAAGACTTGAAACGCTTGGAAACACTTTGTAATTGGAATCTAACTCCAAAGATACGACTTGGAACGTGTGGGAATACTTTGGAATTGCAATATAACTCCAAAGATGCGACTTGGAACGTGTGGGAATACTTTGGAATTGCAATAGAACCAAAGATACGACTTGAAACGCTTGGAAACACTTTGGAATTGGAATCTAACTCCAAAGATACGACTTGGAACACGTGGGAATACTTTGGAATTGAAATATAACTCCAAAAAAATACGACTTGGAACACGTGGGAATATTTTGGACTTGAAATGTAACTCCAAAAATACGACTTGGAATACGTGGGAATACTTTGGAATTGAAATATAACTCCAAAAATACGACTTGGAACACGTGGGAATATTTTGGACTTGAAATGTAACTCCAAAAATACGACTTGGAATACGTGGGAATATTTTGGACTTGAAATGTAACTCCAAAAATACGACTTGGAGCACGTGGGAATATTTTGGAATTGAAATATAACTCCAAAAAATACGACTTGGAACGCGTGGGAATAGAATAAACAAAAACGCGGAACACAAATTTTTACCAATTAAATATTATTCGATTTTTTCCTCAACGTGACCCTTCAACCTATATACCCCACAAAGTGCCTGCCAACCTAGGGTATACAGCACAGCTACTTTTGGTCGTTTGCTTTGTGCCGGTCTTTGGCACATGAGCTTGCAGCTGTGCTGGTATACTGCAGTTAAGCGGTACTTATGTATGCTCGTATGTATGTATGTATATAGGCTGCAAGGGATAGCGGGATTTGTTCGCGGTGGTGGAAAAATATATTTGTGTGCGAAAAAATTAGAAATTTTGTGGAATGTATGTATGTATGGATATGTATATGGGAATCAATATGTAAAATTTTATGTATGGAAAAAATATGTATATGTATATGGATATGAATATATATATGTAAAATTTTATGTATGGAAAAATATGTATATATATGTATGTGTATGGATATGTATATATATATGTAAAATTTTATGTATGGAAAAATATGTATATATATGTATGTGTATGGATATGTAAAATGTTGGAGTATATATATATGTATTTAAAAATTTCTTTTTCTCTTTTTTCTTTTTTTTTAAATATGAAAATATGGAATGGCGATATGCAGAGGTGTGAATGGATCGGATTTCTTTATATAAATTAATGTTTTTTTTTTTTTTTTTTAATATGATTTCTTTTGCTGTGTCTAACCGATATGCCCCCAACTTTATAGGGTGTCTGGTCACCAGAAATGTCTAAGTGTGGCTTTTATATGTGAGAGGGTGGTTCACTTTCGTTTTTTTTTTTTTAAAAATCTTTATTATTTGTATTGAAAATTTTCTTCTCTTCGTTGAAAACCACCTTTCACTGCGCGCACACTTTTCCCAGGAGTGGACTGTATTTGCACAAAACCTTTATTTTTGGATTTAATGTAGCACTGGATATGTTTGTAATTTTTGTCACATTCACACACTCTGCTTGCATATACATATATATCTTATATGTAGGAGATCACTTTTTTCGTAGGTTTGATTCACTGCATACATACATATGTGTTAATATTTTTTTGAAATTGCGAAAAAATATATATTGGAAATAGGCAAATAAAATATGGCGCCTTATATACTTGGCCTATATATGCCAAAGTGCGAGGAAAAAACTTGAAGTGGGCGAACCAATATGGCGCCTTATGTACTGGACACATATATATGTATGAAAATTTGGGGACCAAAATTTTCTCTCCTTTGAGGAGGAAAAATTTGCGCGAAAGTAATTTTTACTTGGATTAGGAGAATCAATGGCAACAATTATATGTATGTGAGTATGGGTACGGATGCTGGAGGCATGTACATGTACTCATATACCTATAATTTGCAAAAAAATTACTTAGCTTGAAATATGGATGAAATTCCACCGATGCTAGTGGTTCGAGAGGATCTTAGTATCCGGCTCGAAGGACCAAATGTATTCGTAGGGGGGTTGAATTTCCTAAGTAGGCAGCTAAATGAATTTTTTCCTTAAAATGTCTTCCTTCAAGAAATTGGGCACTGCAGCAATCTCACTTCAATGTTCTTTTTTATTCACTTGTAAGTTTGACACTAAAACTAGCTTAATTAAGAGCAGGGCACCAAGCCCCGCTTGGAGCGAAGTGTGGGGAGTTCTTTCGTGGGGAGAGCGATGGGCACCATCGGGAGAGCGGCGCGAGGTGAAAGCTTCCGCCTCCTTTAACCCTTGTGTTGCCCGGTTGGGCATAAACAAGAAGTGAATACAAGTGTTTAATAAAAAGAAAAAAATATTGGTAACAAAATTTTAAAAAGTTAGTTAGTTCAAAGTTATATTAGTTAGTTCAAATTATATTCTATTATTATTATTGTTTTTAATCGTTGTTTAGCCTTTAATATGCGAAGCGGATCTTCCTCATTACAAGACACTCGGCGACGGGCACCGCGGAACCAAAGTCGTGCCCATTATCAGCCTAACACTCCTGAAATGTATAATCGCCATGCTCAATACATGGTTGCTGTCCGTCGAGCCAATGTAGAACAGCAGGCAATCGAACCGCATTTCGACGCTCAGAATCATTCTGAAAGGCGTCGCAGCCTGCGAGTGAGTCTTGCACAACGCCTTCGAAATACGGAATCGCGTCGCCAATCTTGTCTCGATCCGGAATATAGTCCTGCATAACAAAAAATCCAGACGGCTGGACATAGTCAAGCTCGCTTGGATCCGGAGTACAGCTTAGCCAAACAGGCTCGGAACACCGAAACGCATCGACAAGCTCGTCAGGATCCAGGCTACGCTGCCGAGGAACAAGAGCGAAGCACAGACGGACATCGCTAAGCGAGATCAACAAATTCGGGAATGGCAGAGGGGCGCCTAATTACATTCAGAGAAAATTCTCAAATTCGATTGGAGGCATCTGGGAGGCAATCACAAAGGAATATTGCACCAAGATCAGAACAATCGCAAGAAGAACGGTATGAAGCCAGAGCAAGAGAACGCCAGCAAAGAAGAGGATCCGCAATTACAGTACACAAAAGGAAAATCAAGCAAGGACCATCGGAATGCTGCATATGAGGGGGGTCATAGGTCCCACACAAGGTCCATGGTTTGCACAAATTATCTATATCACTTAAGTTTCCAAATTTAGATGTAGGCAACGCATTTTTTCTGTCAGCTAAAATCCCTTGTCCGTCCGAAAAATATTTATTTTGCTTAAAATGCCACAAAGCCGTTTCTTATGGCGAAATTCCCGCCATTTGTCTTGGTAATGGTTTTCAATTTTCCGATATTCCTGAATGCCTCCAAGATTTAAATGCGCTGAAGAGCGCTTTGTTTCGCCGAGAATTCCTTTCATGCGAATTATGTCCCTCTGCTATGAGAGTCAATGCGGCGTTGGAGGTGCTGTGGTAAATCGTCCCATATCCTGATATTGTTACAGCCCTTCCTCGCACATATGACAATACCCATACTATCCAAATCCACTTAAAACGCAAGCTCGAGTGTAACCACAATTTTATGACAGAAACCATCCGTCCTGCCAACATTTTAAATGCTGTACAGTTTTTAGTAAATACCGATCTTTGGAGAAAACATGGCATTACTGTGTCTGTAGATTGGCTTCCTCAATTTAACAATGCCGGGAAAAATATAGACGTAGTCGTTCCTTATGTTGCAGACGTAGCCGATAGGTCAGTTGTCGATCAACTTCTTTTTCCCTTTTAGATAATTTAAATGTTCCAATGTAGATGAAGAAGAAAATCTAAATCCGGGTTGACACGAGACTTTGTTGGACAACAATGCACTAGAGCAGAACGCAATTACTAGCCGTATGGCATTGGCTCCCGGTGAAGGCCGTTGTCGAGTGGACTTAACATTGGACGAACACGCAGAAGTATTGTCCTTTCCTAAAATTTCATGTGCCCAGATTTTCAAAGCCAAAACTACATATGTTTGTCCGAAAAGCTCGTTCCCAAATCCATTATTACGATCGCCGTTACGCTAGAGTCCCCAAAGTTCTTTATATGTACAAGCGATACGAGCTTGAGCGAATTGAGAATTCGATATCCATTTGTCTAAGAAAAAAAGCTGGTCCAAATGTAATAGCAGCAAATATGCGTGATGATTTATATGTGGATAGTTTAGTTCAGCATGACGATGGATATCAAATTCCTAAAAGTTTGCGCATGATTAGACACTTTGGATTGCCTATATTTTTATAACATTATCTGCTGCTGAAACCAAAAGGACTGAACTATTGGTAATGAAACTTTTGGATAACAATATTATTAATAAGGAGGAAGCGGCAAACATTTCAAGTTCTGAGTTCCCAGTTACATGTCCTAGATATTTTTATAAGAGACTGCGAGAATTGACATAACAATTTAAATCTGACAATTCGAAGAATTTAAAAGGTCGCACTATTATTGCAGAATAGAGTTCCAACACTGAGGGTCACGCCACTCCTATGGCATGTACTAGTTTACTAGACCACCAAAAATAAACAATGGCGTTTCCACTAATATTGAACAGATGGTGAATTTTATCGATAAATTTACCACCACAAATGAAGACGATCCTGAGCTACATGAAATGATTTGGTTCCAGCGCCACAGACACAGTGCATCATGTCTAAGGGAACTTGGGGGTCAAGAATTTTGTCGGTTTAATATGCCGTACCCACTAATGCCTCAAACTGAAATATTGTTTCCATTAGAAGATGAAGAGTCAATTATCGATCAATATAAAAACCTTTTCAAAAAATTTAGGAATACCGAATGCTCAGCACAGAGCAAGAAGCCATTAGATTTAATGATTTTGAGAAATTTTTGGCCGACCTTGATACCACATATCAGGAGTATAAGCTTGCTAAATGCTTATAAGAGAGATATTTTGGGGCTACACCGCGCAAACATGGATATTCAATTTATCCTAGACGCCTATGCCTGTTGTAGTTATATAATAAACTACGTAAACAAATCAAACAGCGGCATCTTTCAATTGCTTCATGAAGCCATGGCTGACATAAGTCACGGAAATATCTCTGTTAAAAGAAAGCTGCAACATCTCGGTAACAAATTCATAAATGGGACAGAAATATCAGCACAGGAAGCTGCGTACAATGGGGTTGCATATATCTGAGGCAGACAGTGCAGAAATTTTTATTAATTCATCCCAGCCAGATAAACGAGTTCGGGTGGTAAAATTTAGAAGAATGCTGGAGGAACTTCCCGATGACTCGACTGAAATCTATGTGCCCAGTTTGATTGACCGATATGCTTAGAGACACGTCTGCTTGACTCAAATATCCTTGACAGACTATGCAGCCTTTTACGATTTCAAAGAATCAACAAAACGGGCAGCAGAAAATGAAAATTACGAAGAAGTTAAAGAAGTCGGTGGCGATGAAGAAAGAACTGAAGCACGTCCAAATCAAGCTGCGCTTAAAGCCAAAAATCTGTCGATGGCGGCGCTTTAGCTTGAATACTTCACCAGCCGACTATTTCAGAGAGCACCTAATGCTTTTCTTGCCTTGGCGATGTGAGCAGACTGAACTCATTAGAAATGACAAAGAACATACATTCCGGGTTTACAACACCCTGATCAAGGAAAACAAATTAAAATATGATGTGTTCGATGTCCTAGACTTGAAAGCCGTTCTTGCGGAATTGCAACAAAATACCGAAGGAGAAAATAATTCTGAAAAAGTATCAGCTAGCCAATTTCTAGAATCTAAATGATGAGTTCAGGGCTCTAGCTGTACCCAATGTTGATAGAAATTTAAATCTGTTGCAGGATGAAAATATTGAAATCAAAGCAGAAGGAGAAAGCGGAATTAATATGTGTAATTAAGATACCTCCTTTAGAATCAAATAGTAATCTTTATTCTTTTGTACGCTCGCCTAACTTTAAGTAAAGTGAGTACTATGTTCATGTCATGCAGAAGGTGCCGACCAAGAAAATATTCTATGGGTATGTAGATGGCCGTGCTGGGGTTGGTAAAAGTCGATCGATTTCTACAATTTACCAATCAGTAACTTGGCGAGCGGCTAAATTACCTGGTGCCACCGACTCTGTAAAAGTTCTTCTATGCGCCCCTACTGGAAACGCTGATTTTGGTATTGGAGGATAAAACGCTTCATTCCCTATTCTTTTTACCTATCAACCAATCATATGGGTCCTTAAGACAACTGGGACACGATGCATTTAATACTATGGATTGCGAACTGATTGACCTCCAACTTATTATAATTGATGAAATTTCATTGGTCGAGCTAAAATGCTATCATACTTAGATCAAAGATTCCGCCAAGTATTAAAAAAGGAGACTTAAAACAGCTGTCACCAGTTGGAGACAGTTGGATCTTTTCTAAAAGGTCGTCCAATCCATACAGTGTTCTAGCTGGAACAAACCTGTGTGATAATTTCAAATTTTTCGAGCTTACAGAAATAATGCGGCAGCGCGGGGATCGCGATTTTGCTGTTGCATTAAATAATATGTCCGAAGCCAATATGACAGAATCAGACATTGAGCTCTTTAAACAAAGAGTTGTCTTCTCAAATGACGTTCCTTCCGATGCCATACACTTAATTTGCTTAAACGGTGAAGTCAGTAACTATAATACTAGGAAACTTGCCCAAATAAATACTGAGGAATTTTTTTCAACTGCAATTATTAAAGCGACAAATAACTAACGACACTAATAAGCAAAATAGATTAAGGCAAGCGCAAAGTATGAAGCAGTCTAAAACTCAAGGTCTTCCCTACTCCTTACATTTAAAAACACAGGCAAAGCGCATAGTTACTGTAAATGTCGATTCAAGTGACGGTCCTGTAAATGGTGCGACTGGGCAAATTATTCAGATTGATCAAAGCAATAGAAATATCTCGGGTTTTCCAAAGTGGACGATCATGCCTCAATCGATCGGAAGCAATTTCCAGTTGTCCCTGCTGAGGCTGGCTATAATAAAAGCCAGGCCGCCACATATAGCAAAGTCGCAGTGCATATACAAAGAAACATTAGACGAACGCTTTACGTGGCCTTTAGTAGAGCAACTAGCGCATCGGGCTAGATTTAAAGCAAATGTTAAAATGAGCTTGTAAAGCTTCGATGAGAAAAGGCTTTGCATACGCATTATGAATGCTTCATAAACCGTTCGGCATCTGTCACAATGTACTACCACAATGTTTAATCTCTTCGAGCACACTTCGAAAACATAGTCAATTATTTGCTCTGCAGACTTCTTATGCTTAGTCGAATCTTGGACTCTTCCAACTGAAGGGTATTCTCTTGAAGATTTCGGCGTCATACGAAGAATTGATGGCAATCGAGCTGATAGTATTTCAAAGAATGAAACAATTTTTTTGGCAAAACTTAGTATTTTGCGAAAAAATTTCGATTGCGGTCACGTACTATAACACGTAATTTATAATTGTAATTGTTTAAAGGAATTCACAACTCCCCATAACAAGGTTTCGTAATAAAATTATGAAGGATGTGGTTAAAGTTCGAGCTCTTCAGAAAATTTTAATGTGTTAGAATTAGGGGGGATTTCAATATTTGCCGATTTCATAGAGCAGATCAGTTGGAAGGCCGTCTTAATGATAGGGTTTTAGTTTCTATTTTGAATTTACCAAAAACCACGGCTGGTACGCCCAAAGTTAGCCCTGGCCCTCTGGGTATATCTAACATTGGTTACACAGGCCAACATTTTTGCGGCAATAAAAAAGTGTTTTAAATTTAATGGGTCTCTTATAGTAGTTTTTGGTCTCTGATCGCGGCCCTGTACTTATTAAGTACGATTTAAAAGCAATTTTTGCAATATCAAATAGGCGTTTTTTGTTATAACGCATTACCTTACACTTTGGATATGAATTGGACTTCTTTTGGGTAAGAATTTGCATATTTATAATTTTAAAAAATTATTGGAACCTTTTGCATCTAACAAATTGTTTATTAGTAATGTCTTCAACAGGATATTCGTAAATCTGTTAAAAATATAGTAAAACTATTTTCTATAGTATACTTTTGGGTGACTGACTTCCAGCCCCAGATTCCTTGATCTCACAAAATCTGGATGTGATGGGCAAAATCCGAGTATACAATTAGGATTAGCGAACCTAAATTAGTTTAGAACACCTCTCAAGTTAACGTCACCATAAGTCTAATACGAAATAAAAATTGTAACAAATGAGTCAAAGTTTCCAAATCGAAAAGTTCAATGAGCATAATAATGATGTATGGAGTATAAAGATGCGTATACTACTAATCCATCATGAACTGTGGAAATAGCTTGTATTATATTATAAGTAAATACTTCTCAACTGAACTACGTAAAAAATTGTAAGACCTCAAAAGAAGCATAGGATGTACTACGCAAGGTACACGTGCCTACCAGGCCAATCCAAAAAGTGTTGCTTTATAAGAAACTTTTGAACCTGAAATTAGAGGCAAGCAGTGTAATTCTACAATACATAAATTTAATTGTGAAACTAATAAGTAAGCTGACTGAAGTTGGTATGGTAAGTGATGAATTAAAAGTTATAATTTGGACGAAATAATAGATAAACAACTCGGGACCGGCATTAATTTAAACCATTTTTCGGCTGATACCAACTTTAATACATGTAATCAATCTAAAATATGCTCGCGGCCATATGCTCAAAGCTCCAATTGTGTATCACAATTGTTAGAATTAATACACACAGCCTATATGTCGAAACGTGTTTTCGTTCATTTTATGAAATTAAAGAATGAAGCATTAGAAAAATGTCAAATATTCAAAAACTTAGCCGAGTATCAGACAGAAAATAAGATAAAAGCCATACGTAGTGATAACGGCGGTGAATATGTTAACAAGATATTTTGATATTTGTCTCAAAGCTCACGGCATAAAACGACAACTAACCGTACCGTATACCCCCCACAAAACGGCGTGGCGGAAAGAGCGAATCGCACCCTTGCAAGGCCTTGTAGAAATGGCACGATCAATGATGGTTCAATCAAATGCTGCAGAATCTTTATAAGCGAAGGCAATAGCGACTGCCGCATGTTTATGCAACAGATCTACTTCGCAAGCGCTAAAAGGCACCACACCACTTGAAATTTGGAGTGGGCCTTCGGTGTCTCACCTTCGTATATTTGGGTCCAGTGCTTACGCGCTAGATAAAAAGCACCATCATAAATTTCGGCCTGGCGTAAAACTGTACGTCTTTGTTGGATATTTACTAACTGCAATGGCCTATCGACTTTGACAGAGATAAAGAGGAAGTCATCGAGCGGTGTGACGTAAAATTTGTTGAAGCTGAAGTTCCCAAAACTGAGTGTTATACAAATGAAACAAGTACTAACAATTTTACTTCATTTGTTATAGACAATCATAATAAAAACGATTTGACCCATGAAGATGATTTGTTCCCAAATGAAACACAAGTTTTGGCAACCGAGAAACAAATGAAGTAAGTATGTTGTATGTTGTCGACTTAGGTGTACCATACACCAGTAAAGCAAATATTTCAAATTTACTAAACAATCAAATTCAGATTTACTATCTCGCTCACTTATGCATACGAGCACCCTAGCGCTCGTGGTGGCCCTGGTGGCTTATAGTCTCCGAGATCTACGCGTTCATACGGACGAACGGACGGACAGACGGACATGGCTAGATCGACTCGGCTGTTGATCCTGATCAAGAATATACTTTATAGGGTCGGAAAAGCTTCCGTCTGTCTGTTACATACATTTCATTTTATTCCATTTCACCAGGCCCGACGAGAGGGGGGTGGTAAAGGTGGGATTCCCACCGGGCCCGAAGTTTTTAGCGGGGCCCGGTTTTTGATCGAAATTTTCAAATTTGGGAAAAGTTTAATATGTACCTTTACAACTTTATCTGAACCGTAAAAGAATGTCACTTGTGGCCCGATTTACTCAATGCCATTAGTGCGAAGAAATTGAACAGACTTTTCCCAAACGTTTGCATTGCTCTGCGTATATTTTGCACAATTCCAGTATCTGTTGCGAGTGGTGAGCGGTCGTTCAGTGTTTTGGCAAGAATAAAAAACTTTCATCGGTCCTGCTCGACCCAAACTAGAGTGTCAAGTCTAGCTACCGAGAATCGGACTTTGAAGAGCTCATCAACTCATTTGCATCAGTCAAAGCAAGGAAAGCCCACTTCTGAATATTTTTTTATATGGCATCGTTAAATTTTCAAAATAATATTACATTCTTCATATAAAAAGCCCGTAGCTTACTACCACCGGGCCCTGATATCTTCTCGACGGCCCTGCATTTCACCCTATATATAAAAACTTACCGCCAGAAGAACCAGCTCAAGATTCGTCTTAAGAAGAAGAAGTCAACATGGATGAGCAAATTTCTAACGAAAACGAGCAGTACATGATGTTCAACGACTCTGCAGCTTCCAACGCCGTGAACGCCGTGGACCTGGAATGCCAAGTCTTATTCGCATCGGGCAGCCAGGTAGTTCCACAAAAACAATACAACATGCTTCAAAATATGGTTGCCTATCATGATATCGAAACGCCCGTTCAAGCAAGTTTTACAAAGCAAACATTCGTTTGAGTGGGAGTAGTCTATGAAGCGGGAGTATGATGCGCTCATTGTTAACAAATCCAACCATTGGTCAACCTACCACCTGGAGAGAAAGCCATCGGTTTCATGTAGGTGTTTCGAGTTAAGAGATAATCAGGGCAACATAACTAATTTTAAGTCGAGCGACGTTTTCGCCAGTTGTACGATGCGGAAACATTAGACTTGTTTTAGCTGTTGCTGCAGAAAATGGGTTGTACTTACATCAGGTAGATGTTTTAAATGCCTATTAATACAATAATTTGACTGAAGCAGTGTATATGAGGCAGCCAGAACATTTTGGTAAAAATCATCCACAACGTTTTAATAAATTACAAAAAACCTTATATAGCTTTAAGCAGTCGCGTTGGGCTTGGAATAGCACACCTAATGAAATATTACAGAATTTAGGATTTGAGCCATGTTTATATAAAAAGATTGATAAAAGTTCGTACAGTTTAATAGCTGTTTATGTAGATGACCTATTGCCTGTTAAGAAAACAACGATATTGCTCATTTGATATTAAAGATTCGCCTAAGCTAAATAATTTCCTTAGTATAGAAATTCAGCCAAGGAGAAGTTGGTTCCATTTCCATTTGTCAGAAGCAATATATAAAGTCTTTGCTAGCAAAGTATAATATGATAACAGATATAACTGATATATTTACTAAAAACTTAACTTAACTTAAACTTATCTATAACCTTTCCACTCTTTTTCCTATGTACTTAATCTTAATAAAACATTTGTCGTGTAGACATTATTTGGTCGCGTGTTCTTACTTTACAATGTCACTGCGCAGTAATTTTTATTCCTAACAGGCACTAGTAAGTCGGTGTGCGTTGATGCAAAAGCGAATATGTCAGAGATGTTTCAAATAGCATCGGAGAATCGCGCGGAAATGGGACCTTCAGTAATAAGAACGCTAATGTTACCAAAGAGAAATATAAGGGGAATTTCCGTCAGCCCCAGGTATATTTGGATATGGTTACTAAAGATTTATTCACTATAGACAATATAACAGGCAATATGTAAATTGGCAAAGCAAAGCAACAAGGACAAGAAGTCAATGGGCGCAGATTTAAATTATTTAAAATCAGCGTTAAATGGAGAAGCCAGAAGCATGGTCACCTATTGTCAGCTGGCAATTATAATGCTGCTTGGGAATTGTTAACCAAGCGGTATTAGAATAATCGGAGGATATTTTCTTAACAATTAGGTCGGGTCGTAGATTCATCGATGATTAGCAATGAATCCGCAAATAGTGTGAAGGGCGTTATTGCCAGTGTTAATAAATCAATGCTCTTAATCAGAATTAAAGCAAATTTGTCCGATGAAATTGACGATATATTTGCCCAACTCATACTTAGGAAATTTGATGAGAGGCTCTGCAATTATATGAGAGGCAGATATAAAAACGAGGCAAATTCAAATCCAATCCCATGTCATGGAATACTTGGAACAAAGATATTGTTCGAAGACACTCGGCCGATTTGCAAAGTTACTCGGCACGAAGCACATCAGTACTAAAAGTTTAAAGGTTTGACACCTATGGAATGGTATGAAACGGCCAAAAAAGTACATATATAGAATAATATATATTCTATGCTAGATTAAAAACTGAGCTAGAAGGAAAAAAATTCGTAAGCGGTAAGGCAGAAGTAGCTTTAAGGGGGATTTGGCCAAATAAATTAAAACCACCTTACCTTTGCAATTTTTTTGTTATGCTTTTATATCTAAATCAGAGACCGGCACTCATATCCCCTGGGGGACGAACACGTTCGGCACCTCGTATGCGTGTAACCGAACGGCTGCCGAAGTCCTCACACAGAGCATGAGGATTGATTTAGTTGCCCTCAGCGTTTCGACGCGAGCACATCTATGTCGCTTTGCTCGATCGCTACACATGAAAAAATTAATGCCTTCATTCTTTTTATGTAACTGGCAACTTTTGCAAAAATATTATAATATAATCATATTATGCAAATATTTCACTAACATCATCGAATCTTCGAGCATTGTAGGTAAAAAGGGTGCAATTTCATAGCATTCTACTTGCAATTGCGGTTTCTTGCACTTGTCGTTGTTTAGAAATGCATACGATAAAAAAAGAAAATGGGAAGTGGGACAAAAAATCTATCTTTAGCAAAACTAGGTAAAAAGGGTTAACACGCTACCTAAAAGTCAAGATTTTCGCGAATCCGTGGTCCACTTTTTAGTCGTAATTGACCCTTCAATTTGTATGAAAGGGTTTGCTATCGCATTTATAATTTTTTTGCTTTCATCACATGCAATTTGCGCAGTGTATAGCAACTTTCGCACACAAGCAAGTGCACACATACTACTACATCTTTTCAGCGCTCTCTTTGTGCCGGGCCCTGATCTAAATATCAAAGAAGCTAACTTCGGATGTCCGTCAAGTTACCGACACT
The DNA here is from genome assembly GCF_018902025.1 of Drosophila willistoni. Taxonomy (NCBI): domain Eukaryota; kingdom Metazoa; phylum Arthropoda; class Insecta; order Diptera; family Drosophilidae; genus Drosophila; species Drosophila willistoni. Next base: position 330,720 of record NW_025814213.1, read on the forward strand.
GTTAAACTCGAGTTAGCGACGGTCCTCTGTTAACCCTCTGTTAAGTTTTCTGCATTTTTATTTTTGAATTTTTCAGCTATTTTTCAACTTTTTTTTTAAACAAATAAATATTAAATTATTAAGAATAGATGAAATTTTTGTTTTAATTCAGTTTTGGGGGTTTTTGAGCATTCCATGTATTGACAATTTCTCCTCGAAAAAGTCCTTTTTTCGCTTTCGTGTATATCCTTTCCAAAAACATGGCTCAATGAAGATTGAATGCCAGATTATCCCCCAGTTATTCATCTATATACCCAACAAGTTTTATTATATGGTTTCATACAGTTTTCGGGAAAATTGCATTTTTATGAATCAACCATGATTTTCACCATACAAAATGTGCCAAAAAATAGATAGATTTCAACGGGCAAAAACTAGCTTCAAACAACACGGCTCAATAAAGATTGAATGCCAGAATCCTTGAAGGACTTTCTAGAGTAGGTTGGGAAAGCCTCAGTACCCAATAGCATAACGTTTTCGAGAAAAATTCATAAATGTAAGGATACCTCGGTAAAAACCTCCAAGATTGAATGCCAGAATCATGGGAGTTCTTTTTGCAATATGTTTGTCTTAGTCCCAATACCCAATAGCGGAACGTTTTCTAGAAAATTGTCAAAAGGTGAGGGTACCTTTTGCCGGCGAAATGGTTGCTGCGTGTAGTGTTGTGAAACGTTGTACATCCTATTATATGGCGCCATACAAAATTCAAATAAAATCTTGTCAATTTATTGGCCAAAAGCAAGAAATTATGGGACTGGTTCAATATCAAGATCATGGCGAAATATTTGGACAACTTTTAAAATTACTTTTAATTAAAAATTCCAATTCGACTCAAAGAGTTCGATGACCACTCAAAATATCGATAGCCAAAGTATCGATAATAAATGGCTTCCGATGAATTGCAAGCATGGAGTGTGGCAGCTCTTCACACATCCGAAGACAACCACGAAGATGAACTTTATTTTCAAAAGCTGCGTGAGTATTTTTGTTTTTTTTTTTGTGTTTTAAGTTCATTTTTTAATTTAAACATTGTTTTATTTTGTTTTTCAGGACGTGACCATCATCGGCCAGGGCCAGGGCCAGGGCCAGCCACAGAGGGAGCAACAACACGATCCTCGAAAGACGAAGAAGGTGCCAGGCCGCTCGATTCACAAGGTCGGGCCCGTTCGGCCGTCACGAGTCTTTTTCCCACGTTTGCCAAAAGCAGCGAAGAAGGAGGGACCGGCACCGGCATCACCGCCACCACCCGAACCATCAGAGCCACCATCGGAGCCACGATCGGAGGCACCAATGGCGCCAACTGTGGAGATAACAAAGAAAATAAAATCTACCAAGATATAAAAATTTATATATATCTATGTGTTTTTTACATTTTTTTTTAGGTGGTAGAAGAGGAGGGTAGAAGCTGGCGTCAGCTAGCTTTTACCGGGAAAAATAGGCGTCATTGCCTATGTATGTAGGCACATATGTATGTGCATATATATATGTACATACGTACAAGTGTGTACATGCATTTACTTACTTACATATGTATGTGTAGGTGACATATACATATATTTAAAAAAAAAAAAATTACTACGACATGGCTGTGATTTGAACCCATTTCTTTATTTTCCAAATTACTCAATTTTTTCAAAGCAGTTTTTTTCAAAATAAGAATACATATGTATGTATATGGATAAATAAATCAGAGCAACAATAAAACAGCTTCATATACATGATGCAATCTGCTCTGTACGACGGCGAAATTCAAATGGCCTACGCTTTATCGAACATCGCATCAAGAAGTCTCGGTTCCGCTGCATTTCGTGAATTCGCTCTCTCAAACTGTGCACAGCGTTTTCTCTCGCTTTGCTCGATGTCACGGCAGCTCAGTTTTGAGCAGCCTATTCGCTTGCCGTGCCCACTGGCGCCGCTGACCGAAGTATCATCACTCGGTCATCACTCTTCTGAGCGCAACCAATCATAGAAGAGATCTACTGACCAATCAGATTCTTTCTACGAACGAAAAAAATGTAATTTCAATGAAATTATGGCGGCGGACACAGTACTGTATAAGACTCAAAATAGATTTAGTTCCAGAGTTGTGCCATGGCATGGCATAATCATTACTTTTTTATTAACACTGAAATGGATTGATGCTAATGAAATTGTCATTTTGATAAAATACAAAAAGTAATAAAATTCGGAAAAGATAAATCTATATTTATATAAATGTTGTGTGAGTTCCTACAATCGCTATGCGTTCAGAAACTACAGAACTGATTGGGTTCAAATTTTGATACACTGTGTAATATAAGTATAATCATATGTTAAGTAGAAGTAATAAAACTTACCACCTGTTTTTAACTCTTTTCCACACCATCTTGAGGTAGAGTTCGTGGCGCGCATTCTTTTAAGTGGTTCCCCAGAAGGCCTAATCCACTATTCTATCTATTGAGCAAGCAATGAATTTATTATTATTTTAGGTATGCCATTTGCAAATAGAAAAGGCTAATATTCCCCCACCCAAATCAAAAAAGAATGACCCCCACCCATTGCTTTGTATGTTCATTGCTCACATAGCTTGCAAATTAAATCGGACAAAATACTAGGTATAGGTCTTTTAAGCACTTTGTGCAAAGAAACCTTTTGCATCTAATGCAACTATCATATTGGAATCCAGATGCCCAGATGCACTTGAGCAATGCAAGCAGGTATTTAGTACTGCATCACTGCAGTTGACTAACTTTTTAAAAACATCTTTTCTGAATTCACTTGGGGATGTTAAATTTGTAAATGCTGTGTCTTGTATATATCATATTGCATATTGCAAAATAAAGCCCCCACAATTAAAAGAATTCCTTTGGATATCATGAAAGACCGCAGCATGTCTATATTCCCCAAGTAAATGGAAATAATGTCTAATAAACCTTGCGGCTTGAGAAGTGTGACCAAAAGGATCCAAAAAGGTGAATTCCAATTTATTTTTGTTAATAAATAGGATGTAGAAATGGGCCTCATAGCAATGGGGAACAATTATTAGTTTCTGCGAGCTTTTTAATGCTTCTTTTATAAAAATGCTATTTTGAAATAGATTATTTCTGTTTTGGCATGGAATATTAATGATACTGCTATCGTTGTGATCGAAAATGATCGAAGTCAAAACAGCTTCAACAATGAAATTGGATAGCCAAGAGTTACCCAACAAGGTGACAATATCGTCCAATTCAATATTGTACAGGAAACCTTGAATAATAAAAAACTGCAAACCAAAATTCTTTTAGTTAAGTTGTACTGTAAAATGAAGTGAGCTGAAGTGAGTTGTAGATGCTCGAATAGAGTTTTGCATTGCAAAATGTAAAACTTTACACCTTTAGCAATGAAACTATTCAGATTTGAATGCCTTAAGATTATTGCCTTATATTCTTTTTGGATTCCAAACGGATTTTGCGAATGGGAATGCCGAAATTAAACTGTGAAACAGCAGAACGAATTATATTTTCTGTAGCTACTGAACCTTCACCATCATTTTCAATATGTGATTCCTTTTATTGGTACTATCACTAAAAATCCCCACCAAATTTGTCCAAAACGGAGCAAAGACAACATATTTCTTTAAATTGACTTGTGCCATATTGGAATTATGAAATATATTATTCATAATGTCTGTGAAACGTTTTCTCAACCTGCTGTTGCCAGCAACAGGCTTGAGGCTTTCCTCATATTTATTTTTTTCCAACAACTTTATTTTCATGGTCGGATAAATCAACATATAGCGCTCGTTCATTCATAAAATATTTGATGGAATTGCGAACCATCTCATTTGAATTGCGGAACAAAAGAATTGTTACCAAATGTTGGAACCGTTTCTCAAAGTCCCCAATTCGGGATGTACTATAACCCACCCCCAGGGCATTTCTTAAAAATTTCCTAAGTAGTACATTTTGCAAGCCAATGGTGCCATCTATATCAGCACACACTATTTTAGCATAATGGCTTGTGCAAAATTGTACTAATAACGCCGGAAATGTTTTGCTTTCGTTATATAAAAACTGATAGCACATTTCGTTGTACTCTGTGAAAGTACAACAGCAGTTTTCTTTAAGAACTGCTGAAATAATAGCAAAACATACATCCGTTATGATGCGTTTCCAGATTGGCGTGTGCAATTTCCTTAAGAGAGGTTTTTATTCACTCAACAAGGGGTCTATATAATAGGCTGAGTGATTTGAAAGAACGGCATGTGCCATTCCATACGTTACATACATGTCAGTAATGTGTGCTACGATAGAGTAAAGAAATATCCTCTTTTTGGCTACTACTAGGGGTCTTATAACACATCCCGTGGCGTCTATGTGTAACGTATGGAAATTGAAGTTTTCTTGGAAGAATCGTATATGTTCAACATTCCATAGAAATACTTCCAATTTTGCAGATAAATGTTTCGTGTAGGAATACCCATTTTTGAACATTATATATGCATCAATAAATGGATCTTTATCCAAATCATTCCTAGCATTACATTTGGACTTAAAGTTGCGGTAGTAAGCTAGATTTTTATTAATCATTTGCTTATTACCAACAAGGTTCCTATCATTGCTTGCAACTTTGAGCAAATTTTCCCTGTGCTCAAAATGCTGTGAGGTGTCTAAGTGCTTTCTGCTCAAGAAAGCGATTAATGCCCCTGCATTGGTGAGTCTTTTAAAAATTTATTGTGTGACAAATTTCTAAACTTTTGGAATACACATCAATATAACCCTCAAAATTACCATTAAATCTAAGCTTTACTCAAGACGTATCATTGCAGTAAGCATATACAAAGAACATGCTATTTGCCAAAAGGTTATTGAAGTCCTGCATTTTCATATTACAGATGTAATTGCGATAACCATTTTTACAGTCGCGTAAGAGAGATGGCTGTTCAACCATTTTTACATCTATATTTAAACTTGTATTTCCTATTCTACAATCTTTGCCGTAAGCACTTTAATTTGCTTTTGATTAGACTTTCGTCTGGGGGTTGTGAAGACAATTGTAACTCTGATGGGTCGAAACAAGGAATATTGGGTTGGGTTATGTTAAAACTACTATTCATTAACTTTTCAAAGTTTTCCTCAATTTTAACTTCAGAACATACTTCTGCTGAGTTTAGTATTTCGTAATTTTTGCTTAACAACATTCGATTTAAGCATTTTTTTACAAGTGAACGCCATTCACAACTTGAGCCTTTTACTTTAAAGACTCTTTGAGTTTCATTGAGCCTTTCATTTGGTAAATTAGCAATTTGTAAATATTGTTCATCCCCCAATTCGATGCTATAATCGATAAACCCATTAGAAATGGCTTTTTCTAGCACAATTCTAATGCCCCGAACTTGGTTTCTGAAAATGAATGGAAAGGGAGAAAAAAATAGTAAGTCGACTGTGGAAGTTAAATTAAAGGAAATAAAATAACTTAAACTAATGGAATAAAGTAAGTAAGTCGGCTCACCGACTTACAAATAGGGGTCCGATCCGTTTGAATCCGCGATATATAACAAATCGAAAAAGGGTGATAAATTATTGCCAAGGACTGCAAGGGTATTTAAACTTCGGCATAGCCAAAGTTAGCTTCTTTGATATTTTTATACCCTTGCAAAAAGGCTATATTGATTTTGGTCAGAAGTATATATATTCTTGAGCAGCATAACGAGACGAGTTCATATAGCCATGTCCGTCCGTATGGATCAACGCAAACTCCTCCTAGACCGTTAGAGTTACAGAGTTGAAATTTCGCATGTAGGCTTGTATATCTGCAGGGGTTGTATATATCGGATTCAGCCGGATCGGACCACTATATCATATAGCTCCCATACAAACGGCAAAGTCAGTGACTTTTCTAAATAACTTCGTTATTTTCTGAGCTATTATGGTGAAACTTAATATTAGAAAGTTTATTACGCCTATAAGCGACTGTGCCAAATTTAATCAAAATCGGGTGACGATATCATTCAGCTCCCATAGGAACAATCGGTCAAAAAGAGTGACTTTGATCAATATCTTAGTTATTTCCTATGCTAAGATTGTAGGCAGTTCTTTCAAAAACTTTAGCCTTTTTAGAAAAAACATTTTTCCACTTTGATGGGTAAGCAAAGAGTTACCAAAAAAGTTGCAAGGGTATTCAAACCTTGACGGGGTCGAAGTTAGCCCCGGCCAACTGGTTAATATTAATCTATATATATAAAAGAAAGCGTGTTAGTTACGCCACTTATAACTCGAGATCTGCTGAACCAATTTTTATGGTTTTTGATTTGTTGTATTTGTCTCCACCCCGAATAGGACAATACATTTTAAAAACAATAAATAATTGCCGGAAAACTCCTTAAAACAGCCAATGTCTTTTCCCCATACAAACGTTTTCTAACAGTCAATTTAAATAAAGTCAACTGTTGTTTTAATGTCATTGTAGTGCTCTGTAATATAGAATGTGAAATTCGAATATCGTGTTTTGTGCAGTGTTTAGTAACCCATATTATCAAACGGAGCCCATTAGCAATCTAATGATTATGCCACGTCCTAGAAGATTTAATCTTTCCCGGCGGAGCCATAATGCAATCAGGCAATTAGTTGTTTCCAAATGACATCATTTGGGGCAGACATTATGGAAGACGGAGGATTTAATGTGACATTTAAGGTATTTATTTTTGTACTTACATAGAATGTAGTTAAAGAATCACTTACTTTATCTATTGGTATGTATTATATTTGCTAATACTGAACTCTACTCTCCCACAGAAAAATTGTTTATAACCCAGTTAATACTGTCTGGTTTTTATTTTGTAGATACAAGAGGAGATTCACCATCGAATTGGATCATTACTACCTTTCGAAAATACACAGAATACATTTTTACAAATATATTTCATGGGCAACATGGAAGAACAACTTGATCGACGCCTAGGGATCAATCAGGAATGAAGCGAGCAATTATTCAAGACTTGCAGTGTCTGCTTCATAAACATCATGCGTTGGTCAGGTTGTTTAAGAGTGCTTTAGAGCGCATGCCAAATGATGACCATAAAGTTGTCAACAAAGCAGATAAACGACCATCTGGAACACACGAACGCACTTTTAATTGTTGATTAATGTGCTGATTGTTGGTGAACAATTGGAAAAACGCACAATGGCGCATAAACGTGCATTAGAAGCACTTAACAGAACATTAAAAGATTTACGCAATGACTCGAGATGTTTTGGAGGAGTAATGATTTTACTGTCTGGCGATTTCCGCCAAATACTGCCAGTAATTCCAAGATCTACGGCTGCCGATGAAGTAAACGCTTGCCTCAAATCGTCAAATCTATGGCGCTATGTGAAGAAACTGCAGTTGACAACAAACATGAGAGTTACATTGCTTAATGATACATCTTGTGACGAGTCACATTTTCAGTGCAGTTTAAACTACGCCCATGTGGGGCCTCTTTATTGTTACTTCTATTTTTCATACGCCCATGGAGAGCACATTAAATACCTCAACATGAAAACTAACTGTAGTTCTTTTTTTCTAATAGTCAATACTTACGATCGACGCCTCCCTCTCTAGCTACCGTTGCTGCAGCGTCGACGCGTTGCGGAGAGAACAACCTCCCGACAGCTGACGCTGCGCTGCATGCCGACGCCAAAGAGCCCATGAGAAAATTGAAAGTGGGAGAGAGAGACGGCGATCGTGACGCGTGCCAAAGCACAAGACGCATCGAATGTTTTCACCGTTAGGACATAAGTAGACAGAGCAAGGGTGGGTTTCGACAGCGAGTTAGAATTAGGAGAAAATCACTTCGACAGTAACCACGAGAGTGTTGTCCAGTGGAACAAACAAGAGAAGTCTCAGTGAGAAATCAACAAGTGTAACCAATTGTAACAGAAGACCAAAGACAGAGTACCCTAAAGAGATCCTCCAGGATTAGCAGGTGAGCCCATGACCAAAGTTCCCCTTTATTTTTGCTTGAGTGCGGTAGGGACCCAGATTTCAAAATATGTTTAGGATTAATTAATTATTAATAAACGTTATAATATGATCATTTAACCCACCCGGCATTTTTTTTTCGGCACTGAATCTATGTATACCCTTTCCCTTCCCTTCTCCTTGGCCACTTAACCATTTGAGTGGAGCCGAAGGACCAGCGGACTTCGGCAGGATGAGTTATTCTCCTGCAGACGAAGTCAGTCGCTGGTCTCTAGGCTCAGTCACTCAAGGTGAGGAGGCAACGGATCTTGGCCAAGCGGACTTCGCTTGGCAGACGAGATCAGTCGTTGCAGTTCCTCTTCACCATCCCTTTCCCATAACCACACTAACATTCCCGTTCCCTTCCAAGAGGCAACGGATCTTGGCCAAGCGGGCTTCGCTTGGCAGACGAGATCAGTCGTTGCTACTCCTCTTGGACTCTCCTCCTACTCCTTTTCCTTCCCTTTTCCCCCCTTCATGTGGTCTCAGTCCCCAATCCTAATACTCATCAAGGTCTCCAGATCAAATAAATGTTCTGTAGACGGGACTCTGGGACTGAGAATTGTACCCCAGCCAGAGCTTCCTTACAGATGGCGTCCGAGCAGGGACCTTGATGAGAATTATGAGGGAAATTATAAAATATATATATATATGTTTGTACATTAATATATATGTATATATATATATATATATAGATACATATATATATAGATACATATATATATAAATATATGAGTCCACACAAGAGTGAAAATTTTTACACGTATGCATATTCATCAATATATATCGGAGTCAACTCAGAATTAAACATATTTTTTATATATATACGTATATTTGTGGTTAGGGTATTTAAAGGTCGCATATACGTGGCCGTTGTGCCACGCGCTTTTAGTTTTCTGTGCAAGCGACAGTTACATGCGAGAAAGCGACAGAGACACACGAGCGGCCAGTAAGAATGGGAATAGACCAGAGCCCGGCACTCATATCCCCCGGGGGACGAACACGTTCGGCACCTCGTATGCGTGTAACCGAACGGCTGCCGAAGTCCTCACCCAAAATTATCATGAGCGAGAGGGTGGGTTTTAGTTTCCCTCAGCATTTCGACGCAACCAGATCTATGTCGCTTTGTTGAGAGAACACACATGAAAAAATTGATCGCTGCTTTGTTTTCTCTATCTTTTTCTTGCATAAGATTATTTGCTGCACTCGTTTTCTTGATTTGAGGCAGAATTTGATGAAGTTTAATTTTGCGCAGTGTAAAGAAACATACGCATACAAGCAAATGCACACATACAACTAAACTTTTTTAGCGCTCTCTTTGTGCCGGGCCCTGGAATAGACAATTCACCGTTTTATTCGGGGCGTGTGTGTGAGTTACGAGCATTCTCTTGCCTTTTGTCTCTCACTCTTACACACAGCTTTGATTCAACCGTTTTTTTTGTCATTTCTTCATTCACACTGATTTGCAAGTACAGTCAGCGATGCCAAGTCAAAATTTGAGAAATACGTAGCCAGGCTCTAAAATCTACGTATTTTTACGTAGCACAATTTTGCTGAAATACATATGTAGATCTACATACGTACTATTTTTTAAAGCTTAAAAACAATAAAAAAAATTAATAAACCATTAAATTTTTAAATTAACTGTATTGTACTTCGTTGTTATTAATTTCAATTGTCGTTTTAAAAAGCAAATTACATTGTTTAAATTATACATATTGATTTATGTACATGTTGTACAAAAATTTATACATGTTTTGATTAAAATATTTTATGTGTTTGTCAGAAGGCTCTAAGATTTCCTATAATCCACTTTTGGTGTGAAGCAATTCTTTTAAAGTCTCCGTGCCTATTTTGTTTCTATTATTTGTCTTAATTAAATAAATTTCTGAAAATAAACGCTCAACATTAGCACTGCTATGTGGCAAAACAAGCAAATTTTGGGTTAACTCCGTCAAGATGGGAAACATTGGGTTGAATTTCCGTTTTTTCGAAACGGAAACGGAATTTAGTGCTGCTAACCCAATATAAATATCATCTTTTTTATTTAATTCATAATATATTGATTACCCAAAAATTTTGGGTCTTAAAATTTGTTTTCAATATTTTTTAAAAGTACGTAGTTTTAGTCTCTTCGTACGTAGATACGTAGATCTCGTTCGAAATACGTAGATCTACGTACAAATACGTAGACTTGGCATCGCTGAGTACAGTCGCGCGTTGGGTTTCGTTTTAGCGTTTTTTTTTTATTGTGCAACAAAAAAAAAAATATCAAAGAAGCTAACATCGGCTATGCCGAAGTTTAAATACCCTTGCAGTCCTTGGTAATAATAATTTTACATGTTCAAAATTTGTTTTCTGCAACTCAATTCATCAATATACAAACAAAACAATTTTACTCTCTATTTTACAATTTGTTCTTCTTCTTCCCTTATTCCCAAAGCAAAGCGACGCACGCATACACATACAGTTTATGTAGCGTTGCGTCTGTGTGTGTTATATTTATCCGATCACATTCATATTTTGGGATCTGGGGTTTTATATCCAATATTATCACATATGTAAATTTCATAGCATACTCCGATTTTTATGAAAATGTTTCTTCTAGTTCTTCAAGAGCTATATGATATAGTGGTCCGATCCTTATGGTTTTCATACATTATTTTTTTTTTATTAGTGCGTTACAAACATCTGACCAATTTTATAATACCCTCTCTGCAAGGGTATAAAAAGAGAAAAGAGTTTTCAAAATGCGCGTGTGTGTGTGGAAAAAACGATGATGCTCGTGTGCATTGGCTCTCACATGCGTGATGCCGCATCCGATCGCGTGAGTGACTCTTGTGTATGTGTGCGCTCACGATACGAATTGTAGAGATTAGCCTGAAAGTGTCAGTGTGTGACGTCATACATTTCCTCCAGGGCAGAGGAATTTCTGGTTCATTCGTGACGTACATATGCGTAAAGAGGCGACTCATAGACATTGACACACACATGAGCAAAAGAAAATCATTTGTTTTTGTGCAAACTTGTATGATTATATTTTTTTTGTATGTTGCAAAAGCAACGGATGTACTTGCTGTGTTGCAAGTGAAATTTCTTTGGATGAAGACAATTCATGTAAAACGGGATTGTCAAGAGCTGAGTCACTTGATTGTACAAAAGTTTCATTCTTAATTTGTGTAATAATTATTTTTTTTGATATTGACTTAAATTTATAAATAAGATATAGGGTTAAACTTATTAGTGTAATTATAAATGTTGTAGTAGTTATGATATTAAATATTTTGTTATACGCAGTTTTTTCGGAAATGATTTGTTTAGCTTGGATATAAAAGATTGGTTCTAGTTTTGTTACATTGTTGGTTACATAAATATTCTGGGTATAATCCTGCAATGTATTTATTATTGATATCTCATTCAACTGCATAGCACAGTCGTATATTTTTATTATATTATTTCCTTCTATGAATATTTTATTTTGGTTACAATTTTGTTTTAAATTTGTTTTGGGCAAGTTCCAAGTTACGATAATATTGGGTTCTACATAACTAATTGAATTGGTTTTGAACATCTTTGTGTATTTGCATTCTGCTGGTTTTTGTGTAATAATGCCACTCATTTATTTCTTGTTTTTTGGTTGATTTTGCATAAATTTTATTATTTTGAATATAGTAAGTTTCTTGAATGTTTTCTGTTAAAGTATTATTATTTTCATCTGGATAGGATATAATTTTGAATAGCGATGTTTTAGATATTTGTCTAGGTATATGCGAAATTATTAATATTTCAATTGTGTCTGATTTTAACCAAGTAGATGTTTTTATGTTTAAGAGTTTTTCTGTATTTATGTTAAATATTTCTTGATGGTTTAAAATTTTTGGATTAAATATTCCTAGTCTTGTCAACTGCATTCCTAACTCTATGTCTTCTATGTATTCTGTAAAATGCTCTAAGTTGAACATTAGTATATTTAATTTTTTGTCTGCATCCTGTTGAATAGTAAGATTATTTAGGAGTTCTATATTTTTGTTGACTGCTTCAATGATATGATTAAGTTCATTATTTTGGGCGCTATTTGCTGATAGATTATCAATTTTTTTTTTCAAGTTCTTCTTTATCGTATTGGTCTAAGGTGCCGAAAAGATATTTATGTGCTGTGCCTATTATGTTAATAAGTCCTCGCTTATTTCTTTTTATTATTTTTATGCCGTTCATTTCGCGATTTAATTTTTCGACTAAATACTGAATGTGGACTATGTTCTTATATGGTTCTGACTGCTCAACCAAGTTGTTATAAGGGGTTATGTTGGTTAAATTTACAGTTAAATAATGATATTCGAAATCTGAGGGTAAATCCATGGTTCCTGTTTTGAATACAAGATATCCATTAGGTGCCTTTATGCGATTAATTTCAATGCTTTGATTATGCGTCGAGTGTACCATTGATAAGAGTAGAAATAGTAATGTTGGTATCTCTAAAATTAATTAGTATATTTACTTTGATGAGTTTTATTTTTCTTTTTGAATTTCGATTTGTAGTGTGTTGTTTGTCTACCTCGGTTTGTTTCAATATAATGTTTGTCGTCAACTTGGGTAATTTCACCTGTTTTCTTAAAGGGTGTTGTCGTTTTCGATCTAACTAAAGGGGCTTGTTTATACTGTGTATTTATTTCAAAATCGTTCCTATTTTCATTTAATTTATCAATTTGTTTTGCTTTGTTAGCTTGCGTATTATAAAAAGGTGTGCCTGCGTAAATAAAGATATCTGCTGGTGTTCTGTTTGTCGTTAGATGTTTAGTTTTATGGTTATATGTGTAAAGGATAGTTTCAAATTTAGTTTGTTTGTCTTCTATACTAGATTCTGCATTAATAACTCTTAGCTTTTCGTTTACAGTCCTGTGGAATCTTTCCACGTCTGAAACACCATTTTTGCTCGATGTTATACTTATATTAACGTTTTCTGATTGTAGCCAATTTTGAAGTGCTATGCAAATGAAAGCTGAGTCTTTATCTGCTTTGATTTCTAAAAGATTTTTGTGATTGCCCTTTTTGTTTCAAGCCAATCTCGACTTTTAACTTCGACTAAAGTTGCGTACTTTGAATAAATATCTATCGATTAAATAGAAATCCATCACGTATTTTTCTCTAGCGTTAAATATCTCTGGGGTGGTTTCAAAAGATAATTTGGTATTTCGGTTTTCTGATTTTGATAAATTGCAAATATGGCATTCATTAATGAAGTTTTGAATTAATTTTTGATAGTCTGGTTAATAGTATTTATCTTTAAACCAGTTTTGAGTTTTAGTGATACCTGGATGAAGTAGTGATTTATGGTTTTTAAGAATAATTTCTTTGAATTCTGCATAAGTGGAAATGTCTTTTAATTTGTAAGTGGTTCTCAATGTTTTTGTTTGGCTGTCTGGACTAATTATTGCAAGATAAGCTTCTTGAAGTATTTGAAAATCTGTGTCGTTTTGAATATAAAGTGCGTTATTTTTTGAGCATAAATATTCCTTAATAATTTCTTTAGCAAACTGATTGGTCATTTCTACATATGATATTTCTATTTTCGTTTTGTGAAAATAGTGAGTAACGTTAACTTTATTTTCGTTGCATTTATTAAATTCTATTTGACGATTGTAGAAATTCAGGGGTTTTTCTGAAATGGCTATTAGGTTTTCGTTATCTTCTTGAGCACTATGTACTGTAGCTCTGGAACTACTTATTTCTTCACCTAAAAGATTTTCATCTATTTTTATTCTGGAAAGGGCGTCTGCCACATAATTCTCTTTTCCTGGAAAGTATTTTATTTTTTTTAATCGAATTCGCTCAATTTTATTTTCCATCTTTGTAATTTCATGTTAGGTTCTTTGATATTGTCCAACCAGACAAGGGGTTTATGATCACTTAGGATTTCAAAATGTCTAGCGAAGAGGTATGGCCTAAAATATTTGGTTGCCCATACGATAGATAGTGATTCCTTTTCTATGGCTGAATAATTAAGTTCATGTTGGTTTAGTGTTCTACTACCATAAGAAATAGGTCTATGGTCCTGTGAGAGGAAAGCACCTAAAGCTATATTGCTAGCATCAGCGGTTAGAAAAAATGGTTTTTTAAAATCGGGATATGCAAGTATGGGATCGTTCATAAGGAGGCATTTTAATTTTTCAAAGAATGAAATATAATGTGGGTCGTTTATGTTAATCTTAGCTCCTTTCTTTAATCCAAGGCTTAAAGGCTTTGCAATGTGTGCAAAATTTGGAATGAACTTACGGAAGAATCCGCATAAGCCTAAGAATGATTTTATTTCTTTCGAGGTTTTCGGGATTGAATATTTTAGAATAGCTTTGACTTTGTCTGGGTTTGGTTTGATTCCTTCTGTAGTTATGACGTGACCTAAAACTTCTGTTTCCTTTTTCAAGAACTCGCATTTATCTAATTGTAGTTTTAGATTAGCATTGCGCAATTTAGCAAAGACCTTTTTTAGTGATGCCAAATGTTCTTCTAATGAGGTGGAATAAACAATAATATCGTCTAAGTAGACTAAACAATCTTTATAGATTAAATCTTCTAATAAATTGTTCATACAGTCCAAATGGCATTCGTGTGTACTCGTAATGACCATGTTTAGTTGAAAATGCGGTTTTTTCGATTGATTTAGGGTCCATTTGGATTTGATGGAATCCCTTGGCGAGGTCAATGGTTGTAAAATATTGACATTTGCCAAATTTGTCTAATATTTCATCTTGTCATCGACAGTAATCTCATTTAGACTACGATAGTCGATTACTAGGCGGAACTTTTGTTCCTTGGATGCGTCCTCTTTTTTAGGTACGATCCAGATTGGTGAACAATAGGGCGATTTCGATTTCCGAATGATTCCCCGTTCTATCATTTCATTAATTTGTTTATTGACTTCTTCGTCAAAGATTTGTGGGTATTTGTATGGGTGTTTGTAAATTGGCTCTTCGTGTTAAGTTCTGATGTTGTGTTTTATTGTACTGGTAAAGGTCAAATTTTCACCTTTCCTATACTGTGTAACGATCCTTTTTCGTCCTTCGGGATATTTACAATATCTCTTGGGCTAGGTTCGGCACAACAAATTTATTTTGTGCCCCGGTGAAATTAAAAACACGTTTGATTTCAGTTGCTAATGCTTATACGTATGTTTATTCAAAATCATTAGTGGGCTCGGTTGTATATGACGGTTTCTCTACGGTAGTTCTGGACTTGGGCAGCGTTGGTGAGTCCCTCGTCGACCCTTCTCGTCTTCCTCTTGCTCCTACAGCCGTTGCTGGTTACCGTCTCGATCCGTATAGTGTACTTGATTTGCGCTACACACCTCTGCACCCTTTTCGCTGAGTTCGTTGAGTATGCTTTTGCTTTAAAGCTCGGGGATGAATCCCGTAGCTGTTATCACGAAGCAGGATGTTCCTCAGAAATTGGTACTCGTCAGGATATATAGATCCTGGAATTTCGGCAGTAGGATATATCCTCGTGCCTACCACTGACTTTGGATACTCCTGGAAATGCTTGGCTTCTCTCCAATTTACTCTAGCTTGGGTACGGTGTTTGTTATCCTTATTTAAGGACTTGTTGCTATCGGATGAACTGTACAGGTTACTCGTAAGGCCTGTATAGTTCCTAGTTTTTTTGTTGCTCCTTGTGTTTCCTTGATAAGTTCTTAAGGTTACTCGTAAGGCCTTAATTACTTGTTACTTGATCACGACTTGATGACTTGATGATTACTCTGATTTGTGCCGCCTTTATATAGGCAGCTCCTCTGGCCTCAGGCACTGGCTGGTGTAATACCGCTGGTAATTTTCCATCGGCCGTCCACTTTCACCCACGCATCCACTTGTTGCCATGCGTGGTGAAAGTCCCGTATTCCTGACGCATATGTGTCCACTTTCTTTGTGGCTGCGCGCCCATTTATTTCCTTGTCCTTGTCTAGCTCCCTTGCATCTATGTGCTTCCATCACTTTCACCCATTGGCGTCGCCTTTCTATTGGCCGCCCATCGTATCCCGTTGACTTTCTCTGCTTTCTTTCTCTGTCAGCGCTGCCGTCGCCCGTCGCTCCCTTTGATCAACTCGTCATACCCAATTTCGCCCATATTCACTCCATATTATATTTATATACATATATACTAATTGTATTGACTTAAACTATTGTTTAATAATAATTAGCCTGATTAATTTAATATACAACATCGTTTAATTTCCCATGCAATGCACTTTCATCCGCATATCTTATCTATTAGATAGAGGGCTTCCCCATTGTTCATCCCTCCATTCCTCCCCCTTCGGTTCGCATATTCCCCTATCCAATCCACAAACCATTATCGTTTCATATAATGCATGCATGCCCCGCACCCGTCTCACGGGCTTGCTTGGCCCACACTTTTGTTCTCTTTCGCTCACAAGATTTTTGCTGCTCGCAATCTAACTGCTTTCGTTCTCATGAGCGTGACGTAGGCAGAGAGTACCCTATTGGCCACCGGTATTCTCCCTTGCTGTCACTCACGCATAGTGTACGTGTGACGTGCGTGTATGCTTATTCAGCGTATACTCATAAGCCCAGTACGCTAATGCTTGCATCTCTATATTTGCCTCTCTGTGCTCTTGATTTATCTTATGAGGCCAATGCCCCCTTTTTGCATGCAATTATGCCCTCAAGCCCGGTTTCATTTACTCTTATACAGCCGATATTATGCATTATGCCTCCCACGCATCTTCCCGTTTGTACGAAATTTCCAGCGGTCGCATGTGGTTCGATCGGTCATGTTTGATCGTAAACCATGGGATCGAGCCATGTTGGACTTGGTTGCCCATCGCATGTGTGTGCATATCGGTTTCTTTGCATTACGCTTCCCACGCATCTTCCCGCTTGTACGAAATCGCCGACGGTTGCTTGTGGTTCGACTGGCCACGTTTGATCGTAGACCACTTATATCAAATCGGTTCGATCCATCAGCAGCGGGTTCGGTCGTATATCGTACGTTTGGTTTGTGTCTCGGCTGTATCTTGTATCTGGTGCATCCTTTGCACCGTTTGATTGTGTTGCTGCTGGCTTGTTGTGTGGGATATTATAGTTAATTATAATGTTCCTCACACTCCCCCCCTTCTTCGGGATGCTATAATCTTAGGATGGAATTTCTTAAGGCTGATGAATACCGAAATAGCATGCGGAGGCCACAGGATGAAAATTCCAACGGTGAATGCAGGGCAGGATAACCGAACGCATATTGATCGTGGTGACACAGAAGGAAGAGCAAACAGAAATACAAAAGTTTCTAGGACACGAACTGATGGAATTGGGGAAAATCAAGGGATCATCAAAAGTGGGGATACACAGGATCACAATGAAGGATGAAATACCAATAAAACAAAGGTATTACCCAAAAAATCCAAAAATACAGAGAGAAATCAACACAAAGGTCGATGAACTGTTGACAATGGGATGCATCGAACCATCACAAAGTCCATATAGCTCACCCATAGTGATGGTGAGAAAGAAGCAGACGGGCAAATGGAGATTATGCGTAGATTTTAGACAGATTAACGCAAAATCTATAAAAGATGCATACCCAATGCCACGCATCGACTACATCTTAAACCAACTACGTGAAGCGAAATTTATAAGCAGCCTAGACCTGAAGGACGGCTATTGGCAAATTCCATTGGAAGAAAACAGCAGGCCAATGACAGCATTCACAGTCCCAGGGAAAGGTTTATTCCAATGGAAAGTGATGCCATTCGGGTTACACTCCGCATCAGCAACGTTCCAACGGGCACTGGACCAAGTCATTGGCCCAGAAATGATACCAAACGCGTTCGCCTACCAAGATGACATAGTGGTAGTAAGCAAAACAATCAAAGAACACATGGACCAGCTGCAAGAAGTGGTCAGGAGATTGAAAGAAGCAAACTTAAGAATAAATGCTGGAAAGTGTCAATTCTTCAGAAAAGAGCTAAAGTTTCTAGGCCACTTGGTAACAGAAAACGGTATTGCAGCGGACCCAGACAAGGTGGCAGCAATAGCTCAATTGAAGCCGCCCACGTGCACAAAAGAATTACGGCAATATCTAGGAGTGGCTTCGTGGTACAGACGATTCGTACCAAATTTTGCTATGATAACACACCCGTTAAACGCACTGCTCAAGAAAAAAACCAAATGGCATTGGAGCGAAGAGCATCAGGCAGCATTCGAATCAGTAAAAGAAAAACTCACGAGTGACCCAGTATTGGCATGCCCAGACTTCACAAAAACGTTTGTACTCCAGACAGATGCAAGCAACACAGGATTAGGGGCCATACTAGTACAAAACACCGAGGAGGGGGAAAGAGTGGTTTCATATCTGTCAAGAGAATTAAATCAAGCAGAGAAGAACTATTCAGCAACAGAAAAGGAATGCCTAGCAATAGTGTGAGCAGTACGCAAGCTGAGACCATATCTCGAGGGATACCGATTTAAGGTGGTGACAGACCACATGGCGTTGAAGTGGTTGAATAAAATAGAGAGCCCCACGGGCCGCATAGCTCGATGGGCACTGGAATTACAACAATACGATTTCGAAATAGCATATCGAAAGGGCAAATTAAACATTGTCGCCGATGCACTATCAAGACAACCGATGGAAGGGTGCAAAAGAATAGTAGACAATGGCGCCCGATTACGACAAGCAAACAAAGAATGTGAGTGGATTCAAGATATAATAAAGAAAATACAACATCAACCACAGAAATATCCAGATTACATATTAGAAAACAGCCAGGTGTACAGGAATATTCCGCATAGAGAAGGCCAAGAAGAAGTAATATCATGGAAATTGTGTGTGCCCAAGACGCTACGAAACCAAGTGATGGAAGAAAACCACACTTCCATAACGGCAGGGCATACAGGAAACAGGCGAACGGTTACTAGAACTGCGTCAAGATATTATTGGCCAGGAATGCAACGAGATATCAGGAAATTCGTGGGAAAATGCACAACGTGTCAGCAATACAAACCCAACCAACAGCAAGCAGCAGGGAAAATGCTGACGCAAATACCTGATGAACCATGGGCCACTGTTTGTGCTGATTTCGTCGGACCACTACCACGGTCGAAACATGGAAACTCAATGTTACTAGTAATCATTGACCGATTTTCAAAATGGACAGAACTGATACCCATGCGAAAGGCAACTGCGGAGAATCTAATCAAGGCCTTTAGGGAAAGGATTCTGTCGAGATTTGGAGTTCCTAAAGTGGTAATAACGGACAATGGGGTCCAATTCACTAGCAGAACATTTAAGAAAATGCTAGAGGAATGGGGATGCCAACACCAATTAACAGCACCATCCACACCACAAGAAAACCCAACCGAAAGGGCAAACAGAACAGTGAAAACAATGATTGCTCAGTTTACCGGTGAAAATCGACGGAATTGGGATGAGAGCTGGCCGGAAATAACACTGGCTGTAAATACTAGTCAATCAGAGTCAACTGGATTTACGCCAGCATATGTGATACAAGGACGTGAACCTAGAATGCCAGGCGCGATATACGATAGTGTCACGACAGGTATGGGCAAAAGAACACCACCTTTCAAATGCTGCAGAAGGATTCGCAGCAAAGCTGGCACCACAGTTTGGAGGCCCATATGAAGTGATAGGCTTTGCATCTCCGGTCATATGCAAATTACGGCACAAAGAAACAAAAAAAAGCAGACAAGCACATATCAGCCAGATGAAACAACAAATATGTGAACAAACAGATGGCAAGAAATTAGATGAACAATGAGTACGGACGACTCTGATGACATGGCAGCGAGAAATCTGCACAGACCGGCCGGCTGGGCAGAAAACTCAAAAACATGACAAAGAGCCAAAAATCTCAAAATGCATTGAAATCATACAAAAAAAAATTTACATAGAGCTGAAAATCTCAAAGCACAACGTTTCAGAAACAAAATTATAGCAAAGCAGAGCAAGATGAAGATATGCGAATATCGTTCTGACACGTATACAAGCATGCGAAAACGAACTTAGAAACTGGCAGCGGATACTCGAATATCGTAACGATGCATATGATATGCAGGCAAAATAGAACATTAGAAACGGGCAGCAAAAAAAAAAAACCCGAGATAGAACGAATGGGGACAATCAACGAGAGACAACACCAACACATATGCATATACACAGCAAAAAGGGAGGGGAAACGCACCCACACAGGCGCATGATATTACGCACCCACACATACGCACGATATTACGTATGTATTAGTGAGTCACCGCGACGCACATACACATGCGCATGCTATTATGCATGTAATGGTGGAGCATCACGACGCATTAGAATATGCAACTATGCCAAGAGAGCAAGGGCAAGGTCGAGAAATCCTAAATATCGGTAAATATCAAAGAAATGACCGAATGCTAATGCGAGGTTTCATGCGTGCAATTGTCATAATCAAGAGACACTCAAAGTTTATCACTCGGCGAGTAAACAACAAAATAAAAAAAAAAAAACCCAATATGAACGCATTTAATGCAATTAATGGCCAGGATGAAGGCGTAGATCGACGAGGTGCGGCACCGCGGGCTCAACATGGAACGCGGTGACTGGCACCGGTCCGATGAGGAGTCCGACGACGATGCGCCGGACATAGCAAATCCGGCCATCGCCGCCTCCTCGGACGAGGAGTTCGATGAGGACGTGGGTGACAGCACGGACAGTGGATAAACCACTCTGGAAGAGTCTGAGGGTGGAGTCAACACGGCAGAAGAGTCCGATGAAGAGAGTGTCGCTGAGCCGGTGGTGGCAGACCGGCTCCGTGATATAGACACGGACGAGGAAGAAGTATGGAGAGAGTTGGATGACGTGATAAGGGAGATGAACATGGTACAGGAGATGAGCGAGGAGGAAATTGAAGAGGAGAATCAGAGAGTTGGGCAGAGCCCGGAGTACGCGCCGTGGGATCAGGATGAAATACCTGAGCCACCGGCACAAGCATGGGAGCCAGCACGGCCGCGGACTCCGTTTCGTATGGTGGGCTACATGTCCGAAGCCAGCGAATCGGAGAAGGAGGCCGTGGCTGGTGCGGGTGAGGCTGAAGGAGAGGCCAGCCAAACGCCTGGAAGTGTCGGAAATGTGGTGCCAGGCGACGCATGTTGGCAACACATGGCAAGAATAGTAAGAATAGCGTGGGCGGGTAGAATTAGGTATAGAATTAGAATCGCACAGGGGGTGATTAGGGTGTTTAGGGAGAGGCAGTAAGAATACAAAACAAAAATTAGAAACTAGTTAGAGTAATGCTAGTAAGTAAGAAAAGATGCGGAACGGGCCAAAAAAAAAAAAAAAACAATGCAAAGATGCCCTAATCCGCCAACATTAACGAAAAGATACTCAGTAATCGCGAACAACAGAAGATGCCAAATGGCCAATAAAAGATGCGAGCTGAGTCCCAAAAACAAAAACAAGCAAAATACATGCCAAAACTACGAAAAAAAACGAACAAAGGCAATACATGAAAAAAAAATGCACAAATACGGAAATGAAAGAAATAAACATACAAAAAAACAAACACAAGGTACAAGGGACAGGGGAGGGCAAATCCCTCCCGGAGAAGGGGGGAGTGTGAGGAATATTATAAATCATAATAATATCCCACACAACAAACCGGCAGCAAAACAATCCAACGGTGTAAATAACGCACCAGATACAAGATACAGCCGAGACACAAACCAGATGTACGATATTCGACCAATCGCGTCACCGGTCGATCGAACCAGTGCAACGCAAATAGGTTACGATCAAACGCAATGGATCGAACCACACGCAACCGCAAGCGATTTCGTACAAGCGGGAAGATGCGTGGGAAGCATAAAGCGATAAGTCGGCAACCGCATATACGAGATACGATACACGATACGGTTACGATCAAATACGATCGATCGAACCGCACGCAACCGCGAGCAAGCGACAAGTCGGCAACCGCATATACGAGATACGATACACGATACGGTTACGATCAAACACGATCGATCGAACCGCACGCAACCGCGAGCAATTTCGTACAAGCGGGAAGATGCGTGGGAGGCATAATAGGCAAAGTCGGCCATGTAAGAGCAAACAAGTGCAAGCAAAAAAGGGCATTGGCCCAGTGGGACAGTTTAAGAGCACAGAGAGGCCACAATAGAGATGCATGCATTAACATACAATGCATGTATGAATACGCTGAATAAGCATACACCCACAATACACGTATGCTATGCGTGTATGACAGCGAGAGGGAGTACCGGTGGCCAATGGGTGCTCTCTGCCTACGTCACGCATAAGAGATCAAAAGCAGTGAGAGCGTGAACTGCCGAAATTATGCGAACAAAGTGTGGGCTAAGCAAGCCTGCGAGACGGGTGCGGGGAATGCATGCATTATATGAAACGATAATGGTTTGTGGATTGGATAGGGGAATATGCGAACCGAAGGGGGAGGGATTGAGCAATGGGGAAGCCCGCTATCTAATAGATACGTATGCGTATGAAAGTGCATTGCATGGGAAATTAAACGATGTTGTATATTAAATTAATCAGGCTAATTATGATTAAATTATAGACTAAGTTTAATGAATATATATATATGTATGCATAATATTAATATGGAAATAATATAAGCAAAGTATGGGTATGTCAAGCGGATTGAGGGGAGCAACGGGCGACGGCAGCGCCGCCAGAAAAGGGAAAGCAGCGAAAAGTAAACGGGATACGTGTGGCGGCCATTGGGAAGGCGACGCCAGCATGAGAAAGTGATGCAAGTCAATATGTACAAGCGAGAAAGACAAGGACAAGGAATAAATGGGCGCGCAGCCACAGAGAAAGTGGACATATGCGCCAAGGATTTACGGGACTTTCACCACGCATAGCAACAAGTGGATGCGTGGGTGAAAGCAGAGGGCCGATGGAAAAGTACCAGCTGTATAGCGGTACTACACCAATCTACTCCTGAGGCCGTGGGAGCTGCCTATATAAAGGCAACGCCCATCAAGCAAAAATTTATCAAGTCTACAAGTCGTGATCAACCAAGGGAGTTTTTAAGGCCTTAAGAGTAACCTTAAAAGCTCAGACTAGTGAAACAAAACAAGTGAAAGGATAAAGAAAAGTCAGAATAATTTGAGACGGCCTTACGAGTAACCTCTCAAATTATCCTGTAACCAGCAAGTCCTTGGAATAGGACTAAAACAC